>NW_020173927.1:4810559-4869110 GCF_003031525.2 Neophocaena asiaeorientalis asiaeorientalis
TTTTTTTTGGGAAAAAAAAAAAATAAAAAGAAAAAAAAAAAAAAAAAAAAAGGTTTGTGCAGTATATGGAGAAGCTGCTGTGACTACTCGAACATGTCCAAAGTGGTTCGTGGAGTTTCGTGCTGGAGATTTCTCTCTGGACGATGTTCCATGGTAGGGTAGGCCAGTTGAAGTTGATAGCAATCAAATCGAGATATTAATTGAGAACAATCAACATTATACCATGTGGGAGATAGCTGCCATACTCAAAATACCCAAATCAAGTGTTGAAAATCATCTGCACCAGCTTGGTTATGTGAATTGCTTTGATGTTTGGGTTCCACATAAGTTAAGTGAAAAAAAAAAAACTTCTTGACAGTATTTTCACATGCGACTCTCTACTTAAACATAACAAAAACGTTGCGTTTTTAAAGCAAATTGTGATGGGCAATGAAAAGTGGATACTGTACAATAATGTCGACCAGAAGAGATCATGGGACAGGTGAAATGAACCACCAACAACCACACCAGAGGCCGGTCTTCATACAAAGAAGGTGATGTTGTGTATATGCTGGGATTGGAAAGGAGTCCTCTATTATGAGCTTTTTCTGGAAAACCAAATGATCAGTTCCAAAAAGTACTGCTCCCAATTAGACCAACTGAAAGCAGCACTTGATGAAAAGTAACCGGAATTAGTCAACAGAAACACATAATCTTCCATCAGTATGACACAAGACTGCATGTTTCTTTGATGACCAGGCAAAAACTGTTACAGCTTGACTGGGAAGTTCTGATTCAACTGCTGTATTCACCAGACATTGTACCTTTGGATTTCTGTTTATTTCAGTCTTTAGAAAATTCTCTTAATGGAAAAATAATTCCATTCCCTGGAAGACTGTAAAATGTACCTAGAACAGTTCTTTGCTCAAAAAGATAAAAAGTTTTGGGAAGACGGAATTATGAAGTTGCCTGGAAAATGGCAGAAGGTAGTGGAACAAAAGGGTGAATATGTTGTTCAATAAAGTTCTTGGTGAAAATGAAAAATGTGTCTTTTATTTTCATTTTAAAAACCAAAGGAACTTTTTGGCCAGCCCAATAAATGTTAATTCATCCAAAACACCCTCACCAAAACACACAGAACAATGTTTAATCAAATATATGGACACCTTATGGCCCAGGCAAGTTGACACATAAAATGAACCAGCATGCCATCTCCAGCAGACCACCTGGCCAGGCAGCTGAGGCTGGTCTAGGAAATAGGCCACCTCCAGGGCTGAGAGGGTAGCCTTGAAGCTCTCAGTGTTAATCACCTTCCATTCAGCTCAGTGTGTGCTCCGAGAAGCTAACTCAGTACCTTCACATTTAACCTGTTCGAGATGTTTCATATGCTTACTTCTCTAAAGAAGGGAACTGAAGTTTGAAATTCACATTCAAATGTGAGGTTTGGATAAAGAATACATTTATTTTTAGTGTAAGTATGTCCTGTGCCGTATTTGGAACATGCTTGTACTAAAATGTGGTGGTTCCAGTCAGAATGGCCATCATCAAAAAATCTATAAACAATAAATGCTGGAGAGGGTGTGGAGAAAAGGGGACACTCTTGCACTGCTGGTGGGAATGTGAATTGGTTCATAAAATGTGGTGGTTGTTTATCTGAAATTCAAACCTACCTGGTTGTCCGATATTTTTAGTTGCTAAATTTGGAAAACATTTTATTTTTAGATTGCTATTTTAAACTATTGTTCCAAATAGAAAAAAAATTCAGTTTAAAAGAAATTTTCCAAGTACATTAACTGCATGAAGTGAATTCAAAAGATAAATATTTCTAAAAAGAAAGCTAAAAAAAAAACAAGATATGAAACAGAAAATTTTAATATTCAAAGATGCCCTGAGATATATTTAAATAGATTTTTAATATAAAAAATATAAAACAACACAAATATTACAAAATATCAGATTACTTTTAGCGTGGATAAACTTTATCCAAGATTATCCAAGGATGAAAGATTATATAGAACAGCACCCCATTATGGGAAGAGCAAACTGAGGCTCAAAAATATTAAGACAGCTAAATAAAACTGGCACCCCAAAACCCATCTTGCTCGAAAATAAACACCACTTTGATAACCTCCACCTTCTTATTGAAATTAGGTTCATAATCCTTTATCTCTGGTATCAATTATACACTTGTTTTGTCCAAACTTACATTTATTTTAAAACTATCTGCTCATTTTCTTTTCTCAAAGCCTGCCCTATCAGTATTCTGCTTCAGGTAGAGCTCAGGGGTACAGCATCTGATGGTTTGGATAATTTAAATGTCCAAGTTTTGGGTCAACGGCCATTGATTCATTTCAGAAGCTTTTATCTGCAGTCTTCTTAGTGACAGTTATTGTTCTCTACCCTGGGTGACCTTTGACACAAATTTGGAAGAAAAATCTCTAGAATAAGCCCCGAAGGAATCATTCATCCTTAATGCATCTAATTACTACCTAGAAAATGTGCTTGACATTATGCAGAAATTATAATGAAAACCAACCTATGTAATGTTTCAGCTCAGTGATTACCTAATTATATTAAGTTAAAATGTAAATATTTTCTAGGAAGAAATTTAGAAACTAGGACACTTTGTGGAAAAACAAATCAGCTAAACCCAGGTGGTAGCATCATCATTTCATGTAATAAAGTATCTCTTGGCTGCTTTATCCACACCCTGTACCTATTTGGATTTCTGTGTATTTCTCCCAGATTCAAAACATACCTCTAAATGAGATTTTTTTTTTCCTTCATGATATCTAAAAAAATGAATGGATACGTTAAAAGTCATTGAAATTGGTATTTAGCATAATTAAAATAAAAGGCTGATGTGCTTAAACTTGCAACTTTCATCTTATTGTTGGAATTCTGCCTGGGAGCATGGCCAGTACTTTACATATAAAGATGGTCATGAATTGGAGGTGGTGATTTTTCTCCACAAATAAAATATGTAAGAAAATAGAAGGCTTCCTGACAAATCTCTTTATCATGATATGTTTTCCAACTAGAAGATTTGAAACAAAGTGGTAAACAGAATGATATATTAACCTAACATTAACCTGGACATTTTTTGATGAAAATCTTAATGACCAATTTGTTGAGACTCTTTATATCTCTCTACGATATCTTTGCTTTATCTCAAAATATAAATATTTTAATGGGCAGACACACAGACAAGCACACATATACCTTAACAATGACCCGGATGATCCATCTGATCTCAAGTTATTCTAAGATTAAAATAAGAAGTTGGAGGACAAAGCCCAGTCTCCAGCCACACAGCGCCCCATCCTGCATGGTGCATCTGTGAATAAATAAAGAGATGCTGGCTTCATTTCTCCATCAGATTTCTGTGCTTGCTCCACAATCTCCTACTCAGATAAGAGTCTGCTATGTTTGACTTTTATTACCTTCAGGACACAGGGTCAGCTGATATCCCATTAGGACTAAGAGTAAAGTGAAGGCAGCATTCTCTGAGACAGCAGGCTGCCTCTCTCTTGTTTTTCAAAGAATCTTTGCCAATTATGCATTGCTTTTTTTTTCCATCTTGCAAATATTTTTGAGACCCTACCATATGGCAGACATCATTGAAAACCTTTGGGATGAATCAGTGAACAGAGCAGAAAAAGATCTCTGCCCTCAGTGACTTTGCATCTCCTGGAGAGCTCAGACCATCTAACAGTAATGTGATAAATAGGCAAATGCTCTATGTCACTAGAAGGTGTAAATGTTGTGAAGAATTGGAGCCCAGGAGTGCCAGGGGAGCTGGGCAGAAATGTGCTTGCAATTTTAAGAGAAAGTGGGACTTGAAGGGGGTGAAGGAGTTCACCACCAAGCTCCCTAGGACAGAAGAATCCCCATGGAGGGAATGTCCACTGTACAGTGCAGGGAAAGGAACTGATGTAACTGTATGTGTTACATTTAAAGAACTGCAAGGACAATGTTGCTAGGACATTGTGAGCTGGGGAAGATAGCAGAAGTTAAGGCATGGAGCCCATTGCAAGGAAACCAGGGGAAAACCCTTGCAGAGTCTGAACAAAGGCAAACCACAGTCTGACTTACATTTTAATCGGCTCTCGCTGGGTACCACCTTGAGAATAACCTCTCAAAGAACAAGGGCAGAAGCCAGGAGATCACATAGACCAATAGTAGAATGATACAGGTGAAGTGCAATGGAGGCTCAGACCGGCATCATAGCAGTGGAGGTGGACAGCAACTGGTGGGTTCCACTTACATCTTAAAGGTAGGGCCAAAAAGATTTATTGAAGCCCTGCATGTGGAATGTGAAAGAAAACATAGAATCAAGGATGGTTTCAGGTGTTTAGGTCTGGAAAGCTGTTGGAATGTTGAGGGCCATCCTCCCTTTCTTGACCCTACCTTGATTCCTCCTTTCCTATGAATCCCCCTGCTGACCTTGGGTCTTTGCATCACTTCTCTTGTATTTCCAGTGGCTGACTATTTGTAGGACTCTGCCCCGTTCCTCACTGGCTCCTGACTCCGTGACCCTCAGGACCACCTTTTCTACCTCTCTCCACTTCTTAGTTAGTCACTCAGTTGATTGTACAGAGTGTGTCCCTGATCTGGCTTGATGGTCACCTCCTGCACGTTACAGTAGCTTTTATGCTACTGATTTTACAAACTCTAGAAATCTCACAGAGATTACTAGGCATCTTCTGCATGGCATGTGCCATATGGAAAGAAAAAATTATTCCAAGGAACTTTTAGAATTCCGGTTGTAAAACAGACCCTGTGTTTGACACAATTCTTCTTTTGATATTTTTTCTGACAGTTACTGGCCCAGCTCTAATGGCTTTCCCTGGGATGTTTCAGAGTATTATCATTTAATTTACCTAATTCCAAAATTGCTGTCAGAAAAATGAAAATATAGTTCTTCCCCATCAATCAGCCAATTGTATGGTCTACATTGTACCACAGGCAGAGGATTCATTCAGCTGGCATTTTCCACTGACGCTATGTCTTCACGGTGCCAAAATCACCATTATGGTCAGTCAACTGAGTTAAAACCAATCAGTCAAGTCAGATATTTGGTTAGGATGCTGAATAGATAGTCAGAACCCACAATTTTAGAGGTTCATCAAAAGAAATTCTGTACTCTCTTTGTTTCCTCAGGCAGCAGCAGTGTTAACAATCCCCAACCGAGACAGTGAGTGTTGGTGGCAATCCCATTGCTCTTGGTCTCAAGATACATCTCATGCCTAAGAAGTTGAGAAGAATTAACTAAAGACATCACATCTCTCTTCACAGCTCATCTTCATGGGCATGTCCAATACCTAAAGGACCCGGCTCTAATGAACCTCGGAAATTGAAGACAATGATTGTTGCCATGCTTTATTTAATTTTAATCTTGCTCTGTGCCAACACCTAACTTGGAATTGAGTCCAATCTTTGCTCCTTGACTCAGGTGAGTTAAAGAGAGATCGCTGTAATTATGAATTTTGCACCATAATTTCTTTTTTTCTTAGTGAGTTTCTTAGAATTCTTGTCATTAAGTCTTTCTGTTTTAAAGAAATCCGGTTCATGTTGACATGGTTCTTGGGCTATTCTGGAACTTAAGCTCACCCGTATGTGTCTCTCTTACCAAAATTAAGCTGCTCAACACATTATTTGCAGAGCTCAGTTTTCGATTGGAGCTTATCAGAGTGTGGCCTCTTGTAACCTGTGTCTTTTTCCATGACCCTGTAGCTCAGAAATAGGCTAAACAAACAGCACAACAGAGGTTAAATATGGTCACAAACTGATGTCCACGGCTGTCATTGTGAACGCCAAAGCTGATGGGATGGAACAGAGTGAGTCTCTTCTCGACACATTGATGGACAGCTGTAAACAGAAATGGTCTTCTCTCTTCACTGCATTGTATTCCAACACCTAATTCTTCCCAATGGCACTATGTTCGCTGTGTAGTTGTAATTGTTTTGCTCTGTTTCGTTGATGATCATGATGATGATGAAGGTGAAGATGATGACTATTCTCTTTGTTTTAAAAAAGCCTTAAGAATTTCCAGCCAAATGTTATTTTGTCTTAGAAATAGGCTTCAGTCCAGGACAATCTCAGACAAATTGCTACCATGTGCCAAAAATGTTTTTAAAAATATATTCACTTTTTTTAATTTAAGGCCATAGGTAGGTTTTAATTACACTCCTAAGGAAGCAGTAGAACTGACAGAAGCGTGAGCCTATACTTGAAAATAATTATAATGATATCCTACGTGAAACCCATGTTTTAGAATCTTTCCATGTTCTCCTTCACAAACTATTTCACTAGATGGTCAAAAAGACCCCTTGAGATAATCGAGGGCAGTAGTTATCCCTCGGCACTTCTTCTTGAGAAAGTGGAGCCTGAGCCAGTCTCAACAGCTGTACGAGTAACTCAGTTGTCTGGATATAACGCAGTTACTCATCTGTGGAGGCAAAGAAGGTCTCTCTTCTGTAGGATATCAAAAGGAGCGTCATCATGTCCACTAGTGTGCATTTTTGTAAGTTACAAAATGTGTTAATTTAAAAAATATTCATTCAAATATGTGGACCCTATTTTGATATTGACCCAGGCCCAGAAAGTATGTACTCTAAGCTATAGGAAAAAATAAGCTGTGCATCACCCTGTATATATGCAATTTGATTTGACAGACTGTATAATGCTCTAGGAAGGATGGCGAGGTGTGTGATAGTTTGTTTTATTCTTTTAAAATAAATAAAATCCAGAGTCTTCTCTCTCAAAACCAGCTCAGTATATTTGCACAGTTTTCTAGACCCTGCAGGTTTTGTTCTAAAAATTATTTCTATCGTTGAGTCTTCAAATACAAATGTACGTTATAAATTATTCTTTGGAGATACTTAGGGTGCATTTCACTAGAAGATAAGATGACTTACTCTTTCTCAACAAATAAGGAGGGATGGTAAATAGCACATGATTCCCAAGCTGAGAGACTATGGCAGGTGGTGGGTATGCCCTGTGCCTTATTTATACAGTGTTTCAAGGAGACAGTCATTGGGTCCTTCACAGAGACAGGGTCATGCTGAAAACTGGGAAGAACATTCTATAACAAAATATCCAACATTGCATCTTTACATTACTCACATATCTGATACAATTAGTACCATCTACTTGATGAGGTCAATTTAGGAAAGTCCTGTGGAATAGTTTCTAATGCAATTGTATCCTTTTCTCGTGCTTAGTAACTCTTTACCTAATTCAATGTACTTTTCTGTATATTTGTCAGGAGAATAGTAATGTTTTACTTTACGATTTCCACCACCTTCCTAATCACTACTTCTTGTTATTTCTTTTCAGTGTAACATCACCTCTGAGCAGAAGCAATGAAATGGGGTTTAGGAAAAAAAAAAAAAGTAAAAGAAAAAAAAGCAAATCCTGTATTATATCATCATCTGGAGAGCATGATGGTTTCTGCTGTGTTAATTTACACTAAAATCCATGACCCGGGAGCCTGATTGATTGCCAAGGGCAGAAATCCAGCCCCTGGCCTAGTTTATTTTGTGAACTGTAGCCTCAGATAGCACTGCAAGCCACAGTGATATTGATTTGATATACACTAGATGGCTCTTTATGCTCTTTGGGAAATTTATTGTGCCGAGTCAGAACCCCGGCAGCCGGGGAGAAGCCGCTCTTTAAATTGAAGAGTGCTCTCAGGGTTTGACCCCTGGGCCGCTCAGGTTACCGAGTGGCCTGGGTGAGGCTAGGTCGGAGCAGACCCCGGGGACCAGTGCTCATCAGTTTTGAATGTCAAATCCCTTCAGAGGACCTGAGTTATTGCTAATAGGAACTTGCTGGGGTCTATGACATTTGGATGCCCTATAAGTTAAACATCGTAACACTTTCTTCATGTCAGAATCTTTTAAACGATGGCTCAGCACAGCACCTTTGCTCTGTCCGCTTAGCGCTAGTCTGCCGCACGATATGAGGCGACCTGCCTCGAAGCAGGAAGATCAGCACAGCTATTATGAGCCGAAGAGCTACAATGGCACCAATCTCCCCATGCTTATAAATTAGGAGGCTTGTCATGGGAGCCCCAACTGCGAGAACATTGTTGCCATCTTGTTTCTGCACAATCAAAACCTGGTAGCCTTTGGCAACCCACACAATAAAAGTTAGGATGCAGTTCTGATCTTGATAGCTTTTACTATATTTCTGGAATACACATGAGCGTCATTTTACTTAAGGTCTGGAAACAGACTCCTGACTCTGACAAATCACATTTCTAGGACACAGCTTTATAAAGACAATCCTGACTGTCTGTTGGAAATTTCCCTACTGCTGGGGACTGTAGACAGTAAAATCTATAGCTGCACTGAATTTCCCCTAATAAATAGCTAACTATGTTTTATTGGAAACCAGTGTGATCTTCTATATTATCAGAGTAGCTTGATAATAGGGTCACACGTAAATGACAACTTATGGAAAAAAACAAAAAAACAAAAAAACCCAACAATTCCAAGTAAGACTCCATTTGGCTTGTCCTTAATCTGCTTACACACTATTATTTTAATGTCCTCGAAAAGTCCTGCTAAGTACTTTTCATATTACACTGCCAAGGTGCCTGAAATAAAATCCTATAATTAAGTTTTCTTCTGGATGTCTTGAGGAGGTACAAATAGCTTAATTAGGTGGAATAAAAAAGAGCTTAACATAAAAAACTTTGAAAGTCAAGAAATAATGTATTAAAGCCAACAGTATCATTAGCGGGGTTGGGATATCAGAAATTAATTTGTTGGGGAAGAAACCTCCACGTCAGCATGGTGTACAGGCAGGAGCTCTCTGCGAGAGTTGGGAGATACAGGTAAGAAAGTCCAAGGTTTTGGCCCTCGTGAGTGAAGGGAGTAGTCATGTTGACTTTGCCTCTGAATACCTCAGTGTCCTTATCTGTAAAATGAAATTAATGATAAACTTCAAAAAATTGATGTGATTACAAAGTGGGATAAAATGTGTAAAGGTCTACGTCTAGTATAGAACTGTTACTGATGTTCAGGAGGGCAGACCTGTATGAGTTTGCTCTAGCTGCTGTAACAATGCACCAACCAGTGAGCGTCTTAAGGAGCCGAAAATTGTTTTGACAATTCTGGAGTCTGGAAGTCCCACATCAAGGTGTTAACAGAGTTAGTTTCTTCTAAGGCCCTTCCCTTTGACTTGTAGATGGCTGTCTCCTCTCTGTGTCTTCCCATGGTCTTCCTTCTGTGTGGGTCTGTGTCCTAATCTTTTCTTATATGGACATCAGTCATATTGGATTTGCATCCACCCAAATGACCTTATTTTATCTTAACTACCTCTTTAAAGACCTTATCTCCAAACACATTCACATTTTGAAGTACTGGGGAATAAGACTTCAATATCTGAATTTGAGCAGTGAGGGGCACAATTTAGCTCATAAACAGTCTTTTATGATAAGGTACCATGTGTCCACGGGGTCTCATACATATTGTTTATTTCTTATTTTTGTTTTATCTCCCTGATGTTGCTGTTAATATTTTTCATATTACTCCATCAGCCCATATATTTATAGAAGACATCTAAAACACACATGGGCAAAAAGAGAAAATGGAACAAATAACATCTATAATTCTACCACTCAGAGAAAAACACTGAATTAAAGCTTTGATGCATAATCTTCCCTTGGCATATGTACACATGTAAATAGACTTTTAATAAAAATGGAATTGTACCATATAGAACCTGTTTCTTTTTTTACTTAACAAGTCATTAACATTGTTCAGTGCCACTGCAAATAGAGCTACCTCAGAATTTATAATAATGACAGAGCATTTCACTGTAGAGAGAAACCATAATTTATTTATCCAATCTCATAAATTCGAACATTTAAAATGTTTCCGTATTTTACTCTCATCAACAATGCTGCTAGGCACATGTTTTTTCTGATGTCCTTGTGAATGTGTTCAGTTATTTCCCTGAGGCTGTTTCTCTGGGTATTCACTCTGTAAATACAAGGAGAGTACCTCTCCTGTAGTGTGACGAACTGCATCAGATGTCGTGGGCACCTATTACGGGCACTCTCTCTGCCAAGTGCTGGTAAGTGTGCAACCGTACCACACCTGCCCTGTAGGAGCTTATGCCCAAGAAGGAAAAATAAGGCAAGGGAAAAGCCACTGCCAGTCCCGCCGAAGGCTAGAGAGGGGTCATATGAGGTGCTATGGAAGAACCTAGTAGGGGCTGCTCAGGCTAGCATAACTTAGCTCCAGATCACAGCCTGGAATTGCCTGTCCGCAAACACGACTCTATGTGGAGAAATACCAGAGACTGCCCTTCCCCATGGTCATGTGCCTGCACTCACAAGCTCAGTGGATGGTGTGGGTTTGAACACCAAGGAGCGGCACTAAGATGCTACAGTGTTTCCTTTGAAACAACTACATCCTTGAAGGTAGTAATTGAGATATTTGATAATAATTGAAATGTTTTGAAAGGTTCAAATATCATCCATTTTCACAGCGCTGAAACATTTATAAAGGCAATGTGGTTTATTAGCCTCTGGAAACACATTAAATAGTTAGCCCATCTGAGTTTCCTGACTTAACAATATATTTTTTTCATTAAATTTCAATTGAATGACTTTTCTAAATTTAGTGGACACATTTCTTGTTTCCAGTGAAATTAATAATGTTATTTATTTACAGCTTCATGAGGAAACAATGGCTTGAAAGGGACAAGTCACTGTCCAAAACCTGAGGCAAATTCAGAAATCCCCCTTCTTATCCAGACTAATGTGTGTGATGAAAAGCCATTGCCATGCTTGAGCGACCACAGTTGATGGTTAAGTTTAATACATACCAAACTCTGGTTCAATTCAAAGGATCTCAAAAGGAAGTGGTTAGACAGTCACCAAGATGCCCTAAGAAATATTTATCCCTCCACTTAAGAGCCTTTTATTTTTAAATTGAGGTATAGTTGATTTACAATGCTGTTAGTTTTAGGTGTACAGCAAAGTGATTCAGATGTATATATATATATATATATCTATAGCTTTTCAGATTATTTTCCAATTGTAGGTTATCACAAGATACTGAATATAGTTCCCCGTGCTATACAGTGGGTCCTTGTCAATTATCTATTTTATATATAGTAGTGTATATATATTAACCCCAAACTCCTAATTTTTCCCTCCCACACTTCCCCTTTAATAACCATAAATTTCTTTTCTATGTCTATGAGTCTGTTTCTGTTTTGTAAATAAGGTCGTTTGTATCATTTTTTAGTTTCCACATAGAAGTGACATATGACATTTGCCTTCATTTATAAAGTGCTCTATAATTCATGTTATTTTTATTCATTTTTTCCCAACTGAATTCATAATTTTGAAATATTTCTAATAGTTTTCATTTAAGAGTGTTTTTTAAATTATGCTATATAATTAAAAATAGAATCTGGATGAAAGGTATACATAAATGTCTCGAACGTAACTTGGACCTCACAGAGAAATCGCCTGGGCTGTACAGAGGTAGGATGCTCAGTGAGGAGATAAAGCCACAGGTTGTGCCCTACATTAACTGAGCAGACCTGAGCTTCTATCCCATATCTGCTGTGTGGGTGTTAGGGCCTTTCCATACATTTCCCAGAATCTCTGTTTCTTCATCTGTAACCTTCTTACCTACCATCTACCATCTAGAATTAGACGAGTCATCCAAGGTTGTGTCTTCTGCACACAACCCAGTCTGTTTCCCTTTTTCCTCTCCCCCAAGCCCTCAAGAAATGTGAGCTAAAATAGAGAATTTATATAACTTGAAAAAATTCCAGTTCTAGCGATTGTTGCGTATAAAGATGCATATGTGTGTGATTATACATATATGATCGCTGAAAATCATGAGGCTGGAGACAACATGTGTTTATCAACTAGATATAATTACTCTTCCTTTGTTGCAGCCATTTCATTGATTTTAGAATCCAGCACAGTGTTCTCCACTTAATATTGGCAGAGAAGAAATAAATGATGGTGAAGTAGTAGACTGCCTTAGAAATACACATCCCGAAGAGATACAGACGGTGCCCGAGAGTGATGCCTGATGCTGAGTCTTTCCAGTAAAGAATGAAAACCAGGGAATCTCAGTGCACTCATGATGGATGCGTGTCTGAGGTCATTCTCAGAATTAAGGTGGGAGAAGGTATTTTTCAGATGGGAAAGTGAGTACTTTGGGATCAAGAGAATGGATTTGAGAAGGAAAGTTAGTTGACTAAGGTGACACAACTCATGACCAGCAAAGTCAAGACTACAATCAAGGTTTCTTACTCCAGTTCAGCAGATGCTGTACAAGTGGTCCGTGGATGGACGTGAATGACCATATACATTCCACAGGGAGAAAGGATGTGCTGACAACCTCAGTTGTGAATCACTTCCATTGTCATTATAAAACACTCCTCCTTATCATTTTGGACACCTTTGCTCTCTGTCCTTTCTGGGAGTGCAGTGGTAAGTTTTCAGGTCCCATCAACAAGGAGCCCTTGTAAGGTCAGCACTGCCCATGACGGCATAACCCGTGTGCTGGGTGGTAGCCATGTTGATGGATTGCACTAGCTCAGCTGTGTACATCAGAATGTTTGTAGGCAGAAAAGTCCCTGAAAGAACTAGAAATTTATATCCAGCTGAGGAAAGGAAAACAGAGAAAAGAGAGGTAGAATACAGACCGTGAAAGCACAGTTTCCATCTGAAGGCAATGGTGTGGGTTAAGAGCTCTCCCTAAAGTCCTCAAATCAACAAACATACACAGAAATATGATTGAAACCATATGCAGTTGTGGATGAGGAGGTGGACCATGGTAATGAGTCATGACCCCTACTAGCATCATGGATGAACAGACGGGCGTTTCCCTGTGGGTGGGAACATCCGTTTCATCTGGCACGGCACATGTCTTCTTTGAGTTCAGTGATAGACCTCTTTCCCCTGGAATTCATTTTGAGTATGGGGTGGATCCTGGGAATGTATATTTTTAGAATATTCCCCAGGTCAATTAAAGCACAGCTCAATAGAGAAATGATCTTCTAAATTATGGTTTGCTCTAAAAGGCTGAGTTTCCACATGATACTTCTCTTAGTCTAGTCAGACTGCTATAACAAAATACCACAGTCTGGGTAGCTTATAAACAGTAGAAATTTACTTCTCACAGTTCTAAAGGCTGGGAATTCCAAGAGCACAGCACTGCATGGCCCAGTGAGGGTCCTCTTCTTGGTTTATTATAGACTGCGTCTTCTGTGTCTTCACATGGCAGAAGGGGCAGGGGAGATCTCTGGGGTCTCTTACTTATATAAGGACACTAATCCCATCATGGGGGTTCTGTGCTCATGACCTAAATCACCTCCCAAAGGCCCCACCTTCTAATACCAACATCTTTAGAGGTTAAAATTTCAACAGATAAATTTTGGGGGGACACAAACTTTTAGACCATAACATTACTTTTACATGTAAAATATAAAATCTAATTTAAACATTGTTGTGAGGACCAGTGATAAAACTCTTAGGGCCCCAGGACAAATGCTAACACTTGGTAGGATGATGGTTGCTCCCCCCATCCAGGGCCCCGATCACACAGTGGATACAGCTGGCCTTTGGCATCGGCTGGAGGTGTGGAAGGTCAGGGTCTGAGCAGAGTCTCCCAGGCAGTACCACATGCAAACCCTGGCTCTCCTACAGGATGCCCTTGAGCACATCACTCTGTCCTGTAAATAAGGAGGGCAAGGAAAGAGGTGAAGTTTGAGCTCATCTGGTAGATGAAGCAATGGAGAGTCACCTAATGGAAAACCAACTGGAAAGAGTGATATTCTAGAAGAAGATATAAAAAAGGCCAATTGGACACAGAACTGAGGAAGAAGGAGGCCAGAGAGAAGATTCAGGGAAATCTGTCCTTTGTGGTGGGGTCAAAAGTTGGCATCTTTGATCTAGAGGACTAGGGAGAGACCAAGACTTGACGGTGGACAATCACAGTTTAGAATTTAACGTGGGAACTGACAACAGGGGCTGAACAGGACACGATGTCAGGATTCTAGATCTGACCTTCTTAAGAGAGCTCAGGGCAGGAGATACATATGGAAGGATGATCTGCATATAAATGGGTCTTCAAGTTGAAGCTGCCCTTGTAGTAACATTTTCTATACAAAGAATCGTTTTTCTCCACAACTGCACTCAGCCTGTTTATATATACAGTTAGAAGAAGGAGCAGTCACTTCCTTATGAAAAGTATCGTTGAATTTGGAATTGTTTTATGATTCAAGAATTTGACAAAACTATTTCATTTTTAATAGATGCAGATAACTCTAGAGGGAGAATTTCATTTCTTTATATTTAATTAATAGAAACTCTTGAAGGAGGAAGAATCATAAAATAAAAGATGTGAAAGAGGACCATGAAGGATGTGGAGATGAGGATTAATAATAAACTAGTCACAGACTCTCCACATTGCCCATGGAATTTGCTCTTCATTGTGGATGGTATGAGCGGCCCTCAGGATCCCCTGATTAGAACAATCAACTAGGCACCAATTAAAATGACAAGTTTTAGAGCCATTTCCCCAGAGATGCCCATTGAGGAGACCTGGGGAGAGAGGTGGTTCGTATTAGGAAAACTGGCTGTCACAGAGATCCGCCCCCCGCACGCTGCTCTCAGAACCACCTGGAGGGCTTATTCAAACAGAGGGCTGGACCCCCTTCTAGGGACTCAATCTGCCTGGGTGTCACCCAAGAATCTGCATAGCTGACAATGCCCCCAAGTGAGTCTAATGCTGCTGGTATCCAACAGATGAACTTTGGGAACCACTGCCATATCACACGCCTTTTTTCAGGAGAAAATAATGTTCCTGCCAGTCACCGTACCCATGAGCCTACTCCTTGGGTGCTTTTGTTCAGCAGGTGTCACCTGGAGCTCCAGCCCTTCCCCCCTTTTCCTGTCCATCACCTGGCACTCTCAATCAAGGTATAGATGCCACTCTTGGACAGGGGAAAAGGGAGCCTGAGAGAGGGACCCACAGCAGATCTCAAGTGCTTTCATAATTGACATATGTCTCCCAGGGCTATCTACACTGAAGGGGAAGAGTGGGCCTGGCAATATCAAAGAAATGCATTTCTAGTGACACAGTTCTGGTTGAGGAGGGGAGAGGCTTGTGGACCAGGAAGAGTCCTTTCACGTTGTGATGAAACACAATTTCCACCTCTAAATCTAACCCCCAACTGTGCTTATTTGCCTGATATTTAACTCTCATTTCCCTACCTATTTTAAAAAAAAAAAAAATGTATGTATGTATTTATTTGTTAGAGTGTCCATTTTCCCCCTTAATTTAATATGCAACGATTTGGAGGATACTAAAAAGTAATTTCCTACATAAAATGTTGCAAATTTCAACTTACAGTGCCATTATCATGCCACTTGAAAATCTGATGACCTGAGCACTTATTTATTCTTCCCTCCATAGGGCCATCTCTGTCTTATCATCAGCTCGTGGTAGGCAGAGCGCGATGGGGATATTTTACGAGTGCCCTCCAGGTGCCAGGTGCGCACAGCCCTGCCTTCTCCTCCATTATACTGTGAGAAAAGCAGGCTGGTAGCAATGGACCCGGGGCCCTGGCTGGTTACCTGTCCTGACACCACACTGATTCTCACAGATAGACCCATACTTGGGCAGGTGAGGCCTGGAGAAGCTCTCTCCTTTTACTCAGCATTGAAATCTCTAAAAGAAGATAATGCTGCATTCCATCCTAAACACATTCTAGACTTCCTTATTTGCCTATCGTATCTTTTTATTCTGAATATGATTTCACATTTATAGCTTTACTATTAATTCCTTTGTTCAATTTTTGGGATGAGGTATAGGTAAAACAAACATTTCATGTGGAATATTTCCTACTTTTTTCTTCAAATTATACTAAGGAGCTTCATAATTCTAATTGGTAAGTTTGCTCTTAAACCTTTTTTCTTCCCCAGAAATGCCAGTGGAGCACATTTTTTTTCAGGGACATAATTTTTCGAAAATCTGAAAATTACTACACATTAAACCATAAGGAAGCATATTAAGTGAATATTGGGACTCTGTCTCGCTTGCAACCAGGAAGCATGGAAATTAAACCTTTAGGCCTCAAATTTGGCATAACTTAAAAGTTCTACATTAGAGTTAGACTAATGGTGTTTTTCCCAAGTTGGTGTTCAAAAACTCCTTTAAGCCTTGAATTATGAAGGGATAAAATACCCCCAAAAGAAATACAGAACTGCAGGGTGATGATTAATTTTTTTAAGATTCTTTGCCAGCTTGTACAAAATTCTATATGTCTCGTTCAAAACTGCCTCTGTTTAAAGAGAAAGATTGTTTCTCAGAAAATTTAGCTCCTTAGAAATAGTCCCTACAGTTGAATTAGCCAAGAAAACATGACTGTGTTAGCATTTGGGGGAGGGGGAGAATTAAGAAACTGATCTTATTTTCTGGCTTTTGCTTTTTTAACTTTAGAACTTTA
Source organism: Neophocaena asiaeorientalis asiaeorientalis (assembly GCF_003031525.2). Taxonomy (NCBI): domain Eukaryota; kingdom Metazoa; phylum Chordata; class Mammalia; order Artiodactyla; family Phocoenidae; genus Neophocaena; species Neophocaena asiaeorientalis. The sequence continues at coordinate 4,827,039 of NW_020173927.1, forward strand.
GGATCAGTAATTCTCTCTAAAATACAATGACATTGGAAGGAAAGTACTTCAAATATACGTATTTTCATCTCAGCCAGATTAAGAAGAGCAATGAGAGCAGATGGACACATGAGGAATAAAATACACTAGCAGAGGTTGACCCTCAGCTGCCTGGTTTATCTATCACTGAGACCTCGACTCTTCAAAATGTGAAGCCTTTCCTGCTTATGAAGCAAGTTTCATTTCTTTGATGTGGGAAACCGTAACCTCTTTTCATAACAGTAAAGCAAGGATTTTGATCAGTGTACTTTCTTACTAGACGTATGTGTTAAAGAAAGCAAATAATTCATTTAGCAGTTGAAAGATTTCTGGTGAAATATGGGCCCACTGGAACGTTCGATTCACTACTGAGTTGAGTATGTGCATAAAACTTTAATTTGATTATTATACTCACAGCAGCTTCCCCAATGTAGAAAAATGTAACTGTTGGGGGAAAAATGATTAGATATCATTTGCTTAACCCTATCCGCACATCTAGATGAAAATATAAAAGTGAATAAATTCCACATTTTGCCACTGAAGGTGAGATGTTGGTTAGAAATTGATATTTTTAAAATTTCGATGTGAATGTTAATCATTGAATAGAGACCTGGCTTCCAGCTGATGCTTTTCTGGTAACAAATCACTGACCTTACCTGTTCCCGGCAAAATAACTGCTCCAGCTTGACCATGGCCTTGAGTGGCCCCTTGGCTTTTGGAGCCTAGTTCCTAGACACGTCCATTTCCTTACATCTAATTTCAACCAGGGATTCTGTCTCCAGAGTTTGTCCCAGATGGCCAGCTGGCTGCTTCAGACCTGTGGATATCTGCCGCATAATTGTTCACTTCTATCTGGGGCTTTCTCCCCAATATAAAGTTTGGTGTCATTAGGAAGAAGGATGGGAATTCCCTGGCCCCTGTTAATGGGAAACAGGCTTCCAGCTCCCCTGCGCTCCCTCTCATGTGCCACACTATCCCAGACATCCTCTGACCCATCTTTTCCTTTGACTTGCAATCAGTGAGAACTTCAGCCAGTGATAAGGCACATGGAAGCCAACAAACACAACTGGAAATTGAAAAGTGGTGCTAATTTTGATCTGATCTTTACAGCTCCTAGATTGATCTGTTTAATAGTGCTCATTCCCGGTTTGATCAACTTCTTTGGCAACAGACTGAAGTTCGTTAGACATGAATCAGCTCTACCCAGAGCTGCCCTTGCTAAGAGAATTGGGGGCTACATAGACACAGAATTCCCACCCCTGTTTCATTTTCACGTGATGCTGCAACAAGAATATTTTTCCTTGCCTTACATCACGCGAGCAAATCAATTCTGGCAAGCAGGGGCCACTGATGACTACTTTATGAGACTTCACGTGAAGCTATTTCCAAATGCTTTTTCTCTTTGTGATAATATATTTCATTAATGAAACATATTTTTGACCACAAACTTTGAGCCAATGGCTTAACAGCAAAGTCAGAAAATATTAGCTTAGAGCCATGGTGATTTAGTCACTCTTGATGAAACTAACCACATTTTACATTCAGTTGAAGGAGGAAAGGGCTACAAATGATGTATTTAAACATATCTCACACCTTGCCTGGTGGCTTGGAAAATGAGAGTGCAGCTGAAAATGCGATGCGTAAATAAAAACTGTGATGAAAACAAAAGATACTATCACCTTCGAGAAAAAGGGCTGCTTTCAATGCATTTGAAAGTTTTGTTCTTTGCTACCTCACTTTTCACATTTAGTGACAAGTTTTTTTTTTTTTTTTTCAATGTCACACATTGTAAATCGAAAGACTCTTTAAGGGCTGGAGAAAGCCCATGATAGGGCCCAGACTTCATTCCACCCCCTTGCGACTATGGCACTAGATAATTATTCATACCTTCCTGACACCCCCTGGTGTTTTGGGTGTTATAATTAGGGGTCTCTATTAGAAATAAGATAGTAAATTCTCACGGAAGAATGACTGAGTTTGTGTGCCAGGATATTGGACTACAAGGGTTACTCTTTGTTGAGTTTTTATTATAACATGTGCTACATTAACTCACTCACCTTTAAAAGCTCTTTTTCCCCTCTATTTGGAGGTTGCCCAGACATTTTTAAGTTGTTTCCTCATTTTTACTGATTATAGGAAAACCTCAATCATGTCCCCAAACTCACATCTGAATAATAATAAAAAAATCATATTTTATGGCAACAGTGTTGGCAGGAGGTTAAAATATCTCTTTGAAAAGCACTTACTCACTTATTTTTATTTTTCAAGAATCACAAGCCAGCCTGACTTAACTGAGACAGGTGGTTAGCTTTAACTTCAATTTGCTTTACTTGAAAAGAAAGAAAAACACATCTTAGTTGGGGTCTTCAAGAATGTAACTTGAGTAAGTCCATAAAAATAAAAATGAGGCACGCTTCATGGGATTTTCAAGTCAAAGGCAAAACCTTTCAGGTAGAGAAGAACTCAGAATCCTTGGATACCCAAAGGCTGTTGGGTGCAGGAAACTGAGAGCTTGCCCCGATTTGCCCATTCACACCATGTTAGCAGGTTTGGCCAGTTATAACCAGGGAAGCTTGTACAGTTTTTGAAGAGCTAGAATCTATAGTGCCTATAGTCTTTAATAGACACTAGATGAATGAGTTCTATAAGAGAGGGACAAACTGAGTGATGTCTGGGTTCATCCCCACCTGTTGGGTTTCCTCAGCCCTGGGTTCTGTTTAGACACAACCATGGAAATGCTTGTCTCCAACCCCGTGTGACTGAGGATGCGCAGAGACATTTTTGAAGCATTTTGGAATCAATAAGTAGTTGCAGGAACATGAGAATGACTTGTATTTATCTGTTTTCTGTAACTACTCACCCACCCCAGACATCTGTCCTTGCAGACCCTTCTAGAAACATTAAATACAAATAGAAACAAACAAAGTCAACTCCATAAGGTGTCCTCCCATTCTGTTTTCAGGATACAGCTCACATTTTCTCTCTCTGGCTTTTCTTTCTTCCTGCCTTCACCTCCTTCTCCACCCCAAGCAGATATAACCTTCCACCCCTGATTGCCAGCTCCATGTCTTTTGCATACTTAAATGATGAAATTTGTCACAGGGTATTTTAAATATTTATATATCTGGTCTGTCTCTTTGCTGGACTGTGGGCTCCTGGGAAACATGGTCCTGAATAGGGCATAGTAGATATTCTCCTAGTACATAGTAGATTTTAAATACAGGTGGTGTGGGGAAAACATCAAGAATGGAGGACAAGATAGAACAGATGCCCCCCCCCATAAAATTTATAAATTTCCATGGACTAGTTAAGTAAACAATTATATAAACCCATCATAGCCTTGTATCCTATTTTAATAGTAGTCTAAAGAATGTTTCCATTCCCTGTTATCATGAATACTTTCTTCCAAGTGTCTGATTGTTGCCTCTTTGAAATGTTCCACTTTCAAAAATATTCTCAGGTTATTAATTCAGTGGTTGAGAATTCTAGGTATTAATCATAATAACATTAGTGATTATGAGTGACCAAGGAGCTGTTGTAGGTTTAATGCCTTGGGTACACAAAACCCCTGCAAAAGTATCATGCCCACAACTGGAATTCCCAGAATGTCACATCCCTGGGAGAAAGCCTTGATCCTCCACTGGTCCCCCAGCACTTGACACACAGGACACGTCCCATCAATGTCTGCTGAATGAATGCCATATTGATGTGAAACCGAGGCTCAGAACAGGTATTTTCTTCTCAGTTCCCAAATGAGGTAGGACCACTTCTGACTCTCCGGTCAAATGCCCCAGAGCAGAAGGTCAAGTGCCATGAATTCCTGTATTTATCAGCCACTCAGAAACTTTGATCATGCTGAGTTATACATGTAACTCTAAATCTTGCTTGTTGTGGGACCCAAAGTTAATTTTACTCTTGATTTCTTTCTTTTTTCTTTTTTTTTTTTCAGTATGCGGGCCTCTCACTGCTGTGGCCTCTCCCATTGCGGAGCACAGCTCTGGACGCACAGGCTCAGCGGACGCACATAGCCCAGTCGCTCCGCAGCATGTGGGATCTTCCCGGACCGGGGCACGAACCCGTGTCCCCTGCATCGACAGGCGGACTCTCAACCACTGCACCACCAGGGAAGCCCTAATTTTATTCTTGAAAGTGGTTGTCTATGTCAATTAGACTTAACCTGAAAACAGCCTTACAAAAGTGAAGCATTTTAATAACTCTATCAAAGGAATTAGAAAGGCTTATTAATGCCCACCCCACAATCTGATAAAAAACTCAGCACCTGTCTCAATGAAGAGACCCGTTCTCATAGATAAAGATAGTATACAGCCATACTTATATATTGTTTATTTATCAAAATGTTCTTGTTTGGCAAACGCAAAATGAAGGAATTCCACTCCTTGTGAGATGCTGTTCTAAACTTACGATGTCATCTCTACAAAATACACCTCAATCAGAAGGAGCTATAACGTATTTCTTATTGGATATATGGTTACTAAACTACTCAATAGCAATTTTACCAAACTTCTGTCACATATTTACTTCATAGTCCTACATATAAATATGGCCAGTCCTTGTAAGTCTTATATCCAATTATAGCAAACGGGAGATAAATATATTGAATGCATGCCCATGATTCATATGACTCTATAGCTCTAAATATGGATTCTAAGGTGATTACTTTACTTTGCATTTTATCTTCTCTGAAATTGATGTGCAACTTTCCATCAGTGGTGCCATGTAATCACTGCAGGCCTGGATGGAGATTGGAGTCTTCTGAAGAGGATTTGCATTTCGACTACTTGTAATCTGGGAGCCCATCAGCTTTAAACCATTTTGAGATAAATTCTCTGCCTGAGGATCTTTGTACTTTGCTGGCATTGTGAATTCCAGCTAAAATCCATGTGCACGCCAGCGAGAGGTGCCAATTTTTAAAAAGATTTTGTTCTTCTTCCACTCTAGGCCAACTTTGAGATAGGCAAGCATCCTCCCTGTTTGTTGGGTTCTGGCTCTGTTTTTGTTCACCCTCACACTGAGGCTATGACTCTTTGATCACCCCGCTATGTAGGTCTCCTACAAGATTGTTATGCTAGGACTTTTTTCTTATCAGTACATAAAATAAATGTACACTTGCAGCTCAACATGACCCATTTGTTATAAATTAAGTCAAATTTAAATGGAAAGTTATTAAATACTGACCTACACCTCATTAATTCCTTAAGGAGGTTACATGAACTTGACTTCCCCAGAGTTTTTGTTGGAGATCTCGCTCCCACAGAATCTTATCCAGTCATAGTACAACTTTTCCCTTCCTGCCATTGTCTGTGTTGCCTACGTATGCATATCCTATGGTGAGTTCCTAGAGGGCAGATATAATATCAATACACCTATGTCATTGCAATACTTGTTTCATCAATACTTAGTGGTGAAAATTCTACCTGGCTGGCTGGTTGGCTGGGCAAATGGATGCTAAGTTGGATGGATGATTAGTTGGATGGATGGGTGAATGGTGGGTGGATGGCTGGTTGTTTGGGTAGATAATGAATGGATAGATGATAGATGGATGGATTAATGGATAAAGATTACATAGGGATAAACTAGCGTTATCTTCCCAAGGGATGTGTGACTAATAGACAGGTTAATGTTCCGTATTTTGCCACTCTCCCCTGAAAAACAGGGAGATTCACTTTGTCCAAACATGCTTTCCTTTTGGAGAGCATGACAAATAAATTATATCCTGCGTCAAGATCTATCTTTACTTGTTTACAGAATGTAATTCTGGCTTTCAAAGCAGTATGCAGCATAAACTATGATGTTACTCTTTTCTCTGTCCTCTTTTTTCTCCTATTCACGTTCAAAAGAAACAGTTTTGGAGACCCTCTTCTGTGTAAATTCTATACCGTGTTGCATATTCCTGGACTCAAGAAACTCCCCCTCTACTAGGAGACGTCAGGCCAAGACATGGGAATATTTCAACTCAAGCAGGCACCATTGGGTGAGGGTTGTGTGATAATCCACAGACGTCATTGTTGGAACCCAGAGCTGCGAGGTGTTATCTTGACCAGGAAGGCATAGGACAAGGAAGCTGAACAAAAGAATGAAGGAAAAAGTACAATTTGAAGAAGATGCTGGACCTTAACCTACTTCACGGAACTTAAACATTTAAACTTAGAATAACATCTGAAGCAGGATAGTTAACCATTACTGTATTCAGTCTAAATGTCTGATTTTTAAAAATCATTCTCAAAGTGAGGGGTACAAAATGAAAATTAAGGTGAGCTGTGTAGAGCAGGAAGTGAGCGGAAAGAGCCCTTCATCCCATGGAAAGTCCACATAGAACTTAATATGCTAACATGACTTCTTTCACCTCAGGTGAATGTATAAATGAAACTTTTTTTTTTCTTTTCTAAGGCTACAAATTCATTAATATATATCCTTGGGAATAACTGATTCGATCCAAAGGATTCTTAATAATTCTGGTAAGTCTAATCTGCACCATTATGCCTAATTTCTTAACATGAAACTAGAAATATTGGTGACCTAATAAGTTTTACAGCACTGCTCACAACTTTCCTTATGGAGCTTACACCATTATGTAATATGTTGTAAAGCAAGTTGAATGTTGTTAAACTCATTATCATTATTTTTTTCTCTTAGTTAAAGCGCACGATAGCCAAAAATTTAAGTGGAAAGTTATGAAAGTTCCCGAAGTCCCAACCTTACATGTTGCTCCAAATGTTCTGTTTTGCTCCTTTGGTGCTTTTTGTCACACTTTCTGATGCTGAGTCTATTGAAAAATGGGCCCCTAATGCTGCAAGCCGAGTAAGGCCTCCGTGGACTCTCTGGGCATTATAAATGTCTATCTGTAGTATTTTTCCCCCTTTTCTAAGACAACCGTAAACTAAGTGGAGCAATCAGAATGAAAAGTTTAAGAGAATTGGTTAAAAAAAGACTGACAAAGATTTAACACTCAACATTAGAAATAACCATTTATTGGTGATGAGAGTGTTAGAATTCCCCTAAGCTTCAACCCCAAACAATTTTCCTCCTCTTAGCAGACCTTGTCCTGGAGCAGTGAAGAAAGTGCTTTCTTACTGGCTGAGGTTTGCTTTTTCTCTGCCAGGGTTCTTGCTGTCATGGATCTGTTTCTAGGTCCAGAGTGTAGTTGGTTCCATTTAGGTTAAGGTATGAATTGAAATAATCTTATCTTTGACTTACCTGTGGACCATGAGTATTATGAGCTGTCTTTGCCACAACTCCTGGGTCAGTTTAGAAATGATAAATGACATTAATAGTAAACATGGAGGATGAAGGGAAAATACCTTTCAATAAGTAAAAATTGCTTCCCTTCTGATCACTACACTGATCACTGATCATTGTGATCACTGTAGCTCCATTTCCCCTCTAACCAAAGGAGTGGGGGACTTTACAAGTTTGTTGAAGCATGGGTGGTTTGTTTTGTTATGGCTTTGTTCTGTTTGGTTTTACCATTCACGTGGGCCTCCTAAAATGGAAGTACACTTACAAACTAACCTCTTAGTGCAATTTATGCGGTGTAGAAAAACTCGTAGAGCAGGAGAAGTGTCTGTTGACAGAATTCTGATCAATGAACTAAGTACTATGACAGGTACTCACATTGAATTTCTGGAAATGTAATCACAGACAGAAGTCAGCTTTAGGATCAGTACAAATATAGTCTTTAATTCTTTGACTTCAGTGTTCATGTTTTACAGAAAAAGTATTGCACAATTTGTGGCAGAGATGTCTACCTGCCGATACCCATTTTATCCCTTTTTTCTTAGCAATTTTCAGCTCGGCTCATGGATCTCCATAACAAAGACTACATTTCCCAGCTGGCATTCTTCACAAATAGATGTGGCCACATGACTAAATTCTGACCAACAGACTATAAGAAAGTGATATATGCAACTTTAATAGTGTCCTTAAGAGAAGGGTTTTTCCTTATTCCCTGGCTCCCCCCGGCCCCAACTTTTCACCTGCTGTTTTCTTTCTGCTAGATGCAGAGGGGGCAAAATGGCTGGAATTCAGCAGCCATGGTGGATGGTGGACCACGAGGTGTCCTCAAGATTAAGCCATAGTCACTTCCACCACGGAAGACCTCACCTGCCTTGAACTAACAACCTCCAAACTTCTCAGGCAGGAAGGAGAAAAATCCCATCATGTTTTAGTTACTTTATTTTTTTCTATTACTTACACAGTGACAAGAGATTAATAATATCATCTATTTTCCATCAACCCATTCAGAAAACTTAATAAGATAAAAGATATAAAAACCTCAGACAAAATGCTTGGCACAGGCAAGGATCTCCAGACATAGTTAAACAGTTTATCAAATCCAAAAATAAGTGAGCTCAATAAAAAGAATCAAAATAATTTCTTGAAACACAAGATAAGCAGTCTGAAAGGCCCTGTTGTATACGATCTAAGTAAGTATCTGTTAGTGTTAGCCTAGAGTCCAAACTATGCTAACTTTGGGTTAACAAGGGTTGGGCTCATTTTGGAAAAGACAGAAAGAATGAATTTGGTCTGTGTGATGCTTTTCTTCAGTAAACGAGCTATTAGGTTGGACTTTCTTGCCCCTGGCTAAGTTCATGTCCCTTCTGCATTTATTTCAGCATAGGTTTGTGTGCTTCCCATTGGAGCGAGGGTGAGTTGATGGTTCAACTCTGAGCCCATGGTTTTCAAGGGTCTACCTTGTCTAAGAAAAGTCCCTAATTCCAGATGAGCCAAGGAAGAAAGACAACTCTGGAAGCAGTCAAATTATACTAAAATAATTTTAGGAAAAAAGAATATATCTGTAAGCACAGGCAAACAAGTTCTTCCTTAATTATGGTTATGACATATGTATCTTTCGCTAAATACATGAAAATTGGGGATCATTTCATTCAGAGGAGAGAAAATTGTATGCCATGGTGATTCATCCTTCCATTCACTCAATAGGTATTTATTAAGTGTATACTAAGTGTCCAACACTGTGAGTGGTATCAATGCCAAGATAAACAAGATGGGTAACACCTCTCTTCTTACAGAGGGAACACTTGACACTCAAGTGGGAGAAAGACAATGAAAACAAAATGAAGCAAAATAAAACAATGCACCTGCAACACTGATGTCATCGTTGGAAAGGAATAGAGATATTTTGTTTATTGGCTATCAATATTTCTACTTTATTTTCTCTTTCTACATATCCAGTAAAAAAGTTGTCAGTTAGTTAAATACCACATGTTTCAAAGACTGAATGTCCTTCCTTTGCCCTTGGCCCATCTCCAGTCAGCATCCCGCATCCACTAAATTGATCAACCATGGACCGATGTACCTAAGTCCCTCACTTTAGATGCCTGAAGAGGTGAATGTCTTGTGGAAGTTATGGAAACAATAAGACATTGGTGGTCCCACCACATAATCCAGTGATACTCTCACTATACGCTGTTGCCTCAAGACACAGAGAGAATGAAATTTAGAATATTTTCATGGAGAATTTGGTTTTGATAACACCTTTGAGTTGAAGAGTCTGCTTTGGCCATACCATTCTCACCATTCAGGAAGGATTTTAGTGCTGTGTCCACATTATCCCTGAGCTTGGGATTCAGAAGAATAATCACATTTTCAAATCTTAAGATTACTGGAGGATTCTCCCAGTGTTCTCCTGATGAATTTCCTGAAGTCAGTCCCTCCTACAGGGAGGAGTGTGGGGACTGAATAAAACATTAGTGATTTGCCTAGAAACCAACCAGCCATAGGTTAAGGGGTCTTACCATGTGGGGTGGCTGGAACTAGTTAAGGGTTCCAAATGTGTTTTCTGTATGTAGAATACAACACACACATCATGAGTGCAAGCTCAATGTGGTTTTACAAATTTCACCATCCATGTAAGTGCCAAGCCATTCAAGATATTGAAGGTGATGACCTGTACTCCATAACCCTCTCTGTCAGCCAAACCCTCGGTCATTTTTCTGATTTTTAATCACGTAGATTAGTTGTCTTTGTCAGAATTAAATATTTTTTCTGTGTCTGGATTCTTTCCCTTGATTTGCAAGCTCCATCCCTTGCTATTTTATGTAATGGGTGCCAATTCATTTTCAGTGCTATGTAGGATTTCACAGGCTGAAAAGACCACAATAAATTGATGGACTCTACTGTTTATGGACGTTTGGGTTGTTTCCAGTTTCAAGTACACAGAAATAACGTTGCTGTGAGCAATCTTCCACATACCTTTTAGATATTTCCTAAAAATATTCACTTTTGTAGGCTACTGAGCTAGGAAGAACCTTGCTGGATTAGGCTTAGCATTGGTAGACCCCACTGCACAATTCTGTGAAACTGTCATGCTAATTCACACTCCCACAGGCAGTGGGAGCACCATGTGTTCACAAACATGTTTATTATTTCTGTAATTATTTAGTTTTAACATTATATTGGTTATGTAGTGACGTGTCTTTATAATGTTAATTTGCATTTCTCTGACAGCTATTAAGATGATAACTTTTCATTTGTTTAGCCATTTGGAAGGCTTTTTATGAGTTATGATTATTTATGTTTCTTATCCATTTCAAGTTATGAATTCTGTCCTTTTTTATTGAAATTAATAATTTATGTGAGCTATTTATCAGCTATATATATACTTTAAATATCTTCTCCCACTCTGTGGCTTGCCTTTTTCTCTCTTAATAACATCATCTGATGAGCATGAGGGTTTTTCTTTTTCGTTTCAGTATTCTCATCTATAAAATGAAGAAGTTAATGTGTTCTTGCCTTTTAACTGTCTAAATATGACAGCAATTAATCTTATAATCTATATAAATTATTTTGAAATACTATTTAAGAAAAATCCCAATAATAAATGAACATTCCCTTAACCTGAATTATATGCCTTGTTTTACCTTTCTTTCGCCATTGGCTCTCAGTGGTCTCCATTTTTTTTTTTTTAATTTTTATTAATTAATTAATTAATTAATTTATTTATTTATTTTTGGCTGTGTTGGGTCTTCATTACCGTGCGAGGGCTTTCTCTAGTTGTGGCAAGCAGGAGCCACTCTTCATCGCGGTGCATGGGCCTCTCACTGTCGCGGCCTCTCTTGTTGTGGAGCACAGGCTCCAGACGCACAGGCTCAGTAGTTGTGCTTAGCAGCCTAGTTACTCCACGGCATGTGGGATCTTTCCAGACCAGGGCTTGAACACATGTCCCCTGCATTGGCAGGCAGGTTCTCAACCGCTGCGCCACCAGGGAAGCCCAATGGTCTCATTTTAATTCTGTCATCATATTTCTTTTGGTGCCTTCACAGACTTACTCAGATGCCCTCTTTCTGTTGTTGATGTTTAAATAAAGAAAGCTCAGATGGGCAGTTTTTCTTTCCTAAAGTAATGTGGGACATTTTTAATGTGTAAGGTATGGCAAGTGTTATTTTCTGCTATAGCTACAGGAGTCAGAGCTACCCCAATTCTCTTTCTAATGCATCTTGTTGTTTGTCTTTTAAGTTATTTATTTACCTAGATAAATCATAGCATAGGCAGTATTTGTCTCTTGTGTAAGTTTTGTCATAAACTCTTAAAAATGAATGTACCGTGAAGGCAATTTAATGTTTGTCTGGATTTTTGCAGACTCTCAGCAGGTTCAAGAATCGGGAAAGATTCTTTAGAACTTTTCTGAGGGTAAGAAAGAAAGCAACTTTTATAGCTCTGCAAAACAGGGTTCCTTGCCTACTAAAAAACATTCTTAAAACCCTCCTGCAGCTTCCATAAAACACTTTATTTAGCTGCTCTTTGCATTTTGAATAAGCTTCATCTTTGGGGACATAATTTATTTGTGGAAAATATATTTTTTTACTTTATATTGTGTTTTTTCTATATTGTGCTTTATACCACTTTACAAGATGTTTTTATATGGATCTTTAATTCCATTTGCTCTAATACAAATTGATCGGTGCTTTGCATGCAGATATTTTCCAGTTTTTCTACGTCAAAAGGAAAATCTGTGAAGAAAAATCAATCTTTGGGTGAAAGATTTGTGTGTGTTATCAAGTGAAATATAGACATATATTACTTTTCCAAACAGTAGATCTAAAAGATGTAGAGATGACGATGATTTTGTGTTAGAAATATTAGAAATACATTGTTCAAGAAAATGGCCACTGCTTTTCCTCGAGGGTTTTGCAGCTTGGATGGAGAAACATTCTGTACTGTTGGCTTCGTCCTAAGTGGAGTTTTGATGGGGCTTGTGGAATCCTCATCAAGACTTCCAATGCAGAGAATGTAAACAAAGCGCTACTGTCAGTATCCTCTGAGAAACAGGATGGGGGAGGTTCAGAGGGCAATGTTGGTATTTTGCTTCGCATAATTATCCAACTTTGCTTTCTCTATAACAAGTCTATGCTATGTTAATTTTTTAATTAAAAAATCATAATAATTCCTTGAATACTATTATACAAGAACACCTTTAGCTATTTGGGCCATTGGTAGAGTTGCCCTTGCCACCTGCAGAAGTTCTGCTAAGGAGGTATTTGAACTGCATATTGAAAACAGAGTCAAACTACATCCATGATGGAAAACACACTGTGAAACTCCACTAAATACTCCCTTTCTACAGGTTGGAAATTGCTATAACGTAGTCCTAAGAATATATTAAAGTTAGGTGGCTGTCTCTAGGATGGCATCAGGCAAGTTTGCAGAGACAGGTGACTATATGGGGCTCAGGCATGATTTAGAATCTCTCCGGTTGGAAGACAAAGCCATCCTCTCATATCCATGGATGCCATCCTGTGGGAATGGCAGCCTTGTCAGGTACTGACCCAAGTGTAGGCACCATTTAAAGTGAAGGAAGCACCTCGCAGGATGGAGCATTTGGTCCTGAGCAGTCAAGCAGAGACCCAGCCTGGCGGTGGCCATGATGCCAGCTCCGCGTGCACTGCTGATGGGATCTGATTAGAGCCTGCATCTTCACTGGGCCAAGGCGGGGCTCCCATGTCAGTTTATTCTGAAGGGTAGCAATGGGGAGTAGGACAGAGCATACAGCCACCTCCTTTTTCTGTCCAAAAAGAGACACAGCAAACTGAATAGGACAAGTCAGTTTTTCTTCACATTTCCAAATGATGTTTCTGTGTGTGTTTGTGTTGGGGTCTGGATTCAAGAGCCCACTGCCTGCTCAGGTGAGGCCCATCTGGACAAAGGATGCTCCTCTTCTACTCCACACCCTGCTACCTTGATTAGTACTGAGAAGAAGTCACACTGACAATGCAAGCTCTGGGTCTGGGCTTAGGAGTTGGGATGCATGTGTTTGTGTGTGTATATATATATATACACATTATATATATATATATATATATATATATATACACACACTATATATATATATATATGTGTGTATATATACATAATATATATATGTATGTATATACATAATATATACTATACATGTGTGTGTATATATACATAATATATATACTATATGTGTGTGCATGTATATATATACACAAAATACATATGTACTATGTGTGTGTATATATACACATTATATATATACACTATGTGTGTATACATAATATATATATATATATGCTATATATGTGTATGTATATAGAGATATAAAGACATCTTTTCATATTCACCTCCCCTTTCGTCCACGGTAGGCTGGTTCCGAGCCTCCCTGCCACAAAGTCAAGGCCAGCCTTTGGACAACAGAGGCACCCAATCCGGCTCTGTGCAGCTGCCAGTGGCTTATGCAACCCTCTGCTCTTTCCTCCGAACTGTTGCAAAAGTGACCACTGAGACCTCGGGCTGAAAGTTGTGACGTTTCCTAGGAACACCATGTGAAATCCCCTCCTCGGCCCGTGCAGCTGGCAGGGAGCGCATCTCCCAGGAGGGTCCACCTTCACCACCCAGAACTCCCTCCAAGGCCGGGATGACGGGCCCGCTGCTGCTTGAGCACCAGGAGAGAGAAATGGTTTCCGTTTATATATCAGAGACTTTCAGGCCTCCACACATAAACTCTGAAGCTCACTAATGCATCATGATAAATAAATCATCCAATGATGTGGTTGTGAAAGAGTCATTCAAAAAAAAAAAAAGTCAGCCTCTGTGATGAACCTACGGCTTCTGGTCTGTAGGGGGAGCAAGAGCTCCATTCCCACTCCAGCATCACCGCGTGTCTCCGCGGGTCAGACCCCACATTGAATAGGCCTTTATCACCACGACAGAGCCAGCTTGTCTATGAATCCAGACCTATAAGAAAGAGGATCAAATCAGCATGCGTTTTGACAGTGTAAGCTGCAATCTTAAACTCAAGGCTGAGAGTGAGAGCTCAGAAAAGGAGCAAGCTTGTATTCACCCCATGAATCGCCCACAAGGATTCCCTTCTGCCAGATCTGTAGGATCAGTTTAGTTGATTACAAGAAGACTTCCTTACCCCAGACATGAATGCACGCACTGGCTGCTTTTGTGAAGACCAACGTGGCAGAAAAACAGCAGAGAGGCTGTCTTGGCCCACAAGAGAGCAGATGAAAGGGCCCTGGAAATGGTTAAGTGGGTGATCTTAATAAGCTCTAGGAGGGGGACTGAATTTTCTGGGCCCCTATTTGAAGTGGTTAAGCCAGGTTCAGGTGTGTGACCCAGGGACCACGTGACGTCGTGATGTGCCCCAAAGGAAAATTCATGGGAGGCCTTAAGCTGATGGTAGAGGCCTGCAGGGTCCGTCCACGATCCACACCGGCCCTGCACACCCCTCCCCTCAGCCCAGCTGCGTCCACATTCTGCTCCTCAACAAGACGGGCCGGACTTGAGGTCACTACACAGAAGAGGGTCACAGTGTGACTGGTGAGAGTGACCCAGGGAATCCAGAGCCTGCTCCAGACCACATCTCCAGGCCAGCAGAATGTCTTTGTAAACATCTATATTTTATAGGGCTCTACTTTTGTCAGCTTGACTATAAAACTAAAATTAAAATCTACTTGGTGGCATGACTAAGAGTAGTATCTGGAGTGTGTGTAATGCTCTGCCCCTTCTTACTGATGGCTATAGAATAACCATTTGTGACCAGATCTTAACCATCTTCTGTGAGCCCTGCACAGAGAAGCACGTGCTCGTCATCCCCAGATGGGGCAAAAGACACACTTCCTGGGACTTCTCTGCAGTCCAGTGTTTACGACTGCACTTCCAATGCTGGGGGCCTGGTTTGGATCCCTAGCTGGGGAACTGAGATCTCTGCATGCCGCATGGCACAACCAAAAAAGGAAAAAGAGAAAGGCACATTTCATGTGGGAATGGTTTCTAAAGGCAGTTGTGAAAATACTTCTCCTTTTTCAATTTTTAAACAAAGGATACTAATCATATGGGCTGGGGATAGTGTGTAGAGGAGGAGGGGTCTGGAGAGTTAAGGGACCTTGGATAAGTAATCTAGAACCCACAGGAAAGACCCCAGCTCTGGCCTCTTGCACCACCGGAAAGGGATGAAGACAGGGGTCTGCAGACGGCTTGAGATAAAGATAGAAAACAAGCTTGGACCTGGAGCACCATTCCCAGGGCTGGTCTCCGCCTCCCCAGGAGAAGTCTCCATAAAGAAAGTACCCAAACGGAATGATGGATGGGGAGAGCCTGAGCCATACCACCCACCTGCACCCTAAATAAGGAGGCGGGGGTCCCTTGGACAGCTCCCACCCGAAAGGCTGCTGCGGTAGAGTTTCCTTACAGGAAATGTGAGGAAGGATAGCAGTGGGTTCGTGATCTCCAGATAAAACCCGTTTGTTCCTACCAGAGCCCTCTCTTCAGAGATGACCACTCAGCACATTTGAAGAGCACAGGCCCTGATGGGAGCTTAAGTCCTCAGAACACTTAAGAAAATGAAGAAAAGCTTTATCCACTCTTCAGTCTGAAATAACGAGTCAGAGGGGATTAGGGTCAAAAAAGCAAACAAAAGCGGCAAATTTGTTGTGCTGACAGAAATAAGACTTACGCAAAGACACTTAACTTAGTCTTCTATCAAATTCTCAAACTAACCATATTGTTAAGAAAAAAGAAAAAACTGTTCAAGAGCTGTCTTTCCATGTAGAGTAACAGGAGGACGGTGTCAACAACTGAGAAAATGAGTGTAAATCACCGTGATTAACATTCAGTGTGGAGGGAGGGGATGGTGCTCTTTCATCTCATTGGAAGTGGTGTGCAGGGCTGTCTGGGGTTGGGGACTTTGCTGTGTAAAGACCAGGAATTTCTACGCTCACGGATTTTTATGTGTAGTATTGATGGCAGACCCATAAAATCTATAATTAATTTTATAACTTGGTTTATAAGGAAAGAAAACAATAAGGACATCTTTACCTACTTCATCTTGCTAACTCTTCCCCATGGACCTTTCCATGTATACTAAAAAGGAGTAATGGCAAAAAGTATTGGGAAATCTTCATTGTAGGTCATCTAGTTACATTTTTAACTCCACTTTAATATGATGGCATCAGGAACTTCTCACACGGCCAGCCAGATTGGATTGAGGAAACTATGACCATGGCCGTGCCAGACGTGTACTAGACTTGGTGGATAAAGGCTACAAGCGGTACTGGCTCTGATCAGCAGAAATAGGAATCTCTGCCCAGTGATCAAGCTCTGTCCTAGGAAGTGACCCCTTTACTGTGTCCAGTCGACAAATTGACATCAAGAAGGAAGTGCCCACACCTGGGAAACTTTCTTTATACATAATCTACAGAATCATTGATTCCAAGGGGAATCTCTATATCATACTGACATTCTTTTCTCAACCTAATGGTTTGCTTTATTATCTAGAAGTGTCTCCACTGAACGCAGCAATATGTCCTGAGTCCACCACTGACTCCACGCCCGGCTGTGCCCAAGGATGACCAAGGCACTGGGTCCTCAGATGAGGCAGACATGCAGGGTTCCAGCTGTCCTGGGGTGGAAGCGACCTCACCCTGGCAGGGAGGACACTGCTCGTCTTCCTGCTGCTCTGGCATCTAGTGATTCCAGGCACTTTTCAACCCAGGATTGAAATGTGTTTCTGTTTTGAAACCCGAGGCCCAGGTGCCATACATGACATTGTTTCGAAAATCCTACAACGGGCTTTTCTGAAATCAACTTCATAGACTTTGTACACAGACGGATCTTTGAATTCATTTTATTCCCAACAAACATTTTATACCTTAGGAAACCAAATGTTTATACCTTAGGAAACCAAATGTTTATAACTTTTTATACCTTAAGAGCCAAATGTTTCATTAATATTTCAAAAAGCATGTGTGAGCCCTGTAAGATGATATGATTGTGCTTTTTGTTTTCTAAATTCTCTTTCAAGCATGGATTATTTTATATCTCCCTTCAATATTATAACCAGTCTGTAAAGAAGAGTACTAATTAAATCAACAAAAAGAGTGTGTTTTTGTAAAACAGTAATAGAAATATATCCTAATTTTTTATGGGAATTCACATGCTGCTCTATGTCAACCATGACAGGGGCAATAAGATACCCATGCTTATAGTATATTACCAGCTGTTACATAATCCACTGGGGGAATCCTTCCAGGATTTAAATTTAAATTTCATATGGATTCTTCAAATGCAGGTGTTACACCGTCCTTCAAAAGCAGTTGGTAAAATTTGAGAATATTTTGCCACTACTTTGCAAACATTTTTCAGTAGTTTTCAAAATAGTTTGCAAATATTTTGAAACACAAAAGGGGAAGAGGAAGAATAGGGATAAAGCAGAGGACAAAACAGGAGAGAGGTGGTGGTTATGACCAGGAGAAGAAGGGAGACAATAAGAACAAGATCTAAATGCAGCTTTGGGAAGAGTGAGTGGAGGATGGAGAGGGAGACATCAATAATATTCACACTGTGATGTTCTCCTTCAGACTGTTGTTAACCCAAATACCATAGAATGTTGACTATCTTGTTCTTATGTTTTTAATGATGAAAGAGGTTGGCATTTGACCACTTGAAAAGGAAAAAAGCAAACAAACAAAAATCCAGAACCTGTAGGCAGGCAAGTGTGCTTGATGGAAATGAAGAGAGATGACTCAGCGTGTCAGCAGGGGCTGGTCTGGCATGAAATTAACCTGCAACTCTGCCTGGGATTGTGCTTGCATTTCCAACACGCTGGCTGAGAGGTTCACAGAGAGGACACAGGGGGAAGAGTGACATCACTGGGCTGAGGGAGGGAGGACACGCACCTGCATGCAGCAGCCACATCAGCCCTTAACAAGGCTCTAGGCACCAAATCCACCAGCGCTGCACAGGGAGGACATGGGAGGTCTGAAGATGCATTTTCAGGCTTTGTTTCTTTTAATGCTGCCTGGTCTGTACCTCCGTCCTCAATGACCAGACTCCTTGGGCCTTGAACTAGCTCCTGGGCTGCCATTATAAAGGACCAAAACTGGATGGCTTTAAACAACAGAAATGTATTCTTTCACCATCTGAATGACAGAAGTCCAACACCAAAGTGTGGGTAGGGCCGTGCTCCCTCTGAGGGCTCCAGGGGAGAACCTGTTCCGAGCCGCCCTCTTAGCTTCTGGACACAGCCCTTGGTTTTGGTGCTCTGTATGTGGCTTGCAGACACACTGTTTCAGTCTCCACCTCATCTTCACAAGACCTTTCCCATCTGTGTCTCCTCTTCTTACAAAGACACCAGTCAGATGGCATTAGTCCCACCCTAACATCATCTCAACTCAATCACGTATACAAAGATCCTATTTCCGAATATAGTCACATTCACAGGTACCAGAAATTAGAAATTCGACATGTCTTTTGTGGGACACAATCCAACCTGTACAGGAACTGAATGATATTAGAAATGAGCACTGCTGCTGCATCACAGCCTCACTGGTAATCTGCTCCAGGGAGTCAGGAAAGCATCCTCAAGGACCATCTGTCTTCGCATGCCCATCCTCCGTCTCCCCATCCGTATCTCCATCCACTCACATGCTCCCGGGCCTGAACTGCAGCTCAGGGCCACGTTGGGTCAGCCCCAGAAGTAACCCCCAAAGTCAGAAGAAGTTCTAAATGGAGAAGAAGAGAGAGGGAACTGTGTTTCTGAGATGGTAAACTTAAATCATGGTTTTTGTGATTTGCTGTAATGTCTAAGTTAAATAAAAATCAGCTTAACCTTAAGGCATTTAAAATTTGTTATTTAATTAAATTCTTCATCTTAAAGAAGGTGTTATACCACCCTCTTTTTGATTATCCTGATAGGAAAAAAAAATACTTCTTTCTACCAAAAGAAAAAAATCATTCTGATAATTAGTGACTATTCCTAAAAGGTGTGGATTTCTAGAAATGTATGCCAGTTAAATAGAGATGTAAACAAGTGTGTATTTGCAAACAGAATCAAAAATCCTTATTTGTGATAAAACATTTTAAACAATAACTACATCCCCTGTTAAAGGGATGGTAAGTTACCTCAGTGCATCATTAGAGGGTATTCTCTTCAGCCACAAAATAACACTCTCAAAGTGTCTTTCCATATAAGGGAAAAGCCTCACAATAAAATGGTAACTGGTTAAAGAGATTCTCAAAAACATGTTTAAGAACCAGGTATACCTCCAAAAATAATTGTGAGGATTTCTCTTGATGGTATAATTACAGCAGATTTTTATTTTCTTCTGTGCACTTTTGTGTGTGTGTGCTCTCCAGATATTTCATAAAGTAAATGCATTGCATTTATATTGAGAACAGAAATAGTCAGGGTGACTTGGTGAGTGTGGGGGGGGACCTACCCAGTACCCAGCTATGGGGGGAAATCAATGTGATGTTGATAATGGATGCAGTGGGGACCATACAGTGATGCCACATCCCAAGCAGAGGTGTCATATCCCAAGCAGAGATGCCCCATGCAAGTTTTGCAGGCTTTGCTTTGCTTTAAATTTTAAATGGGAAGTGGAGGTGATATCCCTGCTAGAAAAAAAAAAAAAAAAAAAAAAAAAAACTTTGGCAGAAATAAACATTTTGACAATAACACTGAATTATAGAGAACACTACAGCAAAAAAAAAATCATAAGTGCCATGGCTGTGATAAAAGATAATAATTAACAGTCACAGACGAAGCTTCCATCTTAGTTTCTGACAATGCAAAACGAAACTGAAAGAATTGCTTAACCAACTGTGAAATCAACCCAAATTGTTTTAAATTATAGACCTCATCTTATGACAACTTTCTAACTTTTTATTTCCAGTGAACCATAAGGAAGAGATGAAGATATTTTCTTCCCATCTGTTTTCATGCTATCAAACAACATACTTAATGGAAATTACCTTAGAGATTCCAATTGAATATTCTTCTTCTTGACTTGAGCTCTAAAATCATCTGTGAATTTCCAAGGAACATTTGAGTTAAATTTGAATAGAAAGAGAAGAGCCTCACGCTGGGAATAGGGGAGAGACGTGATATACAACATCGATGTGGAATAATCCTGTTCATGGGGCATTTTCAATTCTTCATCCTCAGACTGACAAACATGCCACACTCTCTCTGTGATAATAATATAGTGCAGAGCCTCAGGACCTCATCAATCCATTCAGAGCACAGGTACTGAGTCCCTGCTTTGTGCACTGCTGAGGGTGCTGGAGACCATGAACCAACAGACAAAGATCACTGTCCTTATAGAGGTTAATTTCTGGTCACATCTGAATGGGTGTTAATATATTAATTCAATAGGATTTTTCATGACCAGTCATTTGCACCACATTTTCAGAGGTGCTGGGTCCCCACTGTGCACACCGTTGTGCAGTTTAAACAGAGGGTAGCAGGGAGCCCAGAGTTAAGGGGTACACTGACTCCAATAGGTCCAAAGGGGATCGCATCAATGAGGCTGGAATACTTGACCATAATGAACGAAGCAGATCTCTGAGGGAATAAACATGATGATGGCTCCCAGTGACCCATGGAAGACAGTGGAAAGCAACACAAAGTAATATCCAAATAGTTGTCAGATTTAGCTGGGAGTTTGAAAGTAGCATAACTGAATATTAATATCTATATATATTGGAAGGTTGGGAGAGAGGGAAGAGAGAGAAAGAGAGAGAGAGAGAGACAAAGAGGAAGCTTAAACACATGACAATGAGAAAGGAATAAAGTCAAAGGCTTGCTGGGCTCTGTAAACAGAAATAGGAAAAATGGGGAACACTTTAATTGTGTAGGAGAGATTTCCCATTAAGAGAGGCTTTAAAAATCTTCAAATGGTCAGAGTCATTTCCAGAACTGAACTGCTTGTCTGCCACAGCAGGAAACCATAGAAACACCAGAACCCAGGAACCAGGAGAGGACTTAAGTTGGCTCAATCTGGAATCTTTGCAGTCTTTGTGGATCAAGATCCAAAGCTAACAACCCAGGATCTGGTTCTGAATTGAGTAAAAAGGAGACCTTGCTCTACATGGATTGTCACAACACATTTTAATGCACATGAGAAAAATGAAGAGCTGAGAAGATACAGGAAAAAAGAAAAATCTTTCCAAATGGGAGAAATATCTCACCAGAAAATTGAAATGACAGAATAGTCCAGAAATAATATTGATAGA
Source organism: Neophocaena asiaeorientalis asiaeorientalis (assembly GCF_003031525.2). Classification (NCBI taxonomy): domain Eukaryota; kingdom Metazoa; phylum Chordata; class Mammalia; order Artiodactyla; family Phocoenidae; genus Neophocaena; species Neophocaena asiaeorientalis. The sequence goes on from NW_020173927.1 coordinate 4,848,576, forward strand.
ATGTTTAAATTATTCAAGAAACAAATACATGAAGGAATAAGTATCATCTGTAAAAATAAATGAAAGGATTAAAAATACATTTAATATTTAAAAGAATCAATTAAAAATTCTTAAAATAAAATATAGAAAACAAATACGTTTTTAAAAACTTGATAGAATAGATAAATTCTAGATTAGAAACTGCTAAAGAGAGAATTAGCAAATGTGAAGACAATGATTAAAAACACACACATCACAGAGAAAAATAAAAGTTCAAAAATTTAAACAAAAGAAAGAAAGAAATGATGGACAATACTTAAAGTGATAACAGTCATGCATTTTTTCCATGGCTTTTAGATATTCAGCATATATCCAGTGCTGAGAAGAAAAAATACAATGTAAAATGGATACATTTTAATGAAATTGCACAAAAATAAATTAATAGAAAATGCATGAGATTTAAAAGAAAAAAAAAACTTATAATCACTAATGTGGATAATTACATTGTCATTAGGCATCTCCTCCACAACTACAAAACCTGGAAAATCAGAAAAAATACATCTTTGAAATGCTGAGGGACAATACTTGTTTATAAATAGATAGAAAGTAGATACATTTCTTTATGGTAAAGATAAAATCATGGATTATAAAAAAATGCTGCACATGATTCTTGACTGGAAGTAGGGAGAGAAACTGTACTGGAAAAGAAACACACCTAACTAATAGTATCATATTTCAGTTTAGTACTACTTTAAGTTTTGAAAAAAAATCCGAAGAAAGGCAGATTATTACTATTTGAGTGTTCTGGGTGTTTGCTTTGTTATAAGCACTCTCTGTGTGTCTTCACCATGCTGAAATGAGAGCTGCACATAACATGGATAACACAGGTACTTTCTGACACTCTTTAACATTCTGTTTTATCACTATTAATTTATTTTAAAATCCCATCATTATTGAAATTTAGGTTGTTTCCAATGTTTGTTATCATGCAGTCCACTGAATTCATATTGTATTTATCCTTATATCTTTTGTATACCTTAGTTATCTCCTTAGGAAAGAAAATCTCAGAAAAATGATTTCTGTGTTAAAAGATGTTTCAGTTTTTAAGTATTTTTCAATGTATTTTCAATATACATTTGACAAATCACACTCCTAAAATTTTGTGTCTGATTAAAATACCACCCAAAATGAATCAAATGCCAAGTTTACCAAACCTATGACAATGTGGCCTAGACTGTGGTCTGTATTTAAATTATCTAAAGCAGTAGTTAACAGAGCAAACCTTATTTTAGGAATTGAAATTATGGTTGCATCATAATTTTAGATTTTACACATCTACAGTAAGAAACATTATATGGGTTACTATCACTCACAGCTCTTCTTCCAAGCAGGACTCATTGCTAGGACTGCAGCCAGTGTTCAACAGAAAGAAGGGAATAAATCTTTCAATAAAGAGAAGTAAATAAATACAGAGAACCACAGGGAAGTTTAATAACATATATGAAATACACTAACTGAAAACAATAATGATGGAAAGAATACCAGTGCTAGCTGTACAAGTAAGCACCCACCATGTAGATCCGGGCAGTTTGGGGAACACTTTACCTAAATATTTACATGGCTTATTGATTTAGTTATTAAAGTGCAGCCTATTCATACATCTGAGTGTGTGTGTGTGTATGTATGTATGAAGTAAGGAAGTTTTGTATGTCTTGATGAGTTGGATCTTACTTTTCCTTAATTGAATCACACAAAGTCATCTTAGAGAAGGTCTACCTTAGATCTTCCAAGAACCTTATGAACATTCATTATAAGTGGGCACTCACTGCCCTGGTTGAGTCTGGTCAAGGTTGCCTCTCCCTACGGCCCTAGCATGTCAAGTTGTCATGGGAATCTGGAAGGTAGATAGTACATGATCCAAGGGTCTTTGGGAAGGAGGGCTAGAGATGTCTACAGTCCTGCCCAGGTGAGGATCATCATGAGTGGAAGAAAATGAACAGATTGGGTTGATTCAGACTCTTGTCTGTTGCAGAACAGGAGGCCAGGCACCCCAGTGGGCTCACCACAGGGAAGGGGACTGTGCCGTGGGGTGCAGCTCACAGGGCATGACTGGTTCCTGCACAGTGTGTGGTTAGGCTAGAATATGCTCTGACGCAACCACCTGGACGTGGCACTTAGGCCTTGGGAAGCCCAGGCAGCACGAGCTGGAGAAAGACACCCCTGTGTCTGGAGCATAGAGGTCCTCGGGGGTCCCTGCAGGTGACATATTTAATTAAGCAAATCAGCACCATGATGGACAAAGGCCTACCAGGCAACATAGATGCAAACATGAATACAAACCAGAAGCTCTCTGGTCAACTTTTTGTGCTCTGCATTCTTTCTCTGCCTAGTTTGTGACATCATGAGAATTCAATCAGACACGAGCGTTCTGGGGAAAGTCAGACATGGGGTGGAAGTTTCAGGAAAGAGGTACTGCATTTCTTGATAATTTGGCAAGAGGAATCTTAAACTTGACAGAAGAACACCTGTTATAGAGATGTATATATTCATCTTCCTGTGGTGTGTGTGTGTGTGTGTGTGTGTGTGTGTTTACATATGGGGATTGGATAGATAAACGATTGCCATATATTTAAGAAGAATGGAGAGAAGAAAAGTCAGGTGATCCTCTCAGGTAAATTCCAGCTGTGATTTCATTGCGAAATATGGATGCGGTTACTACCAAGATAACATATCAACCCTTGGCTGAAACAATACTGCAGGGCATGTCTACTGTCATGGAAGGGGGAAAGTTACAGGCTCATTAGACTGTGGAGCACTGGCTTGAATAAGAGCCTGGTGCAGAGCTTATTTTCTGCTTCTCTGCATTCGCATTCCATCAACCATGATAGCCAAGCACTGGAACAGATTTTGTGGTTCACTGGGCCACAGTGATCTATCATGCCTACAGTGGGGAAGTGGCTTCTGAGCTCACAGAAATCCTGAGGTGGAGAAAGAGGTCACTGGACTGGATGTGACCCCACATTCCCACCTTTAAGAGCAGCATATGAAGATTCCACTCGTGGATCCTTGTTCTACTCACCTGGGGAGACACACAAGCCCCCTCAGAGAGGCAGCCCCAAAACAGTAAAAGCAACTGCTGTGTTCCCCAGACCCTCTCATTTATTGTGCTAAACAGACCAAGTTCTTCTGCCGTATATGTAAAATGCATGTAGATATATTTACATAGATACAGAAAATTCACTGAGATAAATTTTAAGAGAGAGGGAACATATCTTTAGTGTTGGGTCTGTGTTATTACCCAACCCTTCTACCAGAAGAAATGAAAGGCAGGCACTCTTATCCTGTTGTAGGAGTCCAAGATTGGGAATGTTGATGCAATGAGCTTCAGGGTGACCTCAGAATCACGTGTTTCTGTCACACCACGCAGGTGCCAAATGACCGTGGCTTCTCTTCCCATACTCCAGAGCCCCCTGTGCCTACTTCTAGGGTCACTCTTTCCTAAATGGCTTCCACTGGCCTTTTCAAATGTGCAGTTAGAATGACTAGGAGTTGTTGTGGTAAAGAAGAGAGAGGTTGGCCCCCCAGGCCTTGTTTTGATTTCTTCACTGCTGCTTTAAGCCCAGCATGACCGGATCATCACAGCGTAGACACCTTTGTCTCCTGCTGAACTGACTGGTGGCTTTGAATTGGTCTGAATGTCATGCTGACCCCTGGTTGTCCCTCACCCTCTTACCCTCCTTACAAGTCTCTCCCTGTGTTTCTGGCCTTGATGCCGAATGTGTGGTGTCCTCCTGCTTTGGTCTAAACATCAAAGGGTGCTATGGAGATACCTCCATCTGTTAGCCCCATGGGCGTTGTAAAAGAACCCACTGCAAGGGAGATTGATTGATAGATCAGGATGAACTCTTACTATGCCTGCTCCAAGTTAAAGGAACCCCTTGAAAAGGGGAAAAAAATCAATTGAATGAATGTTTTGTCCATTTAACTCGAGACACAAAGTTATAATCATGTACCTCCTAAATTGATATTAGAATTGTGTGTATATTTGAGGTGTTATATCCCATTACATAGATCAGTTGTCCTCAGTCAAGATTGATTTTGCCTCAGGGAGCATTTGGCAATGACTGGAGACATTTTTGATTATCGTGACTGAGATGAGGGAATCTACTATCATCTAGTGGGTAGAGGCCAGGGATGCTGATAAACTTCTCACAACACAAGGACAGCAACAAGCACAGAATAATGCAGCCCCAAACATCAATCCTGCCAAGATTGAGATACCTGGGTATTGACAGAGTTAAAGGGTTGATTTATGTACTCATGCACAGCTAGCTTGATAATTTTCACAGAGTCAGAAAAATATCTAGTTTTATTTCATCTTACATTATGACAAGTTTTTCAAAACACTCAGACTGGTATAATTGAGGAAAAAAATGTTAGCATTTGTGATCTGTTAATTTCACATTCTTATATAGATTGTTTCATGACTTTTGATTAAACTTTCAAAAAACAAACAAAAAAGCTGCTTTCCTCTGTGAACAGTGAAATATCTGAAGGTTCTGTGTCATATGGAAAATACCTAAATATTCCATTTCTCTGTTGATTTTATTTTGGGACCTGGAATCTCTACAGAAGGTCTGTGAGATTAGACAGCATTTGTGTTGGAGTTGAGACAAGACAGCAACTGTGAAGATTCCCAGTAAGGACATGACACAGAAGATAGGATGGCTTCCTCCCTCAGAAGATCACAGCCTTTGTAGACAAAGACTGTACTGTATGTTGTTAAACATCAGGCCCAACATACTTCATATTAGAGCACATATCCCAGTGTCCAATGAAAAGCATTTAAGAATATTGATTGATTGATTGATCGACTTGCCTTCTTTCATTACTTGATACCTACTACAAAATATTTTTTGAATGAGAATTTTTTGTGCAAGTCTTCTCATTCTTTAACTATCACAGAAACAAACTGACTCAATGACAATGAGAGAGTGACCTTTCTTACTTAAATCCAAGCTAATTTTTCCCTCTACTAAATCAAACAACAAATTCCAAAACAAAATATAAAATGTGTAAACTTCAAAGAAGTTCACATGTACCAGAAAGCTCGAAAAGGTACAAAATCAGCTGAGGTGTTAATGAGCATGAGAACCTAGACTGTACAGAGCATTCATTCTGGGAACCAAGAACCCATGAATGGCAAGAGAAAGACAAATTAGAAGTATTTAGGAAATTGGGCTTTATGGTAAAAGTGAAATAGTTTGGCAGCACAAGGCTCTGTTCAACCCTTCCAAGAAGATGCAACAGAAAAATTTATGTAAATAGAGGAATCTGCAGGCTACATCTTCCCTCACTTCCCCTACTCATAGGGAAGGAAAGAAGGAAGGAGGGTGAGAGGGAAGGAGGAAAGGAGAGAGGGAGGGAGGAGATTTGGGACACTATGAAATGTTTAGCTAATATGCCATTTCATAACTTTTTTAGGATTCCACTGTGAGGATGACTAGGTAATTCTATCAATAACCTGGCTCATTAGAACGTGAATTAAAATATGCCATAAGGGTAAACAGTCAATCAAACAAACCAATGCTCAAAAGCTTCATATTCAGTGCTGTGGCCAAGTGTTTACTGAGCTCCTACTACATATGGGCCTGGAGCTAGGAACATCACAGGACACAGAGATTCCTCCAGAATCTGTCCCTTCCTCCAAGTTGTTTGAAACATAATAAAGGACTCATTATTTAATTTATAATGATTTCATCAATGAAATTCTGAAACACAAGATTAGAAAAGGATTTCATTGTTTATTTCAAAAATTGAACCTCAAACCATTTATGACATTATTTTCTAGAAACAAACTACATGTTTACATTTTCTATTTGGGGAAATAGACAATTTTGTCCCTAATTATAACATTAGCTTAAAGTGTTTCAAATACAAAGTGATAGAATGGATGATATTAAGAAAGCCATTGGACACAGGGTAAAAAGCATTATCCTAAAATGAATTTTTCTCTCCAATATGTGGCAGTGGGAGAATTCTGGTCTTTAGCATTTTCCTATCTGTTAACATGACTCTCCAGCTAAAGATGCTCTGAAAGCCCCCTGACAACTCTGTGGACATATGTTTCCCTGGTTTCTAAAGTGACTGAAAGCCCTCCCAGAAGCCAGAGTCAGGTGTAAGCCCTCCAAACAGCAGTGGGGTGGGAGGGACAGTGCACACCATCCTGACACACAGACCTAACACACAGAGCTCTTATCAGAGCCTTTGGACACATACTGCTTAGTGATTCTGTTTTATTTATTTTACAAAAAGCAACTTTAATATTCTGTGGCTAAGGAGTGTATGTCTCTGAGGGGCAGACTAGAACCCATGAGTTGGTTATTGGCAAGATAACAGACTGGGATGCATTTATGTTTTGGGGAGATGATTTGAATTGTGCATTTGAATGCAAACTTGATTGTCCAGATCAATGTGAGAATAACACAGCTGTGCTGCTTTGCGTGGGAGAGACCAGTGGGAACACAAAGAGATGTTCTGAGATCCTGGCAATGCCTGGCCGGCCCTCTGGAGAGGCTTCCACTGGTCTCACCCTTGGAGAGAACAGACACGGGGCTGGTATATGCTTTACCATGCCCGGCTAGTGCCCTTCTTCCTTAGAGAGAAATAAATAAATGAGGCTTTTAAGGCTTCACTCATATGATCCTAGTGATTAAAATCGTTTGATCTCTCCCATCCTCTGGCTTGGTTTGGTGCAAACAATTTAGGAAATCTAAGCCCATCCCCTTTGACAGTGAGATGGTTAAGATACACCTGAAGTTCTGTTGAGACCAGTTGGGCTGTAATTGTATAGAATAAGTCTAAGTTATGACTGTCAGATCCATGAGATAGTATCATATTTCACATGAGTTTCCCAAATATTTGTATAAAATAATCTTCAAAGTGTCTCTTAAGTTTCCCTTATGATTTACTATTTTTCTGTTATACAATATCCATTAAAGCAATTTAGTCTCCATACTCTTAAGAAATACCTTGAGAGTTTCATCATTTAGGGAATATTTAAACAAAGAACAAATGTGTTAATGCAGCAACCCAGCTAAAAGTTCTAATTAAAATAAACTTAGAACTGGTGATTGGATCTATTAAGTTAGACATTGATAGATGGGGCGGCTGAATCTTACAGTTTGGAAAAGGTTAATATAATAAAGGTCAATGTCTTATCGAGGTTTTATGTATACTTTTAATTTTTTTGTAATATATACTTTAAAATATTTTTAAACTTAGTAAAATTGTAAAAATAAAAATATTTGGAGTAAAGATAAGGAAAGCAGAATCTACTATGAGAATGACTTCATCTACTAGTGGGGAAGTTTCAAGTTACTAAATAGAGCAGAATTTGCATAAATCTTAAATATGTCACAGATTATATATATGCACCACAAATTGCATAATTATATTTCCTATATTTTTGACAAATAATCAAATTTATGTAATTCTTTATCAAATCTAAACTATCTTCAATACATCTTATAGCCCAACAATCAAATTTCAGTAAATGTCTCAGTAACTTCTCTTTGCTGCCTCATATGAAACAGATGAAAGCTGCACTGTCCATGGAGCCCTAGGTGGTTTGGCCAGATCACAAAGGACTTCCAGATATCACATACTTTTTAAAAATTTATACTTGCACGGTCTCAGTCTTTCTGTAAGGTAGAAAAAAATTAAAGATGTCTTATTTTGTTGCTGGAGATAATAACAAGTCAACTAAGAAGGTGCAGCTTCTGCAATATGAGGTCTTACAAAAGGCTGGGGTCTCTGTAATCCTAGTCTCATGTGAGAAGGACTGTCTCCTTTCATTCCCCAAGATACTTTTCCTCTTTAACAACCAAAAAAAAAAAAAACTATTTGCCTTGGTTCACAGAAGTTCAGGTTTAAGGAATAAGTATTATATGGTGAGTAAAATTCTGTTTTTTGACCTTTAACAAATCACATCTAGAAGACAGATCTACTAGTTCAGAAAGAACAGAATGGGTAGAGTTTGCAGTGCAGAGTGATGGAGGAAGTGCTCTGGAGATGTGCAGTCTCCTTGGAGTACTCAGCAGACCACTTAATTTGTATGAGGAAACCAAAAACAGGGAAAGAACCCCCCCAAAAAGAGCACAGGAAAATAGAACTCAGCCCTCACAAACAGCTGAGACCTGGGCTTGACTCTGCCAGCCAGAGTGGAAACTTCATAATTCATGAGGTATTTGGGAGGGCACTCAGCAATAGGGAATTGTAAGCTCTTGACAAAAGATAGCTTGGATCCACCAAGTAAATTTTTAAAGCAAGACCCAAAGTTATAAACTGTTTCCAGTCAATTTAACTGCATAGTAGAACAAACTCAACAATACTTACCAGGGTACAAAATTATCCAAAATTCTACAAGGTGAAGTTCACAAAGACTGGTATTAAAAAAAAAAAATACTCAACAAGCATTCAGAAAAATATGATCTATGATAGGGAGAAAAATTTGTGTAAATTAACCCAGAACTGACATAGACATTGGAATTAGCAGACAAACATTAAAACAATTATTATAATGGTATTCCATATGTACTAAATGTTAACTTGAGGCACAGAAAATATTATAAAAAAACCCCACTGAAGTTGAATATATAAAGACAAAAACTGCAACATCTCGGATGAAAAGTATTCTGAGTGCAATTAATGGGACACTAGACATTGCAAAAGAAAATGCTAGTGATATATTACAGTAGAAACTATTTAAAATGAGACACCTGGAAGAATGACAGAAAGAAAAGATTTGAAAAATGAACAAAACATTATCAGATATGGAACAATTTCAAACAGACCAATAAGTTTATAATTGAAGTCAGCAAAAAAGAGAAAGGCAGGAAAAATGTTTGAAGTATAGTAGCCATAGAGTTTCAAAATTTGATAAAAACTTTAAACCACAGAAGTATAATGAATCCCAAGTAGGAGAGACATGAAAATAATCACACCAAGTTTCATCCTAATCAAATTGTTCAAAACCTATAAATTAACTATCTATGCTATGTAACAAATCACCCCAACACTTAGTGACTTTAAATATGTATTATAATCTCAAAATTTATCTGGCTGCTTCTGGCTCTGGCTCTAACAAGACTGTAACTGCGGTGTTGATCAGGACTTTGAAGATAGACTGGGAGAGAAATTGATCCTAAACTTATCCATGCAGTGGCTGTTGTCAGGCTTCAGGTTCTCAGTAAAAACTGGCTGAAAACATCACTTACTTGCCACTTGGATCTTTCCATAAGGTAGCTCATAACACATAGTTGGCTTCCATCAAAGTGAAAGAGAGACACAGACAGAAGACAGAGACTTTTGTAATTTAATCTCAGAAATGATATCTGCTATGGTCTGAATGTCTCTCTCCAAAATACATATGTTGAAATCCTAATACCCAATGTGAGTGCTATTAGGACATGTGGGCTTTGACAGTTGCCAAGGTCATGAAGGTGGAGCCCTCATGAATGGGATTAGTGCCCTGGTACAGAGGGGCCTGAGAGAGCTCCCTAACCCTTGCCCTTTCCATAGTGTAAGGATACAACGAGGAGTCCATAACATGGAAGAGAGCCCTCACGTGACAATTCAGAGGCCCTGAGCCTGGACTCCCAGCCTCCAGGACTGAGAAATAAATTTATGTTGTTTATAAGCCAGTCAGTTTGTGATATTTCATTATAGCATCTTGAGCAGACTGAGAAACTATATCATCACTTCTGACACATTTTATTCATTAGAAGTGAGGAAATAGGTCCAATCCACACTCAAGGGAAAGGATGACATACTACATGGATGCCAGGATATGGGACTCACTCAGGACCATTTAGAGGGTGTCTAGCAAAAAGTGACAATAAAGGGCATCTTAAGAGCAACTAAAGGAAAAAAATGATAATGCTAGCTACACAGAAACAAGGATAAGAATGACAGATTTCCTGTTGAAAACAATGCAAGTTACAGACAGTATCTTTTTAGACAGTGGGACATCTTTAAGGTGCTGGCTAGGAGGAGGGCTGTCCACCGAGAATTCTATACCCAGCAAAAATAACTTTCAAAAGCAAAGTGAAATAGTGATATTTTCAGATGTACAAAAGCTGAACAAAATTCTCATAAAAGGTACACAAGAAAAAAAGGTATACAAGAAAAAATATTAAAGGAAGAACCTTAGGCAGAAGAGACTGATAAAGATCAATGCAAAAATTGAAATAATTGGAAATGGTCACTACACGGATACATATATGATTTTTTATTATTTAAGCTCTTGACAATAATGAAAAGTTATAGTGTAGTCTATAATATGCAAAAGTAATAGGTGTGACAAGTTCACTGGAGATGGGAGGGGAGAAATGTCAGCATACTTGTAAAGTTCTTATGCTTTTATAGAAAATGACATGCTGTCCTGGGAAAGCAGGATAGTTTTTTGAGGAACCTCCATACTCTTTTCCACAGTGGCTGCACCTATTTACATTCCCACGAACAGTGTACAGGGTTTCCTTTTCTCCACAGCCTCTCCAACATTTGTTTTTTGCCAACTTTTTGATGATGGCCATTCTGAGTGGTGTGAGGTGATACCTCATTGCAGTTTTGATTTACCTTTCTCTAATAATTAGCAATGTTGAGCATCTTTTCATGTGCTTATTAGACCTCTGTATGTCTTCTTTTGAAAAAACGTCCTTTCAGGTCTTCTGCCCATTTTTTAATAAGGTTGTTTGTTTGTTTGATATGAGTTTTATGAACTATTTATGTATGTTGGATACTAATCCCTTATCAGTCATAGCAGTTGCAAATATTTTCTCCCATTCGAAATGTTGTCTTTTGTCAATGGTTTCCTATGCTGTGCAAAAGCTTTTAAATTTAACTAGGTCCTATTTGTTTACTTTTGGTTTTCTTTTTTTTTTTTTTTTTGCCTTAGGAGACAGATCCAAAAAAATATTGCTAAGATTTATGTAAATGAGTGTTATGCCTATGTTCAGAGACACTTCCTTTAAAGCCCATCCTTCCCATTGCAAGAACAGTAATTTGGGGTAGATAAGTTTTTTTTGTTTGTTTTAATTCTAAAAAACACTTAAAAATAAGATCTAAAAATTCAAGAATCCAGAAGTCTTAAGAAGTAGAGTTTGGATGCTTTTAAAACTTTATGAAGATTTTATTATCAGTTCATCCTACAACAAGGAGGGGAGATTCAAGCCTTCTCTGTTCTAAGCAAATATATCAACACTTTTCAAGTGTCAAGAGCAGAGAGTAATAAAGTGAATTCCTGGTGAAGGTCTTTGAGAAGGATTTTTCACTGTGAAGAGTGTGGAGAGAAGGGTGACTGGAGTCCAGGTGGGTATGGAGGAGCAAGGGTGACTCATCCTTGCTTCCTGTAGCTCAGGGTAGGTCCCCCCCACCTTACACATACATCCCGATGACCCCGTGGAAGGGGAGTCGTGAGAGAAGCAGACCAGCCGGTTGATTCAGGTCAGAAAGATCCAAGGCAAAGCCTGACTCTCCTTTCAGCAGCCCAGAGGGACACCCTGAGAAGTCCTCCACCCTCAAAAGAGTGAGAACGTGACTGAGATCTGCTGGCTGTGCAGACCAGGTCTGAGAGGGGACTGCCAGAGGCTGGGCTAGGAAACCAGGTAATTTCATGGTTCAGGGTGGGCTTTGAACCTCAGCCCCATCCTCTCCTTGCTCTGTGTGAATTTAGGCAAGTCAGTCAAACTCTCTTCTCATCAATACAAAGAATGTGTTAGCAGAGGCTGTTTTCCGGGTCTGGGATGTTGACCACGGCTGACGTCCTCCATCCAGGACTCAGAACATTGCAGGAAGGTGACAATTATTCAATGTCCATGAAGATGGAACTCCGAGGTGGAAAGCCTGTGGCAGGGAGGGATGCCCTGTGAGACAGTGGCCAGCAGAGGAAGAGGGACAATGGGGGCCGGTCCTGCTGCTCCTTCCTCACTGGAGGACACACAGCAAGTTCCCTTGGAACGGGGACAGTGGGGGACATGGGACTCTTGTTTCCTAACCTGATTTGTTTGAAACCTGAATGGACTCAATAATGCATAATTACATGAAAGAGACTAGATTAAATGGCTACGTGAATGGAGTTGACACTGAATTGTAGAAAATACAGTTTATGTCTTGCCACTCAGATACACACAGCTGTTGAACCTGCACTTCCTCCAGGTGCCTGTGACAGTGCAAAGAGCATCTGAAGATACACTCCTACAGTAACCACCTCCATGGCCAAATGACAAATAATGGACCCCTCCGAGCCTCAGATTGTGTCAGCAGAAATGTGGATATTAGGTTAAAACCATCTTGTGTCCTTCCAGCTCCTACATCCTAGATTTCTCAAGCTGCCTATTTGATTTTAAAAAAACAAAAACAAGTCACTGCAGGTGGACGTTCCTCAGATCAGGGCTCCTGGTGGTGGAGAAATCCTCCCAGTGATATTCTGTAGAGGATTCCCAGCCTGCTCGGGCTGTAGGCAAACTTTGTTGTACACAGACCCTCATAGGTCCGTGTTTCTAGGAGTTATTCCTGATCTGCGGTGCAGATGGGAGGTTATGCTTCCCCGTTCTTTAGGGTCACAGGAGAGAGAGGGTGGACTCTGGTGTGACCCACAAGCATCCGTTCCCTGTCTCGTGGTTCTGCCAACAGCATGGGGCATTTTCTCTGTGTCACACACACCAAGTGTCTCTAAGTTTTAGCTCTGTGCACATTAATAGGGATGGGATGAAAGGCATTTGTCTTACTTAGAGAAAGTACGCCCAACAGAATATTTGTTTTTAAGTGAGGTCCCCTGAGTGCTATCTTCAGTTCTGCTGTCTCAGGTATATACTTTCAAGGGTAATCTTCCTGTTTTGATCAGCCCTGCGATCACCATGGCACCCACTGCAGGATGCTCTGATATGAGATGCAGGGTCAATGCCATCCCCACCGTCTAACCATCTAGGTGTAAAACTGAGCTTAAACTAAGGATGATTGATTGTTTATTCTTGGTTTTATCCAATTACACCTAATATGATTTTCCATGAAGATAAGGAACAATTCATTGCTCATTATGATCCTCAGCACATGTGATAATCACCGTGTGGTTCCCAGGAAAGAATGTCAGCACCGAGGCAACTGACATGCACAACAATGTGTTGGGGGCCACGTAGCAGTGTGAGATTACCTATTTGTGGCAATCTCTGTGACAGCCTTAATTAACAACAAAACAGAACATTAATATGATTTTTCAGAAGAAAAGCTACTTTCCAAGTTCGATAAATAGAACACATAAACTAATGATGTAAACTAAAATGCTCTAACTGTGGTGTTTTTCCGAAGGGGCAAATGTGAAGCACTGCAAGCTTGGAAGAAGGGCACTGCTGGGTGTCATCCTACAAGTGACAACAATGACAGGGGCTGCAAGTGGGAAGCTTTGCTCTTCTAGAAATATCTAGGAAAGTCTGGAAAACTCTAGAGCAGAGACTTTGATGCTCAGGGCAAGGACATTGTGTTAGTCTACTCAGGCTGCCATAACAAAATGGACTGAGTGGTTTAGACAACAGAAATGTATTTCTCAGGGTTCCAGCGTGGTGGGGTTCTCGTGAGCCTCTGTTCCTGGGTTGCAGATGACTGCCTTCCTGCTTGCATTACATACAGAGAGAGAGACATCTCTTTGTCTTCCCATAAGGCTGCAGTTCTACAGGATTAGGTTCCCACCCTTACGACTTACATAAAGTTGATTATCTCTGTGTGATCAGACCCACCCTGGCTCCAGCTGTCCCAAGGCCCTGTTCTGAGTTGCTGTCTTTCCTGCTCAGCCTTGACTGTGGATTGCCATCTGGTGCCCCTTGATCTGGGAGATCCTTGAGACCAGGCTGCTGTGGTACTATCCTCCAGGATGGGTCCTTCTCATCCCCACAGGCTAGGATGCCTGGCAAGCGCTGACTCGGGCAGGAAGGGACAAAGGCCCTGGAGAGCTGCATAGAGATAGCCAGCCTGGAATGAGATGGGGTAAGAAACGTAGATTTAAGTACATAGTAGCTGAGCACTGGGCCCTGTGCAGGTGCTCTGCCAGGTGACCTAACCAAGTAACACTGAGACTCAGCATCTCCATCTATAAAATGGGTCTAAGGTGTGTTGCACAGGGCGGCTGATTTGATCCAATGTCTTACTACGTGTGAACTTACTTAGCTTAGTGCTATTATATTCAATAGCTCCTTAGGATGTAAACTCCCTGAAGATACATGTTCCTCTTGACTGTGGCCAAGAAAATTAAAGATAGGTGGGTTAATTACCTATAACATCATTAGCATAGTCAAGGTAAGGGCATAATAGGAAAAAAGAAAAAAAAAAGATTGAGGACCTCTAAATATTTTGTCATTGTAGTCTAATTCCTTTTACACATCTAATAGCCTTAATCAGATAAGGAATTAAATAGTTTCAGGCTTACACTGATTTTGGGTGGACCCACCAGTGAATTGTAGAGATTTGTGAACAGCCTCATCACCTAATATTAGTTGGTGGCTTTGTGACTCGTTGGCAATCATGCAGGTTTTCTTCAATGACCATTTAGAGGTTGTCAAAGGTGTTATCTCCTGGGAACCCTTCCTCTCCTCCACTGGCTGAGCTGGGAATCTCCAGGACCTGCAGAACCCCACCTGTCACCTGTAGAAAGTGGTCCAGGTGTGGACACCTGACCTGAGCTGCACCAGTTATAATCCTCAAAGCCATACTGGGAAGCTGGATGCTTCTCTCAGGGTTTCCAAACAAGAATCAAGCAGAGGTTAGTCTCCTCCAGCACAGGCACACGTCGAGTGTGGGCAGCGGTATTTTCAGAGGTGAAGGAGGCAGAGAACAAATCCAGCCACGTACTGAGAGCCCAGAGACCAGACGGGCTGTCCCTGAGATACCCACATCCTGGGCCACTTGTCCTGACCCCACAGCAGGCCTGGCTGAATCCCTGGGACCCAGGGACCAATCTCTCCCCTTCTGACCACATCAGCTTGTGCTAGGTTTCTCCATCCATCACCCAGAGTTATGCCTGCAAACTCCTCCCAAGAGTGTTCCACAGGGTTCCCTACTGTTATTGGTGGGAAACATTTTCTAATGCTTTAGAATAATTTGACTTCTTTGTCTGTGAATGGAAAACTTTTGTCTACATTGTCTTTATGCCCAAAATTATCTTCAATTTCACATCAAGATAGGGTAAACTGTTGCGAAGGGTTTCACTATACCATTCAGCGGTAGACACCGCCACACTTTCAGGTTCGTGGCAGGAATATCGCACACACAGCCAGATGGAGGTGGAGAGAGAAGCCTGAGGTACTTCTCACTGTCCCAGCTGCCCTGGAGACTGAGTCCTCTGCAGCAAGTTCCAAGTGCTTGTTCAGCACCTGGGACAGAGGGGCATCGATTGCCCTGGTGCCTTAGGAAGCTGCAGAGAGAACTCTTTCCAAATATACTTTGCATTGATCAGAAGAAAGGAAGTTTGCACCTGCATCATGTGTAAATGCCAAGGACAGGATTCAGGATAACCTTGCATCTCTGAGTGTCCCACTGGAGCAGTGGCTGCTTTCCTAATCACCTGGGAGTGAGGAAAGCCTGATTAGTTCTGACTGTTCAGTTTCTTCCTACCCTTTACTAGATATATAATAAGAGACTGCACATAACATTCAAGAGAGAATAAAAATGGTGTGAGATTTGTGCCTGGAAATAACAAAATACCTAATAGATATACTCTGGCAGGGAGAATATTTGCCAATGGCTGTATTCTAGGGAGTAGCTGAGAGCTTGTCAGACTAGGCTTTGTGGGTTCAGCATCTGAGTGAGTGGTGATTCTATAGAGACACAGAGAGTCAGGGAAGCACTGAGTGGAAGGGGTGGCCCAGGGCTGAGGGATCCCCCAGGGAGGCATACGCCCAAGCCTGTAGCAGGTATGTTAGTAGGACAGCATCCTGGGGATTTGCAAACTTCCTAGGAACATACATTGTGAGCGACCGAGATTTGGGATAAAGTAATGCATGTGTATCCTTTGGTAATGGGTGGCAGACTGTACAGAAGCTATGACATAATTACTTAGCTATTTTCACAGGTCATCTTTTAACCTCTAAAAGCCAATGTTATCAAGCATTGGGGCAAATAGAAATGACAGAAGAGAGCTAATTAAAAATACAGATGCCCAGCCCCACTGCCCCAATGGTTCTGACTCAGTAAGTTAGGGTAGGATCAGACAGGTTTATTTTCAGAAGTACCCTTTTGTTGCCAAGGTTTGGAATGTCAGCTTTAAAATAAATAAAAATGAAACTAAGAAAATTGCTGAAACAATCATATCCTATATCATATCATTTCATGTCATCACATCTTCTATAGGACTTGCATGGTTAGAATAGCATACAAAATTTGATTTTAACAATTTATTTACTTAGATCCATATTCAGATATCACTATTTTGCAATAGTTCTTCATGTATCTACTTTTTTATAGAAAAAAACAATTACTTCAAAAATGTTTATTACAATAATTAAAAGGCACCCATCCATTTAACCATTACTTACATAGAAATGTTTATGTCTCTCTCATATGTATTTCCAAACCCCTGTCAGAATCTGTAAATGAATCTCCCCTGAGTCTGTACAGTGGTTTATATATTTGCTGGAATACATAAAGCCATAACCATGAGACAGATTCCAAATACTCTGGAAGTGAGAAAAAGTAGATTTGGAAACTTGATTACTGGGAAGACCCTCCTAATCCATCTGTACTGATACGAAACTATCACATGAAGAGCGTGAACAGAATGGAATCGTCTTCTGCACTTAAATGCAGATTTCACATGCGTTACTTGACTTTTGTATAAATAAGTGGACACATGAGGCTGATGTCCCTGGGACACTTCTAGAGCAGGAAGTTATTAACGTGCTTCTTGGCGTGTTGAGTGACTGTTCCTTCAGTCCCCCAGCCTCACTTGTCTCTCTCTGCTTTCAGTCTACCTCCCCAGGGGTGGTCCGCCTTATCCAGCCCCCTGCCAAAACCCCCAGCCTTGTCCCTGGTCAGCTGTCTCCCATGTGATGTCCTTACACTACCCAAATGCTGGCAGCTCTGAAATCTACATCTTCATCTAGAACGCAAGGCCTGCAGGCCTCCTCCTCCCCTCTTGTTTCTTTTCCCTCTTTCTATCCCAGTGGCTCTACCACCTGCTGAGCTCCAACTCCAGACACCTCCTGTTGAAGTTCCCCCTCCATGAATGTCATCTGCTTTTCCTTCCCATTTGCCAGGATTAGTGCTCTAATCTTGGAGGCCACCTGCCTTGAGAGATACACCTTCCAAGGCCAACTGTATGTTGCTGCAGGAGAGTTTTTAATGCACCTTGGAGCATGCATACCCCTCATAACTATCATTCAACGACCCTTTGACCCTTGTAGTATAATGTGAAGCCTGCTGCATGTTACATTGAAAGGCAAGGCCCTCTACAATTTCTCCCTCCCTTACCTTTATTCTTATCTCGTAGCAGGCACCCCCTTAGCTGGTTATATGAAATTGCTAGGGCTGCTGTAACAAAGTTCCACAAACTGGGCAGCTTAAAAAACAGAAATGGATTATTTCCCAGGTCTGGAGATCAGGGTGTCGGCAGAGCTGGTTTTCTCTGAGGGTCGTGAGAGGAGGTTCTGTCCCAGGCCCCTCTCCTGGGCTTGGAGAGGCCACAGGCCCTTACATCTCTCCACATGGCCTTACCGTGTGTACGTCTTTGTCCAAATGTCCACTTCTTGTCAGGACACGAGGCATCAGTCATGTTGGAAGGGCCCATCGTGATGACCTCATTCTAACTTAATCATCTACTGAAAGGCTCCATCCCCAAATAAGGTCACATTCTGAGGTCCTGGGGGTCAGGACTTCAACATAAGAATTGGGAGACACAATTCAGCCCAGAACTCTGCTGTTGCCCCACAGTTTTTGCAGGAGGTCTCACAGAGTTTTCTCTCCATGAAATACTACCTACCTTTGTCCTTCCCTCACCCCTCTCTGTAGGGCTGGAGGGCACACACTTGCACACACTCATATACACATTCTTACACAGATGCTCTGGGGCACACCCACACTGACCTACACTCACAGATACACACCTGCATTCACATACCCCCACACACTCATACACACCCACACTTGCACACTCTCACACACTCACACAGACACACCTGCACACACTCATATACCCACACACACTCATACGTACCCACACCCCCACACACTCATACACACCCACATACCCACACCTGCACACACTCATATACCCACACACACTCATACACACCCACACAGACACATGCACGTCATAGGACCTGTTCTTGTCACAATTCCATGCCCCTTGGGTAACACACTTGTGACTTGGGACACCCGGTTCTAAGCCGCATGGGTCCACCTCTTCCCAGCAGGGAGGTCCCCAGACACTTCCCTTCTCCTGACACTGGATGCCCACCTGCCAAGAGACCAAGTGGATAAATTGATTCTCCAGGACTCACAGGGTCCAGAATTATAGAAAGTCTGAAATAGTTTTATTTAAGAATCTGTCAACCTCCATCCTAAAATCTTGATTCTGCAAACTGCATGTAACAATAACATCAGCAAACATAATGAGAGTGTTACTAGTGGTTTGGAAGAAAACTGATAGAATTAATGATAGGAGTAGATGTCTGGAAAATCTAGTGAAACAAAGATGTGAATAAAAACGGAATATTCTTTTTGTGACATCGAAAATACATGCACAGGAGACTGTTCTTACAGTAAATGGCTTTGGAAATGGCCTGTGGGATATCATTTTTCTCAAGTAATTTCTTTTTCTGGCTTGTTCTGGCAAACTGGAGTTTTGAAATTTCTTTATACAATTTCTGGCAGTGGATAGGGTCTTAGTGTTGGCTTTAAAAATCATTTGTAGAGGTCGAGCAATTAAAAGAAGTTATGTCTAATGTATCTACTCTCAGGAATATGGGTGTGCATGCAGGCCTTGGGTCAGCCAGAGCCCGCAAGAGGGAGCTTTGGGCAGCCATGCTGTGAAAGTCACAGGGAAGCACAGTTTCTGGCATTATTCAATATTTCCATTTAATACTTGAAAACAAGGGCAATATAACAATTATAAAGCCGGTTGCTTTCAAAACATTATTGAACCCATTAATTACTTCAAGATTAATGACCACGGCTGAAGTGGCTAAATTTACTGTCAATTTGCAGTAACAAATCTACCTTCACAAAAAGCAACATTAAAAACAACAAACAAGATGGCTGAAGAGTAAGACGCGGAGATCACCTTCTTCCCAACAGATACACCAGAAGTACATCTACACGTGGAACAACTCCTGCAGAACACCTACTGAAGGCTGGCAGAAGACCTCAGACCTCCCAAAAGGCAAGAAACTCCCCACATACCTGGGTAGGGCAAAAGAAAAAAGAATACACAGAGACAAAATGATAGGGATGGGACCTGCACCAGTGGGAGGGAGCTGTGAAGGAGGAAAGGTTTTCATACACAAGGAGACCCTTCGCGGGCAGAGACTGCGGGTGGCAGAGGGGGGAGCTTCGGGACCGCGGAGGAGAGCACAGCAACAGGGGTGCGGAAAGCAAAGCGGAGAGATTCCCGCACAGAGGATCGGTGCTGACCGGCACTCGCCAGTCTGAGAGGCTTGTCTGAGAGGCAGGCGGGACTGGGAGTTGAGGCTCGGGCTTCGGTCGGAGCGCAGGGAGAGGACTGGGGTTGGCGGCGTGAACACAGCCTGCAGGGGTTTAGTGCGACACGGCTGGCCGGGAGGGAGTCCGGGGAAAAGTCTGGACCTGCCGAAGAGGCAAGAGACTTTTTCTTCCCTCTTTGTTTCCTGGTGCGCAATGAGAGGGGATTAAGATCGCTGCTTAAAGGAACTCCTGAGATGGGCGTGAGCCGCGGCTAAAAGCACAGACCCCAGAGATGCGCGTGAGACACTAAGGCTGCTCCTGCCGCCACCAAGAAGCCTGTGTGCGAGCACAGGTCACTATCCACACCCCCCTTCCGGGGAGCCTGTGCAGCCCGCCACTGCCAGGGTCCCGGTATCCATGGACAACTCCCCCAGGAGAACGCACGGCGTGCCTCAGGCTGGTGCAACGTCCCGCTGGCCTCTGCGGCCACAGGCTCACTCCACATCTGCACCCCTCCCTCCCCCCGGGCTGAGTGAGCCAGAGCCCCCGAATCAGCGGCTCCTTTAACCCTGTCCTGTCTGAACGAAGAAAAGACTCCCTCCGGCAACCTACACGCAGAGGCGGGGCCAAATCCAAAGCTGAGCCCCGGGAAAATGCTTCTGCGTGAGATTTTGTCTGTATAGCTTTGCCTCCAACATTTGTCCTAGGGTTCTATCCGTCCGTTTTTATTTTATTTTTTTTAAATTTTTTTCTTAATATTTTTTTATTTTAATTATTTTATTTTATCTTACTTTATTTTACTTTATCTTCTTTCTTTATTTCCTTTTTTCATTCCTTCCCTCCTCCCTCCCTCCTTTCTTTCTTTCTTTCCTT
>NW_020173927.1:4870146-4910080 GCF_003031525.2 Neophocaena asiaeorientalis asiaeorientalis
GACCTACAATAACAAACCCAAAACAATTAAGAAAATGGGAATAGGAACATACATATCGATAATTACCTTTAATATAAATGTAATAAATGCTCCCACCAAAAGACACAGATTGGCTGAATGGATACAAAAACAAAACCCCTATATATGCTGTCTACAAGAGACCCACTTCAGACCTAGAGACACATACAGACTGAAAGTAAGGGGATGGAAAAAGATATTCCATGCAAATGGAAACCAAAAGAAAGCTGGAGTAGCAATTCTCATATAGAGACAAAGAAGGACACTACATAATGATCAAGGGATCGATCCAAGAAGAAGATATAACAATTGTAAATATTTATGCACCCAACATAGGAGCACCTCAGTACATAAGGCAAATACTAACAGCCATAAAGGAGAAATCAACAGTAACACATTCATAGTAGGGGACTATTAACACACCACTCTCACCAATGGACAGATCATCCAAAATGAAAATAAATAAGGAAACACAAGCTTTAAATGATACATTAAACAAGAAAAAAAACGTATGATCATCTCAATAGATGCAGAGAAAGCTTTTGACAAAATTCAACACCCATTTATGATAAAAAAAAGAAACATGCAGAAAGTAGTCATAGAGGGAATTTTCCTCAACATAATAAAGGCCATATATGACAAACCCACAGCCAACATCGTCCTCAATGGGGAAAAACTGAAAGCGTTTCTACTATGATCAGGAACAAGACAAGGTTGCCCACTCTCACCACTCTTATTCAACATAGTTTTGGAAGTTTTAGACACAGCAATCAGAGAAGAAAAGGAAAAGCGAGAGAGAGGCATGGATGTATATACACTACCAAACGTAAGGTAGATAGCTAGTGGGAAGCAGCCGCATAGCACAGGGAGATCAGCAGGGTGCTTTGTGACCGCCTGGAGGGGTGGGATAGGGAGGGTGGGAGGGAGGGAGACGCAAGAGGGAAGAGATGTGGGAACATATATATGTGTATAACTGATTCACTTTGTTATAAAGCAGAAACTAACACACCATTGTAAAGCAATTATACCCCAATAAAGATGTAAAAACAACAACAACAAACAAGCAACAACAGAAATGAGGTGATTCGGGCGTTTGGGTACCTGCTCATCAGGGACTCTTAGATCCTGGGGTAAAGGTCTCTGCCTGCCGCCCCACCAGGCCTGCCATCCTGCCCCCTGCTCTTAGGGGGGCAGGTCCAGGAGCAGAAGAGGTGTGTGAGATCTACTATTTTGGGATAAGAAGCTTCTGTTCTCAGGCCAAACTCTACTTTCAAAGAACAGCTTCCTTGCAGCAACTCAGCTAAGGCAGAAGGCATTTTCCTCAGAGTTTTACAGTCATTACTGGGTGGAAAATAGTCCTGAAGGTCAGGGAGGACAGAGGATGTGAGACTGAAATAGCAGATGAATGGTTTCAAGGCGAAATCCCCACCCCTGACTCTGTACTACAGATTTCTGAGAGTCTGCCTCAGGGCTGCCTTAGAAGAAAACCTGAGCCCTGACTTCCATTCACAGAAATTCAGAGGGGTCATTTGATAAGAGCAGGATTCAAACCTGAACCCAGCCACCCTGGCTCAGGTCCAGCAAATAAGGGCTGCTCTGTTCCCCATTAGTGTCAATTATAAACTCACCGGTTTAGGTGTCTGAGTTTGAAAGAGGAATTAATGATAATATCAAGACTGAAAACGGATCAAAATCATCCAGCTCATTCCACCAGAGGAAAGGTCTGACATCGGAATGGCCTTGCAAATCAGAAAAAATTAAAAATAAAAAGTGTGGTGTTTTGAAGCCTAATTGCATCTTCTCTGAAAACTGATAAATGAAATGTATAATAGGATGCGTGCCCTCATTTTAAATCGGCCATTTCTGGAAAACACATGCTTTACACCCATCTCAGACCTGGTCTCCATAAGGCTGAGTTAAATTGAAATCAGAAACTTTACACTGTGTTTTCACCTCCCTCCCTCTTCCAACATCACAGACCAATGGACCACTCTAGTTCTTGGAAAGCCTTCAGCAGGGACTCCTTCTGCCTCAGGCTTTCATTAATTTTCACTAAAATCCAGTGAATGAGGCCAGGTACCTTGCCTATTTCCTTTCAGAAATGTAAAAAGTGTAGCTGGCCACTTGAAAGACAAAAGTCAGATTGGATTCTGTAGCTGTAAGGGTTTAACTAAGCACGAAGAGGTAGCCAGAGGCAAGAATGAGAAGATGCAAGTTTAACGTGTGAGTTACCCTTGGAAACACCCGGAGGGAGGAAAGGAGCAGAATCTTTGCTGAAAATTGCCTTCCTTCATCTAGGTTTCATGGCTGCATAGACTGCACAGCTTTCCCTCTCTTCTGTCTTATTTTATTTCTTCTCTCTCCTTAGAAAGGCCTCTGTCACCGACCTCCATTTGGCCCACATGGGAACATTCTAATAACAACAGCACATCTATTTTTGGAACAATATTTCTATATGTTTTTCTTTTCTCCTTTCAATCTGTTTTATTTTGAACTAAGTAAACAATCAAAATGGAGTTAGACCATATGTACTTTGAGCTTTTTTCCCAGTTTATTAGAATTTACCTCCCACCTGCTGATTTAATGCTCATTGGGCAGGTTAAATACCTAAACGTGAATGGAAGCAAACCAAAAGGTATAACGTGCCATCCTGTACACTATACTCAAAATAATTAACATCCCACAACTTCTATGTCAAGAGGTCATGCATCCTTTTTGGTGATGGTTCTCTTACATTGATAAGTGAAATTCAACTTGACCTTATCTGGAGCCAGAGAGCCTGAGTCCAAATTCACCTCTGCTGCTCGCTAGCTGTGCTCCACGGTTTCCTCACTGGTAAAATGGGGAGGAGAATAGTCCCTGACACATAGAATTGTAGTGAGGATGAAATAAGGTAATAGACTGAAAGCACCGACAGTGACTGCTACAAGTGCTTTTTACCGCTGCTATTGGTTTGACCCTGATCAGTACCTAACAAACCCCTTTACTCAGCTCTTCATCTCACCAGGAAGCCCAGACCATGCTCATCCATGCATTCAACATCTTCCTGCCAGCACATCCTGTCTCCGGGGATGGAGAGATGAGTACGAGGTGGCCCTGCCCTGAGGGAGCTCAGGAATGCAAGGCACCTAGGGGATGAGGATTCTCACCCCCCAGGATGGGACTGGCGGTGATCCTCGACCAGTGACCAGTGCAGAGAAGGCCCAGGGGGCTCCGATGTGGTTGGGCCCTCTCCATAGGGGTTGTGCAGGGACACAAGGCCTTTGAAGGCACAGGTTCACGGCATGACCTCTCTCCTGTTCAGAGCTGGTGGCAGGTGAAGGACAGGTCACCATGACTATAAGTCTAATGGAACTTTGGCTGAGTCCACACACAGAACGTCTCCAGCGGCCAAGAGCTTTAGTTCAGAAACAACTCAACAAATGTCAGTGCCAGTGGCCCCAGAGGCCTGCAAAGGCCAAGTGACCAAAGGGCCCATGAATGGCTGTGGTGGGGAAGGTGGCAGTCCTGGGAGGGACCACCAGGTACCCCAGGGAAACACTGGGGTGGCTACAGCCCCCACCCAGGTGAGGGGAGGGACGGAGGCCATGGGAGGAGGAGCTGGCCACACGCACTCTACCGTGGGAATCTCTGTGTAGTCATCTCTTTGGACATGCACGGCTAGTCAGAGGACAAGGCAGGCTGGCGGGGTGAAGGGGGGCTCAGTGGGGTATGCAGAGACTCACTTGAACTTTACTCTTGGACAAAGAGAATGTGTTGGGGGCTCTCCCACAGAGGCCTATGGGGCCAGATTGATGCTTTAGAAAGACACATGATGGGACTGAGAGCAGGGCATGCAGTGCCCATCAAGGTTCTTCACTGAAGACCACCCGGCTCCCACCTTTAGCTGGAAAATATGTACAGGCCTTTCAAGTCAAACAGAGAGCCCTGCTGGCAAGGGGTCCCGTGAACTCCACCTCTTCCCTCTATCAAATTTCTCCAAGTAAGCTGACCAGATTTGCTGGTTTGATGTTGCAAAATGGTTTCTACTTCAATTGCTCTGCTGGAAACTCTCTCTTTGGTTATTCACTCAGTAAGAAGATGAAAAAAAACCTACAGTCCAGCCTGTTTGCTGCCTGAAGATGTGGACACTCTTTTTCTTTGAGTTTTGCTATCATAGAATTCTCTGAAAACTCAAGGTGTTACTACATTCTCTCCCTTCTGCTTTATGCCTCCTACCTTGGGTACCCAGCCTGTTGAAATGAAAACATGGAGGACAGCTGTCAGCCAGGCCTTCCATTTGGCTGAATGTCCACCCTGCAAGATCAGGAAGAAGTCCTTTCTCATCTCAGTGCTGAGTGGACACCAGAGAATCCAGGCATATGAGACTGCTCTGGCAAAGATTGTTTACCCTTTATGGGTAGGTGGTTTGTTGCAGCTTCTGCTGAAAACATAACTTAGCAGTGTGCAAAAAATAAATATTTAAAGAATTAGACTTTTGGTGAACAGTGGGCTGGTGAGCTCTCACAGGATAGTTTGAACACACAAGCACACACACATGCACACAAACACAACTTTCTACTGGCAGGGTGCAGCCAAATCCCTTTGACTCCCACCTGTCATTGTTCTTGGCTGTCAGGAGCCACCCAGGGGTGGGCAGGGCTGACCCTCCTCTTCTGCTTCTGCTTCTAATTTCTCTCCCTCCCTCCCTGCCTTCCCGCCCGTCACTGATGCTCAGACCTCAGGTCCCAGTCGTTCTGTCACATTTCTGTTTGTACACAGCTCCGTCTCTCTTCGAGGACACCAAGGTTTCAAAGACTCCAGGCTTCATCCACACCAGATCTACTCTGAATTTTGACCAATAAAACACATGGTTGAGCTCATCGGGTGAGCATCAAAGGGAAAGGTCAGCCAGATGTTACCATTCATCATCGGTAGGTGGAAGTGGGACTGCCCTGAATTCTCATTTCCTATTTTCTCTCACCAAATCAATTTCCACTCTAGATACTTCTGTTTCTCCATCCTCATTTTCGCATTTCCCAGACTTAAAAGTATTTGTTCTTTATCTGTTATCATTTATTTTAAGTTCAATCTCTGTTTATTCCTCTGTTACAGTGTTTGTTGGGCCATTTCTTTTTATTCATTTATTTATTTTTGGCTGTGTTGGGTCTTCCTTGCTGTGCGGGCTTTCTCTAGTTGCAGTGAGTGAGGGCTACTCTTCTTTACGGTGCACGGGCTTCTCATTGCAGTGGTTTCTCTTGTTGCGGAGCACGGGCTGTAAGCGTGCGGGCTTCAGTAATTGTGGTGCTCAGGATTAGTCGCTCCACAGCATGTGGGATCTTCACGGACCAGGGATCGAAAACCCATGTCCCCTGCATTGCCAGGTGGAGTCTTAACCACTGCACCACCAGGAAAGCCCTGTTGGGCCATTTCTATTCCTTCTGTAACAGGTCCACCCAGAACTCAGGTCTCAGTTACCCATGGGATAACCCAGCACCACATCAGCCTACAAAGTCCTGCCACCCCACAAGTACTGTCTGTGCCTGTCTTGACAGTTATAACAGAACAGCCAAGACTGAAGAGCTTATAAAATATGGAAGTTTGTTTCTCACAGTTCTGGAGGCTGGAAGCCCAAGGTCAGGGTGCCATTAGGGTGGGGTTCTGGAGAGAACCCGCTTGCTGGTTCATAGAAAGCAGTCTTCTTGCTGTGTCCTCACATGGCAGAGGGGTGAGGAAGCTCTCTGGGGCCCATTTTATAAGGGCACTAATCCCATTCATGGGGATTCCACCCTCACGACCTTATCACCTCCCAAAGGCTCCAACTCCAAACACCATCATATTGAGGGTTAGAATTTCAGCATATGAATGGTGGGGAGAGGCATACACAATCTGTCCATAATGAATACTGTCACATTTTAGTCCTTCTCTTGGTAACCTCACATACATGTTGTCTGAAAAACCCAACTTACTCCTGTCTTCCCTCCTTCCTTCCTCCACATGAGATCTCTCTGCTTTAATCATCTCTTTCCTCCCCACCCATCCTATAGAATGTAGCCAGAGCGGAGCTCTTAACACACTCCTGAGCTGCTTTGCACAAACAGAGCTGCACCTTCCACAAAAAATACACGTCCAGCATACACATCAATGCAGGCACAAGTACATTAATAAAATGCAAAATATAACACAAGGCATCCAATGATCGTGGCTTTCCACAATCTGAGACCCAACTTACACTTCCAACCTTACTACCTGTGAGTTCTTGAATACACTGCTGACTCTAAGTCAGTCTGCCATTGTTTCTTTCCCTCTATCTAGATGCTTTTACTAACCATTTCTGATTAACTCAATCCTATTCACCCTTCAAGGTCCATCCTAAGAGGTATTGTCTCTATGAAGCTTCCCTATTCATTCTGGGCCACAATGGAGCAGTGAGATGCCCTAAGCCAATTTGTTCTGCTAACTCATATTCTCATTGACAGGTCTCATTTGGGTATCTTCCCAAAAGTTTGTTGAGGGTTGGCTGCTCCCATACAACCTTACTATCAGGCTACGAAAAACTTGAAGCCAAAATGGTTGATGCAAAATATTCCATAAGCATGATGAACCCAGCTCTTTACTTTCTGAAGTTCTCTGACCATGAAAAATTCACTTGCAGAAAAGGTTTACTCACAGTAAATTTCACAGTTGATGAAACTATATTCTGGAAGCAACTTTCTATTATTTTCAGAATTGGCACAAAGGAATAGAAAAAAAAAAATTGCCCCAATAGCTGGGCATAAATCTTTTTAAGGATGAAGCTTCAAGCACCATATCTATGGGTACAAGCTAGAGAATCCTCATTCTCTGTTCATACAAGAGTGGAACATGTCACCAAAATATTTCCAATTCCCATGCCTAGAATAACATTCATTTCCTTAGCTTATATTTGACATACACACTCTTCTAGGTGCTGTGCGTTTCCACGACAGTATTTGTACAAAGTAAGTCAATGAAGTAGTTCCAAGTATTGACCTGACTACACTGTAATGGATAGAAAAAGAGGAAATGGAAGATGACCAAAGGGAGGGAAATCATGTTACAGAAAGGAGGGAGTAAGTGAGACAGTCATTGTTGACCACCTATGAGAGGCTGCCAGAGGGAGGTCTGAAAAGTGATAGTAGTGTGGAGATGGTGAGACCATGTGATGTGGTTAGTGGTACTTATTCAACAGAGGCAATGCTAATGAGAGCTTATTACCAACATTAATTATGCTGGTTAACATGACCCTAATTTCCAAAGAAAAAGCAATTTTGGACATTTAGTACTTAAAATAGCAAAATACTTGGTACAAATGAGTGAAACAACATCTTCCCTGGCAGTAGTCACCTGTAAACTGTGGTCTTTCTGTGTTAGCCAATGAGCCCTTGTGTGCATATTCAAGACTTTGAGAACTAATCTTCCCTAGAGTGCAGTTCAAAGTAGTAACTAATATGTGTCTAGCTCACATGCAGTGCCCAGCCTTGTAGAGCGAATTACTGAGATGATATGTGAATTCTCCCTTGTACATGAGCATATTTGAGGCACTTATTAGAACTCTAGATTGAGCAGCTAAGTTCAGATTTTAAGAGAGGCATTGAGTTATTTGCTACCTTCCTCTGTGTGCAGTTTTTATAAGAAAGCTGAAACTCATCCAGCAGTGTTGGCACAATGCCTAGATTCCAAGTCTTGACTATTTTGTTCAGAACCTTGAACTGGATGGAAGGCTAATATTATTCCTTTATGTGAGTTCCCCCTGACCTCCAGAGAAATGTCATAGCAAAAATGAGGACAGCAGGTTACTACTTACTGTGTACTTTAACATCCCTGGTTAAGATCTGTCTACTTCATGTTTATTTTCATTTTTCTCTGCATTTATTTCCAAAATGAATTCTGTGTTCACATTATTGCATAAAAATTATTCTAGTCTTGAATATATATTTACCAGTAGATCAAATCAAGTCAGCAAATATTTATAGAGCACCTAGTATGTACAGGGCAGCAGGCTGCACAGGTACCCAAAAAAATTGGCTTGAATAACACTTTTATCTACTGACCTCGCTAAAACAATAATGTGTCCATTAATTGGAAAGTGGAATTAGCTACATTGAGTAGGAATTTATTTTGAATTTGTAAGATAAAATGTTTTACTAAACATGTAGGGTTTGAAAACCATTGACCAGACATCCCCTAAGGATTATAGAGAAAGATGAGACCTTTTTACTTCCCACTAAGAACCCAGAACCCAGTTGAGAAACAGGACAGGAAGAAGATACCCAAGCACAAAGCAGTGCACAAAATGAAAGCCATAGAAAAAAATAATACAAACACGGGGCACCACTGACACAGACTAGATACAGGCACACAAGGTCATCTCTCCATAGCTGGTGATGCACCATTTTCTTTCATTGGGAATGGATATGGGACCATAGGCACCAGAAAACAGAAGAGTATTTGAGACTCTATTTTTCTCCTTTATGAAGAAAATTTGTCATCTCTTCATTTGAAGGTAATGACCTGGTCTTCTTCACATGGCTCTGCTGTGATATCCTCCCAGTTGATGAGATATGGTTAGCCCAGGGGCTCTTGATGGAGTAGCCCAGACCACTGATACAGCGAAGAAAGAGTTTCCTAATTAGCAGTAGTTTGTTTCTACAGTGAATGTAAGTCATATTGAAATATCTGTGGATGTTTAAGGATATATTCTCTTGCATATTTAAATATTTAAATTTACATTACAAAATAGAGAAAATAAGAGTCTCCAAGGTAAACAAAAGTAGGGAGTTACAAACAAATTTTATTTTTTAAAACGTATGACAGTTGTATAAGGTCCCATTGGATTTATTTCCCATTCTGAGATTCTAATTACTCTACAATCTATTTTATAACTTCTTGGTCCAAATATAGAAAAGATCACTTTCCACTGTTTTCATAATTTTCCTAATCAAAATATACTCTGTGTCCAATGTGGCACAAGAAAGCTATTTAGATCATGAAGGTGATCTCATTTCCTATGTCTTTGTACCTGTCAAAAGCTGGGCCATATGAATCAGATTCAGCATCTGGTTCCAGAGTTGTTCTCACCTCTCTGGACAATACCTTTCACCTCCCCTCGCTGTGTGATCCCTTCAGGGCAGACAGTCAGGTCCACCTTCGTTCTTCTTGACCTCCGTAGAGTCCCCAAGGTTCCATACTCAAGTCCAGCATTTTGCATCATCTGCTCATTTGTCTATCACATCCCTGCCCCTCAGTGTGTGGAGTGCTGCCTTGTAAAGGGTGGTGTTCCACAGAGTGTGGGACAAAGATTTAAGGAAGGCATGGTCTCTGTTTCTTGACATGGTGGGGGGTTGTTGTACTCTCATAGAGCATTAGAGTTTTTAAAGGTACAACAAGGTCATTCTGCAGAATTTTACAACGTCAAAACAATAATTTAAGGAATAGCATTTCTAACCCCTATACTATTTATGCTCACTTAGGCATGACACTTCACTTCAGATTTCAATTAACCATGGCAAAGGGTGAAATTCTCATGAAACTCTGTGCACTTGTGCACTTATCAGAGATTGGGCCATATTGCTTATCTCACTTATCAGTGGTTGGGTCATCTTTCTGTTGATTTGGGGATGCTTCAGATGGGATAGAACATATTTGAATCACTGTATCATAAGCCATAATTATAGCATGTTGTAGTCTTGCTGTAGGAAAGAGACTAGCATCTATTTGAGCACCTACTGTATGTGCGTTTCTCAGCTAGATGTTCTGCTCAAGTTATGAATCCTATGGAGAAAGATTTGGTAGAGAATTTTCCATATTACATATGAAGTGATCCAAGCTCAAAGCAGTTTATATAAGACTCAAGTCCACACAGCTGGAATCTAGAAAGCCTGATTCTTGAGCCCAGACCTTGTTCCAAAATCGTAGGTCTTTCAACAGCATACAAACAGCTTTCTGGACTCTAACACTGAAATGATAGTTCTTTCCCAGCTAATGTCAAGACAGCATCACATAGTGGTTTTAGATCTTCAAAAGAGTCTTAATTCACCCTGAAATTTGAATTCTAGTATTTTTACACCAATACTCGATTGTCCCTGCCTATTTTATTAATCCTAACACTTTAAAGAAATAAGCCTTCTATAGGCTCATCAATCTTTTTCCCTTAAAAAATATATATAATTTTCTAATACTCAGGATATGTAGAAAAAGTGACTAAAGAAAAACCTTAAAGTTGAAATAAATGTTTTAAAATAATAAACAATAGAGTATGTTGTGTGTGACATTATTGTTTTCCTGCCTATTTCCATAGAGTAAAATCATGACCTCATACTTTAATTGCTGGCTTTTTTTGCTAAGTAATTGGAGTCATGAACATATGACCATAACTTTGTGAACAAAAGAAAATGTTACATTCCCTGTTCTTTTTCCGCACATACTTCTCCCTCCAATACTGAAGAGAATTCTGTGCAACCAGCCTGTGTTCAATATTACTTTTCTACTAAGAGGAAATATTTTCTAAATGAGTCATATGTTTATTGGAGGAAATGCTCAGAATAACATTCTCATGTCAGTCCAGTCTGAGGGACACAAGGGCACTATCAATGACTATGTTCAGGTCGAAGGGGGTTAAATTATCCTCTTTAATGTAGGTAAACACATGAGTCAAGAAGAGGGAATCATTATGGTTTTATTGGGTAATTATTTTTAGTGAGTTAAAATTTTATAAAAACAAGCAATTCTACAAGTAGCTTTTAGAATTATTATTTTTCATTCACTTTCATATTTTGTAAAAGTGATTCGTTATCATTCAAATATCCACACAATCGATATTTTTGACTGTATAATTTGTTGTTGGTTGGGGGGGGTGTCTGTCTTGTGCATTGTAGGATGTTGACAGCATCCCTGTCTTCTACTCACTACGGTAGCACCCCTACCCCGGCTGTGACACCAAAATTGTCTCCAGATGTTGCCAAGCGTCCCCTCAAGGGAAAAACTGCTCCCCTCCCTCCCTGATTGATAACCACTGTTTTAGGGTAATACTGGCTAATAATGCTGAGTATTCACTACATGCAAGACATTGTTCTGAACACTTTCAACAATTAACTCACTTAATAATCAAAACAGCCCCGAGAGATAGGTACCATCATCATCCCCATTTTTCAAAGAAGGAAACTGAGGCACAGAGGGATTGGCAATCACAGCCTGTAAACAGTGAAGCAGGGCTCAAGCCAAGGCTGTCTGGTCCTCACTCTTGATCAGTAACTTCGCCACTCTGACATTTACGAAGTGAAAGATCAGAATACAAGAACTGAGTATAGTCTAGAGATTGCTAACCATTGTGGAATTTAGGGAAATACAGTACATGTGGATATTTGCATAAAGAAGCATTGGGAGGATAAGCTAGAAGATAGGGGCTGGGCTGGAAGGGGTTGGTGTACATGTGAGGCTCCTCTGAGTATCCCCCTTTATACAGCTTTGTTATGTAAATCATGTAAAGGTATAACATTGGACAAATTAAAGCAAAAAGAGGGGAAAAAAAAACTATCCTTAAAAGTAAAACAAATGAAAACATAGAAACTCAGTAATGTTTTAGACAAACAACATAACCTCCCAGAGAAAAGAACTTTTCAACACTAACACCAGACTTTTATCTTCATTAGAACAGATTCTAAGGACAACAAAGGAATCAAACATATTTTAAATTTCACTCATTGGTTTTATTGGCCATATTAACAGTGGTTATGATTTTTTCAAGCTCTTTATATATTCTGGACATAGACAAGCAATAAATAATAGAAACCATGACTTTCAATCTAAGGGAAAAGAGATACAAATATAAAATTCAAGACAGTAATAAAATATTGCCAATTTAAATCATAGTTGTATATATTAAAATATGCTTACAATTTTATTTGTATGTTTCTACTTCTGTGCACTGCAAATTCTAGGAGCTGTGACAACCAGTAGCAATGAGAATACTTTGCGCCCACCTCTTGGTTTCCAAATACAATCGCCCATTAAATGAAAGCAGGGATTCTTGTAGGAAGGGAAAGTTCCAGGTCTGAGGGAGACAATTTACAAAATCAGCCTGGATGTCTTGTGCCAGAAAGACTAATGCTAGCATATGAAAAAGACCTGAAGCTGGATGGATGGGGTGATCAACAGCTAAACTGAATAATTTTGCCATCAAAATGTAAAATAAATGCAAGTGATTATTTAAACAAAATTTGGACCCATAGTATTTGAGGAAAGTGAAAAAGAGTGAGAAGGAGGGTGACTCCTTTTCTCAGTTTGCTCACTTTGGAGTTTATTGTTACCCCAAAACCATGCTGTGAAAATTGATAATTAAAGGTAAAGAGCGTGAATGCTGTCATGTCTGTTTCTTTCTTTCTTTCTTCTAAGAGGAAAAGTAGCTCCTCCCCAGTTGATGGAGGAAAATTCATTATAGAACAATGCTCTCTGATAAATAAAAAAGAATAACAGGGTGAGAATATCACCATGCTGAAATCCCCTTGAGAGCAACTGATACAGGCAAAGCTTGTCAGTGAATACCAAGGTCATTGTAAATTGCTAATGAAAAAAAAATGCACCTACAATGGAGAGTTCAGTCTGTTATGACCTTCAAGATTGGCATCACTAAAGATGAAACCACCTGGCATTACATGTTTGATGTGGTTCAATGGGAAACATGTAGCTGCCAAAGAGTTCTTAACACAAGTGTCTCACCTGACCCTGATGGACCACTGGCCAGAACTTTCAGGTTATTATGGGATATACAGGGGATGGAGGCACAAGTTAAATGGCAACCACAAGACAAAACACAGGGTGTTCCATGGCTGACATTAGAAAACCAATGTCAGGAGGAAAGGTAACAGTCTAGATCAAGTGAGATTAAAGGGCATAATGATGTATGAATCTTGATTGCATTTCTCACAGAAAAATATGCTGTCATACAACTAAGTGGTGGTTAGAGAAATCTGGGCATTGCCTGAGACTATGTAATAAGGAGTTATTTTAATTTACTCAAGAGTAATATTTTATACTTACTGGTATAAATGGAAATAATAAAATATAATAATTATGACAAAGTTAATATTCTACTTAGGCATAGTTGTATATAAAGACACAGTTCACATTTTTCCATATTTGTTTGAATAATTAAATAGAGATTGTATATGGTGAGTGTCAGAGATGATCGTAGTATTCATTAAACTTTTTTTTGTTTATTAGGCTATTTTAATTAAATCTTACACTGTTAGAAATCACTTAGCCTACTCATCATTTTGGAGGGAGTGACGAATCTGAAAACTGAATCCCATATTTAATTAGACAGTTTCTTGACCCCTGACAGTCAATGAAAAGAGGGTTCCCCCTGGTTCCTCTAAAGAATGGATTGACTAGGAATGTCCTCATGACTCAGATTCTCTGTGACCCCTAGACTTTAGCATTTTTAAGGTGGGTCCCTCTTTCAATTTCCCTACCCATTTTTTGGCCCCAAATTCAAGTTAGTAACTGTTATTCACAGTCTCATAGGTATGCTAGTTCAGCAGAGAAGCAAAGCAACACACAGAAGGTGTCTTTGCATTGGTGCAGTCAAGTCATTCTGGGCACGTGGTGGGTGGGATGGGGCCCACATAAGGTGGCAGAATATGGGGGTCCAGTGGCCATTGGACAGGAGGCTACCTGTGAAGGCTACCCCACATCCAGGCCTGAAGAACAGCACAAAATAAATTGCATTCTTTAGGATGTGACAGGTCTTGCCTTGGAGAGTGCTTAGTGATTTATGGTCTTGGTCCAATGGTTTGAAAAGGTAATTTGGGCTGGACATTGAGCATCCAAGTCCTGGCTACTTGTAGAATCCAAATGTGAGGGAAAGAAAGGATGTCTTGCCAAAGGGGTTGTTGTGGGGATTTGCCATGATGTGGAGGTGAAGAATCAGGGAAGGAAAATTAGGAGCAAGTCTGCTTGAATCCCGCAGTTAATGTAAGTGGAGCAAAGGAGATGAAGAGGGAACATTGGGGTCCTGAATATCATACAGTCACAAATCACCCACAAGTGAAGCACACTCAGCTGGGTTCCCTGTGTGTGTAAAGGGGAAGAAAAGGCGGCAGGAGAGAGATGAGGGGAGAGGGAGAGGGACCACAAAAGAGGAAACAGAAGGAAAAAAGTAGCGAAAATAGAAGAACACTTTCTTTTATATGGCCGAGTAATATTCCAATGTATAACCAATTCACTTTGCTGTACAGCAGGAACTAACACAACATTGTAAATCAACTATACTCCAATAAAAATTAATAAAAAAGGAAAAGAACACTTTGTGTTTTCAATGATTCCAGATTCTCACCTGACTTATCTCAGATTTAACTTTAGCCATGAGGAGAAGAGAAAAATGACTGGAAAATATAGGTCAAATTCCAATATATCACTTTCATGGCTCATCATATGATGATTTCCTTTTAGGTGACAGAGATATTAAGCAATAAATAAATAAATAAATAAATAAATAAATAAATATCTAAAACTAAAATTTCTTTAAAGAAATAAAGTCTTAAAAAAAGTATTCCCTAATAGCTCTAATTTGTACCTTCTGATTAAAAACGTGTAGACATTATTTTCCAGTTCAAAATGGAGATTAAGCACAAAATAAAGATTTCAGAAACTTTCTGTGTCATCTATATAAAGAAACTATTTAACAGTTTAAAACGGTTAATCATTAAACAAATTTGCCCCCTTAAAACTTGATTGAAATAAAGTTATAACACAATAAATTAGTATTTTGTGTAAAAAAAAAATAATGACTAAACATATTGTGCATTAGACAGATTTTTGTTTGTGTGTTTGTTTTGTCCTAAATCCCCTTTCTCCATCATACTTCCTTTGGCTACATAATCTTTGGAGGAAAAACAGTGGAATGGATTGACACCAAAAACAGGTAACTGGCAACAGGCCATTCTCTAACTTCATTACATGGTCTGGAGGAAGAATTTTTGGAAAAATTTCCAAAACCTGTTTTGCCTGTTTAGGATTGTTTTGTGAACATCTGGTTTTAAAAAACAGTGTCTGAATATAAGAAGCACTGCCAAACACACCAGCTGAGAAACCCTTGCCCCGCCGAGACCATGTCCTAAAATGCTACTTTCTTTCCGCCTGCAGACATTATGCATGAAGTTGGAAAGGGCGTTTATATGGGTAGTGAGTTTGCCTGGAAGCATGCTGAGCTCCAGTTGGGCACGCATGTATGTACCCTCCCATGCTGAGCTGGAAGGCAAATGGTCTCTCAGCAAGTGAACAGGGGGCTGAGGAAAAGGACAATTTCCTTATATAAGCTTCTCTTTTTGATATGGCCCTGGTTTCATTTCTGCATATTGACTTGGCTTTTGTAAACATGATAGAGCACCCATTGTGCTCTATCCAATTAGCCCAATGTGTGCCTTGGTCATAAAACTTTATGCAAACCACCACTCACAGACTTTGCAGTCCAGGGAAACAATAATAGGCTTATAACTCTTAAAGATTTTTTTTTTTTTTGGCAAATTGCTAATAAGAGCTCTTTTTTTTTTTTTTTTTCACAAGACCTTCAGCTGATGGAAAAGTAAAAGAAAAAACAAGGACTGTAGTCTCATATAGGCGGTGAAGATGACAGTGCCATTAATAACATGGATCATTAAAATTTATAAAAAGCTATTCTTAATACAGGATATAAATACATTTCTCAGGCAGAGCTATGAAATTTATAACCTTTTTATTGTCACCAGAGGACCATCCCACTGCTCTGCTCCCAACACTGTCTGCTCTCTATCATAAATCACCATGTGGTTAATAACCTAGATTACACCAGTTGCATTTACAGAATTAAATATTGACTATGTGAAAATGTTATTACATTTTTACTGATCGGAAGACCACAACAGCCCTGCAGGACATGTAGCTGGACAGAACTATCTGTGTAATCTTTGTTGGAAACACAGTTACGGGACACTCAGTAACAGCTGATACATTCTGGAGCAATGGGGAATGAAGGGAGAAAATGCTAGCTCCTTAATTTTAAACCAGGCCAGGCCAAACACGTCAGAAGGAGGCCATGATATTGAAGCAATGCACCTTATTTCCAATTTAGGAAGCTCCAGGCCAAATGAATGATGTAATTGTCAAATACCAAATGTTAGAGCAATATGGTGAAAGGCTATAGTAATCCACATGGAATAGAGATTATTAAAAATATTGGTGGAATTCAAACAAGAATCAGATATTGTACATTACTGAAGTGGACACGTCTCAATTTCTGGTTACTTGAAGAGAACCATTGATTTCCAAATCTCCAAATCCTTGAGAGGAATTTGCCATTCACTTGAGAAACAATCAGAACGAAAACTTTTGTCCCTAAAGAATGAGCATACCTACAGGCACATGTGTGAGTTGTTAGTGGATCCAAATGTTCAGCGCGTGGTCTGAGACCTCACGAAAGGTTAGGAACACCAGATTGGGCAACTCCATCTAGTGATGTACTTGGTTTGAAGACTGATTACAATTTGGTTAAATTAATCGAAAAAGCTCAGAACACAGACACACACAGACACACACACACACACACACACAAACACACACACACACACGAACTGCACTGAAAAGTGACATATGGGCAATTGGATATACTTAAATAATGCAAATCCAAGTGAGTCACCCAAGAGTTCCAGTTCTATCCTGGTCTCTTCCCTTAAATCTAAGGAGGATGATTCATCTATCAAAAATGTAATGATGCGGCTTTAACTGCATTTTCTTGGGACTGTAAATTTTGTGTGGCATTATTTTTTCTACTCTTTTAAAATAATTGTCTTTTTCTTTTGTTGAAAATACTAAGGTCAAGTATTTATTCTGGAAAGATCCTTTAAACGGTTGTCACTTTGAACAACATGCTTTAATGAATACATAAACCTAGAATGTTTAATAAAATTAATTTACGAAGTTTTCAAATTTACAACCTTGAAAGGAAGCATTAACGCATATTATTAAATTAAAGGAAATCAAATGCATCCTACCAAAAATTAGACAATAACCACCTCGTAAAATGTAATATTCCAAGTATTATATAATTAGATACAAAAGAAGTTAATGACCCTCACTGTGTGACAAGTTGCTTACATAACCATAGGGAGAAAAGAATCATTTCAATTGCCCTAAGTTGACAAATAAATTGACTGATTTTAAGAGAGCAATATTTTGAGGCAATGTTAACTAGAATATTTTCTAAGGACAAATGGAAGTGCACAGAAAATATAGACTTCACTCGATAGTCTTACTCTTTGTGCTAACATTGGCATTTCTTGAAAATTTTGAAACCATGGTGCATGCGTGCTGTGGAATAAATAAATATGTAATGATATTAACGCTATAGGAACATATTAATGCTTAGTAAAGAGAAAAGGAATAGAATGATAACATCAAAAGTTGTCCTGTAATATAAAATTTGAATTGGAAAGATTCTCATGAACTTCTTATGTGATCATTTTTTTTTTTTCATTTCAAGAAGATGTATCTTCCAGCTCCGTTTATGGAAGAGATGTAGGTGTCATGCCAGCCTGGCACCAGGAAGGAGACATCCTGAGCAGCTGTGATGTAACAAAGCCACCCTCTGCATCACCAGCAGGGATTCTTGGAAAAAACCGCTGATTCAAGGTGTGGGGAAACCGATTTAAAAGATGAGGCTGGGACACAGTTTGTGCCAAGTAAGGAAGCTTTAAGGAGTCTTGGAGATGTATCAGAACAAGACAGGAGCCACAGGAAGGGGTTCTTTGTGGTCGAAGATGGGACTATTTAGAACCACAGGGAAAGGACATATATTTTTTCTGTTTTCTTGAAGATTCTCAAAAAAGCTCTTAGTAGCTCTGCTACTCCATAAAGATGTAAATGGACCAAAAACGTAAATTCATCTTTCACTGCTTCTGATTTTACCCTATGGATCTACTATTTACAGGTTTGCTGAACGGGATGGCCCTTCTAAGGTAGGGTCTACAAGGACCTAGAGACGCACCAGAATGGAATGGAAGGGGGAGGTGTCTGGGAATTCTATTAGCCTTATGGTTGCAAGTAAAACTCCAGCTGAATCTGGATGAAGAGAGAAAGGGGGTAAGAACTTTCTAGCTCTTGAACTGTGGATGAGGTTTAGCTCGAGTTCACACAGAGTGGATTCAACCCCTCCTTGATTTTCAGCTCTTCCTCCTTGATGGCTACCTCACATCCAGACCCCAGTTGCACACAGGATATGGCTGTGGTCCTGGGCCCTTCTCCTGTTGGCCCCGCCTTCTGTCTCATAGTCCAAGCCCAGCAGGTTGCATCTCCCGGGGTCTGTCCTGGACACACTGGTTGTGAAACGCTGACTGGGAGTGAAGCCCAGAGTGGAAGGTGGGTCCCCCACCCTGGACCTATCGTCTCCTAGATTGCTCATCTCAGTGCAGGGGATGGTCCCCAGGGGTGTGGGCAGGGCTACCAGCAGAGGGTAACGGACTGTGCGTGGAAAGGCAGTGTCCACTGGAAGAGGCAGCACCGATGGTGCAGGGCAGAAGGGAAACATCAGACCCCCTTGCCACGTGTTCTGAGTTCTTTCTCTAGTCCTGTTTTCTCTGAGGGGAAACAGTATACATCATTTTGAAATTAAATTGAGACCTTTTGAAACTGAATCCCTACTTAGTAGGAAACCTCATGCTTCCTAAAAACAAACAACTCCCACCCTAAAAATTACCAAGATTTAGAGTCTTTTGAAATGGTAACTCAAAAATGCCTTTGGACCTTAAAAGCAGGAAGGGAGAATTTGCCAAGAGTGTACTCAGTAAGTTAGAGGATAGTCTGTGTGATGTGCTTCTAACAGTTATAGATCCTCATTTCATGATTTTGATGAATAATCAGGCTATTGTCTTTCTCTGAATTTGGTCAAAGTTAAATTTGAGTGATACCCAGATGAAAAATCTTAAATGGTTGACAGCAACAACAAAACTAGCTCTCAAATCAGGATTGCTCCATCTCTGCTTCCATCAGAAATAATCTAAACATGAGATAACTGCAGGTCAGTATCATAAGTTGTCTTAAAAATAAGGAAGCCTCCACCAGTTGAACTGACTGGAAGATAGTGTACCTTCTCTATCCTTCTAGAATTTATCCACACTTGTTGATACCACATCCATCCAGGCAGTCTGCAGAAGATGGTGAATCCAGACTTTTGTTAGGCAGATTCTAGTCAAATCTCAGTCCTTTGCTTAGGAATTACGTGAACTTGCACATACCAGCCTCAGATTTGTTGGGCTCCTTTTCTGTATCTTTCAGGCTGAACTGAACTCCCTGGGAAATTTTCAGAGCTAACTTCAGGAAGCTAACAGTGTGTCATCCCTCTAGACTGGTTCTCTTTAACACTGGATTCAATAATGAAATGAAAGACTAATCTTAAATGAAGGAAAATGTGTATTTATGTACGCAGGCATACCTGTATGTACATATGTGTGTATGTATGTATGCATATCCAGGAATCAGCTATTTTTCCTTTGAAATCAAATTATTTACTGCCCAGGTAAAGAAGTCTCTTCTTCAGAAGTGGAGAAATTCTTACACCTGGTTTAGCACAGAAATAATCCTTTGGTTATACAGAATATATATATATATATGGCTTTCAATTCAGACATGAACTGTTCCTGGGAAAATAATTAGAGCTTACCTATTAATCTCATATGAAAGATTGGAATTTATTTCACTTATACCTCAACCTCCTTCTCTCACCCTACTTTCCTTCTAATGTATACTTTCAATATCATTGTAATTCACATTTGGTTAAAGCAGCATTTGGTGTTTTCTTCCCATCTAAGACTCAGTATATACTATGGTTATACTGACAGGTTTACACAGCCTCTCTGCTTTTTCCTGAGTTGTCAGGACTTTTATATACTTTATTTCTTGTGTACAAAGTTGTCAAGATTTGTCAAACTCCTCTCAAAATAGATTAAAATAATAATAATAAAAAAATATCAGTCCCACTGTGTTCCTCCCTCTGGAACCCTCTGTCTCCTTGCTCCAGCCTAGACTTCTCTCTGGACCCACTCAATGCTCATCCTGGAATTTCAGGAGTCGTCTCTGCTTCCTCCCCACACTGGACCCATTTCCTGAAGGTTGTTTCCCTTTTCTTGATTCACACACCTGTTTGTGGGGAACCTGTACTCCATGCATTGTTGGCAGTAGCGCCAATTTGTCGAAAGCTCCGATGTCTGAAGATGCCTTTACTTCTCCTTCACACTTGATGACTAGTAGAGCTGGGTATAGAGTACTCTAGATAAGAATTTCACTCAGAGCCCTGTCCATGCTCCTTCTTTATCCACCAGGGTCATTCTGGGTCATTTCTCCCACCTCTGGACTCTTTTGGAATCTTCTCTTTATTCCCAGAGTTCTGAAATTCTATAACAATGTGTGTGTCTGAAGCCTTTTTAAAAAATAATTTCCTCCTCTGGATAATCAATAGCATCTTTAAGTGGAATCTGATACAATCTTGTAGTTTCTTTAACTCTCTTGTTTCTTATCCCCCACTTCTCTGTTTCATTTTTTATTAGATAATGAAACTCACAGATTGATCCCCTAATTCTCTCATTCTTTTTTCTCCCATTTCCCATCTCTTTGTATTTTGGTCTATTGTATGAAATATTTTCTCAATTTCTCCGTATCTTAGGTTTTATTTTCAATTTCCACATGCATATGTATAATTGATATATTATATATAAACTTAAACCTATTTGTAGATTACATATAATTCACATATAAACATATTAATATATTAATTTTCCAGAACATTTTCCTGTTTCTTAAATGTTTATTTGTATGACATCTGGTTCTAAGTTTATGGATGAAAAGTTTTCTTTGAGGCGTCTTTTCCTCTCTGCTCTGTCACTCTTCGCCTCATGCTCCTTTCATCTCTGTTTACTCTGGTCTCTGGCTGTCATTGAGTGTCCGGCGCTTCTTGGTGCTTCATTCATATTTAAGAGAGAGGCATGAGAAGTCTTTGCAGGCTATGGATGGAGAGTGGAGCCTACTGACTGGTGGTTTTATTTTGCAGTCATGGAGGATGGATGGGTCTGTTTTACTCGGAATATCCATATACCAGCATCTGTGTGTCTTTTCTCCTATTTCAACCTGATCCTTCAGAAAGAAACCGTCCATATTTTCTGGGGAAGAAAATCTGAATCAGTGGAGCTGATGAAGAAGCAGCCATGGATCTTCATATCTGGGGATGCAAACCTCTGTTAATCTCCAGTTTGGGTACAGTTGGTACAGGTATTGACCTCCTGTTGCCTAGAGAACCATGACCAGTGTCAGCCCCTCCTCTGTGCTGCCTGAGGGGAGAGGATTGCCCCTGACTGTGCATGGATGGGCAGGAATCTGGGGGCACAGACGCTCCTTATAAAGATGGGCTCATTTTCAGGACCCTCTGCACTCTACCTTCAGCAGTAGCTGGTACCTACTTTGCCTGCACCCACCGGGCTTTGAAGCAAGAAACAGCCAGCATCCTAACACCTTTCCCTCCCAACTCTGAGCAGTTACGCTCCAACTCTCTCTGGTGAGCTGTATCTGTTACCATTTGCGACAGATGATATTTTTCAAGGGTGACCACAATAATACCTCTCATTCCACATGCCCTCCCAGAACTTGGTCACTCCCGCATTACTAGATGGACCCTAATTCTCTTCCCTTGAATCTGAACCTATGCATTGTGTCACACTAAGAAAAGGTAGCAGAATGATGCTACATGAATTCCAAGAATGGGTCAAAAAAAGGAGATACAATTTAAGCATTGTTAGCAGAGGAACTCACCTATGGAGCCAGGAGTTTCCAGGTGAGACGTCTGACCATCCTGAGACTGCCATGCTGAGAGGAAGCTCAGACAACATGGAAAGACCGCATGTCGGAGGTCCAAAGGAACAGCCCAGCTGAGGTCTCAGCATCCGCCACCACATATGGGATGAGGCAGCCCCCAGCCTTCCGTCAACCCGAGCTTTCAGATTTTCCAGGCTCAGGGTCCTGGCACCATGGAGCAGAGACAAGCCATTGCTTCCTGTTTCCTGCCCAGAGAATCTGGGAGCACAGTCAAACATCTGTGGTTATACATCACCACTTGGGGTAGCTAGTCATGCAGCAACAATAATGGAACAGCATTCATCCATTTCCTTTCCAACGTTTCGTTAACTTTGTCTCCCATCTTCTGGACTTTATAACTTTTTGTATCAGGAGAAGAGGAAAGAGTAAAGGTAAGCGCTTGTGTCCAACCTAGCAATCAATTCATTTCTGTATCCTCAGGTGTATTTCTTATTAATTCAAGTTAGTATATATTTGATGTGTGCACAATGATTTGTGGAAGGAAGAAAGAAAAAAATTGCTCAATTACTCAAAAAAAGAATTCTCAATCCATAACCATCCTCTGTGAAATAGTGCAAATTGCATTTTTAAAATATCAATAAATAGTTTATTGAGGTTGAACCCCTCCCCCCCCAATTAGTAAAGCCTTTTGGGAGACTGGAAGCGTCCACACCTCTGAACTTTATTAGCTGACCCAAGATGAGTGTAAACATCAGGGAACTGTTCTCTTTAGTCTACCCCTGTGAGGTCTTCTTCCACCCCTGGGAAGACCGCACACGGGGCTTAATCCAGACACCTGGGCTTGGCTCCACAGCCCCTCAATGGATGAGGACAGCCACTGACTGATGCGGCTGAGCTGTCTGTGCTATTCGTGAGGGCCAACAGCGGGGAACAGAGTGGAGAGTGTTTGCTGTTCCGTGCTCTGTTTCACAGAGTGTACACACGCATGACCTTACACCTAGGTATTAACTTACACGCTGGGAGAATGCTGTCCAGGTTAAATTATGTCAAGTGTGTGATTCAAGTAATACATTAACAGGGATTTACACCCTCTCCTAAAACACATGCCACAGCAGCATCTTTTCTCTGTATCGTAACGTTTCATGCCTGGACTACATTTAATAAAATAGAAAAAAATAACACATATATGATAATACTAAATAAAGGTGAACAGATATGTGTACAAAACAGGATAGGCATCTTTACAAAGAAATTTTATATAGCATTTTAATTAAATTGGCTTCATCTGCTTGTACAAATTATATATGTAAACATTTTAATCAAGTGCAGAATGCTAGCTTTGTGGTGTATTTTTCCTGATTACTTAGACTTTCTGTATAAAGACTTTAGGTTAAGGTTACTTTTACACTTCAAACTTGTACACTAAATTTGAACTGGTTGGGAGAATGTTGTCTTCCCATGTATAAAAACAATGCTTTTCCTGCAAAACCATAAAGCAGATTAGGGCTTTTTGATTGCTTTTTTTCCTTGATTTTTTTTGTTTTTTGTTTTTGTTTTTGTTTTTGAGAGGAGAGTTCTGAGGATGTTCGCAAATGACCAATACATTTTCTAAACTGAGCCCCTTCCCCTTGTCCAAACCCCAGAAGTAAAGTCTTTAAAAATTGGAACTCAAATAAATCCTTCTGCTGTATTAAAAAAGAATGCAAATTTGGCTCTTAGAATTTGCCAGGGAAACGTTTCTGCATGTACACTCATTTCAGAATGTTTTACTTAAAACTTTTTCTTCCAAGAAGCCCTCATATGCTAACCTACTTGAATCTACCCCAGGACATGAAATGTCGAGCCATGCACGAACTTCTCTCTTTCTAGTTCCAGAGACACTGCTCGTGCAATTCCGTCAAAGAAACGGGCAGGACGGTGGTAGAATCCAAGCAAAGAGATCCTCACTCCATCCCCCAGAGATCTGGACAATTTCCTGCAAATTAAGAATTATATCAAGAATTATATCATTGTGCATGAGTAGGGCTCCGCAACCCTTCTTTCCCTCCAAATCAAGGGTGCTCCTATTACACTTGAAATCTCTTGACGGCTGGAGGGCAAAGATGCAAACCATTCGAACGTGAGGAAGAAAAATCTCTGCGAATCTGAAAGGGAGAACATAATACAACTTGAAATGAGGCTTTCAAGTCTGACAATTTACGTGCGCTCCTAAATCTCCCTGACCACTTGTTCAAC
Organism: Neophocaena asiaeorientalis asiaeorientalis; assembly: GCF_003031525.2. Lineage (NCBI taxonomy): Eukaryota > Metazoa > Chordata > Mammalia > Artiodactyla > Phocoenidae > Neophocaena > Neophocaena asiaeorientalis. The sequence goes on from NW_020173927.1 coordinate 4,894,228, forward strand.
CCACGATGCGGTGTTTAAGTCTCATCAAAGCTGAAAAAACAAGGTGAAAACAGACCAGAACCGCAGTCTAAGACTCCCTCACATTCCCCGGGATTTCCTGGGCTGTTAATGAGGACAAGCATCCCCTATGCCTTCCAGGGGAGCAGCTGGGAGCCAGTGTGGGAAGAGGAAAGTCTTGGGATAAAGTCACTTGTCCCAGGCAGAGACGCATCTGAGCCACACAAATAGCAGCACATCTCCCCTGGGTCGTATTTGTGTGTAGTTGGGAAATTCGGTCATCCAAGAGATGTTTTAGTGTGTAATGAAAGAACAAAATGAATACAACGCTCTGTCTCTCCCTCTCTGCAGGAACGGAGGGCTGGAGCGTCTGCCCTCCCAGGGACAACATGCTGCTTATGCAAATGAGGCTCCCAAACACAAAGGTGGCTTCAGTGGCCGGCAGCTCCTTTCCCCAGCAGGAGCCCTCACTTTGTTTAAGCTTTTAAACTCCACCAGTGGCAGGAGAGGGTTGATGTTTAGAACACAAAAGGGACACAGTGTCGCCTAATGTATGCATCTTTCCTGCGGAATCCTAATGATGCTGTACTGAGGGAATTTACACAAACCTTATAGGACTTAAAAAGAGACATTTATTTCATTCAGAGAATGCAGTGACTTCCAGTTCTTGTGCTGCTCCCAAGGCTGGGCTTTGAAAGGGGCTTTCATTGTGCAGAAAGACAGGGCCCGTCCAACGCAGGGAAGTTTTGGGGGCAACTCCAGCTACTGCTTTCCCGGCCCTGAGCCTCCCTCCTTCCCCCTGTCCTAATGGATGAGGTTAATATAAACCCCGCATGCCAGTGTTTGTGTGGCCCCGATAATGAGGCTGTTGTGGGCTTCTTCGCTCTGCTCTTGTGTTTCTATTTAAGGATGCAGTTCAAAGCGGTGAGCAAGTGAAAAGAGCTGCGGTCACCTCATTAATGATTTGTAAACAGCATTTCTGGAGCTGCCAGCACCTGCAGAAGCTCCTCTGCTCCACAGGGAGCAGGTTTGCACCACCAGGTCCCTGGACTGATGCTGGGCGTCCACCCATGGGCCCAACCAACACCTTTACGCTCCTTCAAATTGGTTACAGGTCAAGCAAACAGTAGCGTTTCACTTTTGAGAGGACATTTCAAAAGGGGCACGAGAGAGGGTTTTTAAGAATAAAAATCAAAGTCAACCTTATAATTGTTCCAGCAGAAGTGAAAACGTTTGAGGTGGATGGCAGAAGGCAGGGAAGTTTTCGAAAAGGAGTGTGTGTTTACAGAAGGGGCCTAGGCTGGACGCTTCTGAACAGCAGCAAACAGTTTATAAGTTTGCTTTGCTCCGATCTCGGGCCTCAGTGAGGCTGCCTCGGTCCCCACCTTGGATCACTGGTGTCCTGAGGCCACCCTTGGCCACCCTGAAGGCTGTCAGCCCTGCCGGCCAAGACCTGGGACCCTCCTGGCTGGGGAAGTGTCTGGAAGAGGCAGGTCACAGGCAAGTGTTTTCCTGAGTTATTTTTAAATGATGTTGCTCAGAAGTTGTTCCTGTAAGTGCAGCTACTGCTCTTGAACTGTCACAAAGGAGTTCACTTTTCCACTTTCATTCATTGGAGACACACAGTCCTATGAGTTTATTATTTATTATTAGTGGGTGGAAGGAGGGACCTCTCACTGGTTCATCACGTGGGGAGCAGGTTGTCCCCATGGAGGAGAGCACCTGCCCACCTTTTCTGGGTTGTTGGCTTTGGAAGAACAGGGAGGGAGGAGGACAGAGTGGGAGGAGGGGACAGCAGCCAGAAGGAGGGGAGGACAGGATGGTGTGAGGGCAGGAGATGCAGTGACCCAGACCTTCCGGTGGACTAGTGGGGATCCCAGGGTGGGAAGGCCTTTGCCCTCTAACGAGGCCCCCATTCCTGCACAGGGGGAGGTCAGGGACAGATCCTCGGGCCAAAGAAAAGTTCAGAGCCCGGCCAGCCTCTGCCTCCCGCCCTCCATAGCCCCATCACCCTGAACCATGAACTGTCAGCCAGGAGGTGTGGCTGCTTTGTTCTTTCCTTTCCTTTTGTTCCTGGGTGCCCTCCTCAGCCACAACTGCCCCAGGTCGGGATTGCACCTTGACAGAGCCTAGGAAGCTGCTCTGGGGACACACAGAGCCCTGTGTGCTCTCCCCTCTCTCGGGCAAGATCTGGGCCATTCAAGTCTCTGGATCCCCAGCTGTGCAGGACTGGCAGTGGCTGATGCCATCTCTGATGACCGTGGCAGCCTGCAGCTTCCTTGCCCAGGACACTGCTGGTTCTTGGGGACACATGTTCTGGGGGACAAGGTTTCTAACTGTCCTGGCTCACAGCTTGTCTTCCCTCTCAGGGTAACAATCTCAGACCCTCAGCTCAGTGTCTAGTCGTTTTCCCCACAGGTGGCTTTTCTCCAGGACTAACAATATGACAACAGGATAGCTCATCTCTGTGAAGATGTACTTGGTGCCAACCATTCACTCTGTGCTGTGTTTGACCACAGCCTGCTCCGCTGAGGCTCATTTCCAAGGCATATTAATTCAAGCATGATTCATCCATCTACTACTGGTGCATGTGTGTGTGTGTGTTTGGGTATGTTTAGACTTCTAATAATGTTTACCATACTTACAATTGTTTTTGGAAGTTTCATGGAAATCCTATGCATACCAGTGATTTGAGTTTAATACAGATATCATCTTCATGTCTTAAGTATTTAAAATGTTTCCCAAGTTAGCATTCCCTTAGTTTTCCTTTAACGCAGGGTCTGGAGATAGAGCATGCAATGTACACCTGAAACCATGACCTGATTTATGGTGGGAAACAACATCTGACATTTATTGGACTCTCCCCAAGCCACCAAGCACCAGACACGCTGCTAAGTGCCTTCCATCATGAGCTCATCTTTCCTGAACCAGGACTGATCATGAGTCACGTGCTGTTAGGAGGGATAGAGATAGTTCTGAGGTTGGGCTCACAGCAAGTCAGCCCGGAGAATGCCACGGGATCTAACTTTACCCCTGAGCAGTGGAGCGGGATGTGGGTGACAGTCCTTCACGTGGCTCCCGGGAAGACTGTTGTCCAAAGCTCCACAACCTTCATGAAATCATACCCTCAACAGGTCACAAAGGCTGGGCAGCAAGCACCATCACCCCAGCCATGGTGGATGCAGGACCCCGAGGTGAACCACTTCCCTCATGGTGAAGCCTGGAGGGACAACAAGGGAAGACGATGCTGGAAACTAGGAAGGTCAGAAGGGTTTGTCCTCAACCACATCTCTAGTTATTTCTCATTCATTTGTCCATGATGTTATAGTGCAAGATGTCCTGAGCCAGGCACGGAAGATGCAGAGGATGTCTGGTCGAGCATCTCCACATTGGGGACAGGCAGTGAAGTTGTGCTGCAATCATCTTCTTAAGGTTTGGGGAAGCTGGGGGTTTAGGGCTCAGGTTTTGAACTAGAAAGTCTCCTTAACTGTGTGTTGTTTACCAGTGACCTTAGCACCATCCAATTCCTCCACCTGCGATTCTGCGGGTAACATCAGTACCCGGCGCGGGGCTTTATGCAGGTGAAGTAGGGTGTGCATTTCCTTGGTGCCTTGGAACGAGCCCCAGCTTGACAAAGTTCAAGCTGGGGGTGGCAGCCATATGATCTGCTGGCACCAATGGAGGAACAAAGCCACACCCGGGAACAGGTCTAGAACAGGTCACAGTCTAAACTGTGGTCTGCTCTTGACTGAATTGGACCTGGAAATAAACAGGGGGTGCTCTGCACGCAGGAAGGCTCCACAGGCTGCTTCTGACCATGCTGTGCGGGAGCACTGAAGGGCCAGGGGCTTCTCCTTAGCAGACCATGACCTTGGCCTATGATCCTTTTCCATCCCATCAACAACTGTCTTCAAACGCAGGTGCAGTCAAACACAAGTTGGCCTGCTCATCCCTACTCTATGGAAGGGGTGTGAGGAGACCTGCGCTGCTGTCCTCCATGCCTTCCTATTTCACACAGTGAAGGTCCTCCTGGCTCTTCCCTGCCTCCCTGGCCCCTCTCTCCTTCCATCCTCAGCTCCCTGCACACCCTGGTGGGGCCTCAGCTACACAGGAAAACACACGCCTTGCATCAACAACTGTGTGCTCAGAGCCAGCATGGAGGCTTAGGCGACTTTCTTACAAATGTTAATAATGACACACTCTGTTTTACAATTTCTAGAAGTAGAATGAAACTCTATGATTTAAACAAATGATTACAGAGTATCACTGAGTGAGATTTATTTGCCTGAGTCTATTTGGTTGCATCTATAGAAGGAGCTAGTCAGTTATACAGATCTTTTAGACTTATCCTGCCTTGTTCAATGCCAAGAGTGTGTGTATGTGTGTGTGTGTGTGTGTGTGTGTGTGTGTATGTGTTGGTGTGTGTGAAAGAGAGAGAGAGAAAGAAGAAAGAGAGGAAAGAAGGAAGGAATGAAGGAAGGGAAGAAAGAAAGAAAGAAAAGAAAGAAGAAAGAAAGGAAGGAAGAAAGAAAGAAAGAAAAAAGAAAGGAAAGAAAGAAAGAAAGAGAAAGAGAAAGAAAGAAAAAAAGAAAGAAAGAAAGAAAGAAAGAAAGAAGGAAAGAAAAGAAAGAGAAAGAAAGAAAGGGGAGGGAGAGAGGGAGGGAAGACTGGATATAAGGGAAATCTTGCTGATTTTTAAGATACTAATTTTTCTAAAGTTTTACATCTTTAGAACACAAATGAGGAGAGAGGAGGGAGAATATTTGTATAAATGAAATAGAACCAAGGAAGGCAAATAGACAGAGATGCCTATAAGAAATACATACAGTATATTCTTAAAATTTTCCATGCATGACATTATGTTCTGACCTAAACTCATGGACACCATCTACTTGTATGGATCTATACAGCCTTGTGCCACAAAAAATGGTAAAATGCATTTTCTTCTCAAATTTTATAAGTGCCTGGGTTCTTAAACCCTATAATTTGCAAAGGGAAGAATGTCCGGGTTGCCACTTTTTCTGCATCTGCCTGGGGTAAGATGACATGTGAAGGGGAGGATTTGGAGGTGGAGGTTGTTGAAACCAGGTCTCAGAGTCAGGGAGACAAGACTGAAGTGTAGCCCTGCTCAGTGATCACATGACCAGATGTTATTCCATTAAGGACCCAATGTTGGATATGAGAACACGGCATAGAACACAAAAAGCAGCCTGGTTCTGTGGGGATATTTTCACCATCCAGTTGTGTTCTGCTTAGAGTTCTGACTCATTTGCTTTCATCAGCAGAGTGTTGACTCGCCTGTCTTGAGTCTCTCCTGTATGGAAGGCAAGGGGTCTGGCAGAAAGAGTGATGGGTTCATAGAGTGTGGACATCTCAGCTTGCCTCCTCCACCAAAGGGCCATGGGGAGGGACTTGGGATGTTCTGTTTGCCCACATGTCTGTCTTGGGGACCCTGCTTCCCTCTCCCCTGTGGCTGAATGAGCCCCTCAGTCATGATGATCTGCCCCCTTACTACTTGTGGAAGGAGGGGTGACAGGACCCCATCACTCAGGCAATAACGCCAAGGAAAGTGCATGGGACCCAGTGGGTCCGTGGGAGGCACTCGTTAGGACTGATGGAGGGATTGCAGAAAGAGGCTCCTTTCTCAGGAGGGTTGATGAGCAGGGTGGGGATTCTTCTCTGGCTACACTGAACAAGCCAGTCTGTGGTGGAAAATGATGAGACCAAGACACATAGATGAGAAATGGCAGAATCAATGGACAGAAGAGGGAGGAAGGGTTCAGATCAGTACCATCTGAGCTTTTGGATTCAGTCCTGAGTTAGCTTTCATGCTTGGATATGAACCAATCCTTTTCTTCTTCTTCTTTTTTTTTTTTTTTTTTTTTTTTTTTTTTTTGCATTTATAAGACTGAAAGGCCTTGTATAGCTTCATCCAATGTCTTCAAGCATGAGTTTCTGTTTCTGTCATTTTTTTAGAGAGTTGAATAGAGCACTTTTTTTTTTTCCAATGCTGTAATTTTGTAGTATAAATCTTTAGAGGGAAAAATAGTAAAAGAGAAAATGAGGTTAAAGATGCATTTACTTATCTATTTGAATGTAATCATGGACTGAGAAAACATGAGATGTAAGGCTCATACCACTGAGAAGTACACTATTGATATTTGCATTTATTAAATGCCTCTTCCCTAAGCAGAATCCACATCCACGATACTTATTTACATATTAATTTTATCAGTGACCAGAGTCTGCCTTGTGATATAGCTGTTTATGCTCGAGCCCAACTTTCCTCCTTAGTAATGTCTTCAAGGATGGGGACCACTTTCTAATCACATTTCTATCCCAAGCACTTAGCCTTGAGTAATCACAGTCCAATCCAGAAAGCCTTCTTGAATCACACGTGCTCCTGGTGGGGACTTGGAGGTAAAGCAGGCTCCTACCCTCCAGAAATCAGTGTTTTTCCCTCACCCTTGGTCAATTCCAATTGTGGAACTGATCTCAGTTTGAATATTATTGGATGAGAAGGCAACTGCTCATCCAGGACCTCCAAAATGCCTCTAAAATTAGGGCATTTTCCCCTGAATTATTCTTTCTCTCAAGGCAGCTCATGAGTCACTTTAATTGAGTGTGCCATTTCCTTTATGCTTCTTTATTTGTTACCTTGAATATTGCAGGTTTATATTAAACAGCTCAGTGATATTGAAGGTCCCGCCATCTGCACAAAGAATTTCTAAGCTCACTCCAAGTTAAGCCCTTTTATTCCTGTGAGTCCCTATTTCAATGTCATCACAAGAATTATCTTCCAAGTTAGACCTTTAATGATTTGCAAATATAAGTAGTGTCCTTAATTTTAATTCATGTTTTAAATCAGACCTCATGTTATACTCGATTATATCTTAAGGACTAATTTGCCAAAAGTATTTAGAGCCCAATGGCTTTCTTGTCCTGAATATAAAGGATTTGATGTCTATAGTTCTTAATAAAGTAGGTAGCAATTATTAATATAGTAATACTTTATTAGTTTAACTGAAACCAGAGATATAAATGTTTCAAGATTTAGACCTAGAACAGTAAAGCCAAATTAATATAAGTCCAAGAAAAAAGTCTATGAACTTAATTTAGTTGAATTCTACATTTTTTTAAAGGAAAACTAGTGATTATCGTTACTCTTGGTTGTTAAAAATAAAAGAACAGTTCTTAAATTTGAATTTCTGGACTTATTAGTCTTTCATTAAATCAAAATGCCAGAGTCAGCAAAACATTGTTTTGAGGACAAAACAGAGCATTGTGCCAGTATTATATGCCTCTGCAGGGCTAACCTCCCATGCCTGGAGCTTGCCAAGCCTTCGGTTCCCCAGTGGATGACGAGAAACTGTTAATTATGGGATTTCAAATTACAGTGAAAGGAAATTGCAAGCTCACCCTTCCTGACGCGTAGGCAATTAGCAAACCATATAAATTTTAGTTGGAATTCAAGGGCTCTGAGTCTTTGAAAAACAAAACAGCTTTTGGATGTGTAGTCACCGAGCCTAGGAAAGTGACTCTGCAAAAGCTGCTTCATGGCTTCATTCAGTCCTGGCGACAATCGTTATGGGGATAAAATCCTCTTTACATTGATGCTTCACTTCACACGTGGATCTGAGGCTGAAACGCCTTAGAACAAGAAGAATTTCTTAAAAATAAATAAATACATAAATACACCCAATATGAAAGGTCTCCACTTTTCAACATCCTTCCAAGAGGTGAATTAAAATTCTCTGTGGAGGGATTAGTTCCTAATATGTTATTTGCGGTAAATGGAAAATTTCAGATTTTTCCATCTCAAACGGGTGCTGTGGGATTGTTTTTGGTGGTTCTCTCCTCGGTCAACACCTGCTTAACGGCCTTTTAAAGTCACAGACATGTTCAAGGAGAGACCTGGCAAGGGGAAGGGAGACGTGTTTCTTTCCTAGTCGTTCCTTAAACTTCTGTGGGGTGTTTTTCGTGTTTATTCCGATATTGACACGTGACCTTCTCAGCTGTGTGAGATGTCTCCTCTCTGTTGAATCAAAAGTTTTGCCTCTGTGGTGAGTCTGGCATCACCTCTCAGAATGTCCTACAAAGTGGGCATCACAATGTATTAAACACTTAGAAGAGCAAAATATAGTTTTGAGGGACCAAAGCAAGATGTTAATATATAAACATATTTTTAATTTTTAAAATACGTATAATTTTTTTTCTTTGCCAAAATAGCTATAATGATGAATTACTTTTTACACTCAGAAAAAGAAATGTGTCTTGTATGTGTATTTGTGTGTGTGTGTGCGCACACACGTGTCGTGTACAGGATTGAAAGCGCTCTGGGTGAGCACGGTGAGGAACAGTTCAAGGGCAGGAGGGATCCTAGCTTTGCCTCCCTCCTCGAGTTTGACGAAAAAAGGGTGGGTTTTGTTGGTGGGATAAGAGCCACAAGGCCCATAAAAATGCCAGAAGGGGATGAGATGAGCTCTCTGAGCCGGCGGTCTCAGCCGCAAGCCCCGGTCCTCATGCCACCAAAGAGAGGATGAGTCCGACGGTTTGGGGTGGCTCATCCCCAAGGTGGCTGCCACCCGAGATGGTGAGATCACGTAACTCAGGGAAACTGCTGTGGTCTCCCCAGAAGTGCCCCTCGGGGGATGCTGGCTTGCACCTGATCTCCTAGACTAGAAGCTCTGGACCCCTGACCACACGTCCCTGACACTTCTGCCTCTTGGACCTGGAGGAGGATGGGAGGCAGATGAGACTTGACCCATGGGGTGAAAAGTTGATATTTTCTCACACCGGGCCGAGGTATTTGGGATTTGCAGAAATACCTGCTCCGGAGTCCTCCTGTAAAATGAGGCTGTTAATTCACACTCACAGAAATTCTTCTCACACCCAGCCTGGGCCCGAGGCAGCAAGGGCCGGGGGTGGTTCCCAAAGTGTGCAGAGCAAAACCCACCCACCCCAAGTCTTGAAATGGATCTGATTTACCTTTCCTCTGGGCCTCTAGATGCTCTCTTGCTTCCCACAAACTTTTTCTCTTGATTTATTCACTGACATCTTCTCATTCTTAATCTCTTCCTAGTTTGCAAATCAACTAAACTCCTTGGGAGAAGGCATTGTGTGCATAAGTCCTTGTTTAGGCGCAGCTGTGATGACCTGTGGGCCAGGTTAACACATCTCAAAGCCAGGCCAAGCTCTGAGCAGTTTAATGCGAGCAGCATCTCTCAGATTCCTGAGTGGTCCAGGACTTTCCCAAACTGGTTGCCAGGATCCAGGGACAGATAGTGAGGGTGGGAACTCGGAAGGCCCTTGCTATTGAGTTGGTCTCTCCTTCTCATCACTAATCACCCCTCTCAGTCCCTGTGGCCACTGCACTCATGGGAATTCTCTCAAAGTACATTTAGTCTCATAGATGTGCTTCCTGTGGGTCCTATCTGGGTCGCTGAACTCCCTTCGGGCAATTATCCTGTCCGAGGGTCACACAGAAGCAGGTTCCTCCAAAATGAAACAAAAAAGTACAGCTTCTGGAAGCTCACAAGGAGATTTCACTGAAGCCACAGCAGAAGCAGGGAAATGAGGTTGATGGCAAACTGCTCACAATAGGCGACTTTGGTTTGGAAACCTAGTCTTCACTCATGAAAATTTATGGTACATTATCCAGCAGGGTAAACGCACACCCTCGCAAACCCTTCCAGACAGACTCATAAACTAGAAATTCATTCAAAAAATGCTCTCTGCTTTCATGAAAAATGATCCACCGTTAAAACTGCTGGGCTTCTCTGAAAAAGATGAAGGAAAGAGGTTAATAAATTCTGGAGGAAGTCCCAGGTGTCAGAGTAGGACAGACAGCAGAACTCGTGCCCACGCCAGAGCCCAGCAAGGGAGGTCGGGCAGGCCGTGTGGGGTGCCAGGCGCTCAGGCCCGGAGTTGGGGCTAGGTGGCAGCCAAGGGCACAGGCAACCATGCTCAGCGCCCCAGTGAGGGAGGAAAAGGCCCCTTTCTACTTCATCGACATTAATACAAGCTTCAGGAGAACTGTAAAATATTGTTTTAAGCTGAATAAAATCAACCTATATATACTTACCCTCCTTAATTCCTGAAGTTGCCCTTTTGCCTCAACAGTGAAAAAAGCCTGAGAGACATAAAATATTGTTAAAAATCCCCGTGCATAAGAAATGGCAAAAAACCCCATCTTATGTGCATATCGAATCAAGCGCACAAAGTACGTATGCACACACATGTATAACGTACAGTCATTGTATACCCACCCTTATGCCTCTACACGCATTGGGCCCATAACACTTTGTCAGAATTCAAAATGTATTATTTATTTGGTGTTGCAATATAGCCAATAACAATGCATCGAATAGCAGCGCAAAACAAATGTGAAGAGTAATATTTCAGCATCGGGGATGATGGAATAGTCATGATATTATAAAGATTATTCTGTCGAACTTCCTAACAGCTGAATTTGCCTTAATTTAACTGAAGGGAATTAAAATCTTGGAAGGTCTTTGAAACCTTGGATAGTCTTGAAGAAATGATTTGCAGTTGGGAAGTGGATCTAAAGGAGCAATCACACCACTATCATAACTGCTCCTCTGGGCAAAAAGATGCTTGTGGTGTGAAAGCTTCCAGCAAGGTGGGGCCGTAGCTCGTACCTGGGCTACAGGTAGGTGATGCTGGCTGTTTGTGAACAATACGTAGCATAGATTCATTTTTGTCTGTACCATGTTTATGTCAAATCCACACCCGTTGGCATTCATGACAGTCAGTGGCATTTAACCCCCTTCCTCGCTTTCCTGGACCCATAAGAACCGCCCCCATCAAGCAGCCCCTGTGTACACAGTTGTCAAACACATACTGGAGCCCCAGAATGTCCTGCACTGTTAGGTATAAATGTGGAATTTGCATCTAGTGCCCAAAGTGTTGGCCTTAGTTGTGATTGTGTCTTGCTTAACCTGCTGAGATGACAAAAATATTACAAAATGCATTTCTCTTTCCTTCAGTGCATCACTGCCTTCACCCCTCGGCCCCTCGGTCCCAGTGCTTCCTCCCTGCTACACAGGACCAGGTCACCTCATGTCTTCTGAGTTTTCTCTCTGGGGCCCCTGTCTCTGCCCTGTGCCCAGCTGCCTGAGGCTCCCAGAGGGTGGAGGATCCCAGGTCAAGGCTGCTGCCCTTCTCATTAAGTAGGCGGGTGGTCCTGGCTCCTTGAAGCCCATCAAACAAGCACAGATCAGGCACTTCCCAAACTCCGTGTAGCATGGGTATCAGATTCTGGTGAAAGATGTGGTTAAAAGGGAGGGCCCTCCCCACATGAACAGTGGCCGAGACGGGGCAACGCAGCCCCAGTCTCATGCAGCTGAGACCAGGGATCAGCTTCCACTGGCTCAACGTAAGTTCCAAAGAGCCTTGCAGGGTCGTGTAAGATCAAGATCTGAGCAAAGCACTAGCAAGATCTGTTCCCAGGTCCAGGCTCTGCTGCTGGAAGCAAGGCCACAGAACTGCCCTGAGCTCACCCCTAAACTAAGGAGAGTGATACCTCCTAAGGTGATTACACACGTGTGTTATCAGGTTGTGAGCTTCATGTCTAGTAAAAGTTCCATAAGTACCTTTCCTTTCCTACTGGCATTTTTTAAAAACATCATTGGTGGTTTTCAGAATGGCTGAAGTTGAAAGACAGGCATTAGTAGATAAGGACCCTGGGGGGTTCCTGAATTTGCATGGAGCTGGCAGAGGTGTGGGTTACCACAGTCTCCTTGGAAAACTCTTGCGTAGCCCTTGCCAAAGAAAGCGAACCTATGAGGATGCTGGAAACCAGTCATTCGGCTCCAGTGATGCACCAAAACACAGTCCCAGCTTTTATGACACACCTCTTTCCGAGAGGTGGATGTTGATTTCTACCCCGTGAGTGTGGACTGGACTTAGTGACTCACTTCTAATAAATAGACGACACAGAAGTGACGTGGTTAAAAGGACTGTGGGTTCCATCCTGGCTGTTTTTGTATCAGTCTGTCTCTCTCTCACTTTTCACCTCTGTCCGTCTCTCCGTCTCTCTATGTCTCTCTCTCAGTTACTATTTCTCTTTAACTCTCTCTGGTTCTCTTTCTGTCTCTCTGTCTCTCTCTCTTTGTCTCTGTCTCTATATGTCTCTGTTTCTCTATATCTCTCTGTCTCTCTCACTTTCCACCTTTTCCTGTCTCTCTGTGTCTCTCTGTGTGCACATCTCTGTCTCTTTTTCTCTCTCTCTCAGTCTCTGTCTCTCTCTCTGGGATCATTTGCTCTAAGGAAGTCATCTACCCTGTCAACAGGGCACTCCAACAGCCAACACAGAGGCCCATGTCGTTAGGGGCTCAAGTCTCCAACCAAGAGCCAGAAAGACCCTGAGGCCTCTGAACAGCCATGTGACTGAGCTTGAAAGGGGATCCTCCGCAGGGAGGCCTGCAGGAGGGGCTACAGCATCAACTGACCACTCAAGATCTTTATGGCAACCTCCTGAGGGACCTTGAGCTGGAATCATCCAGCTAAGTCTACCTCAGACTCCTGACCCACTGAAACTGAGAAAATCAGTGCTTTCTGTTTTGAGTGGCAGAGTTTGGGGGTACTTTGTTATGTGGCAATAGCTAACTAGTACACTACCGGACAGAAATGTGTGCATCCACATCCATGTACTTCAAGACTCAACAGAAGTGTTCGTGGCAGCATCATTTGCAGTGTCCCAAACTGCCATTGACCCAGTGTTCATGAACAGCAGAAAGACTAAATAGACTGTAATGCGTTCATTCATACAATTTCATATGCTAATAAAAATGAACCAGGACAGCTATGCGTGACATCATGAACGAATCTCAGAATATAAGACTGAGCAAGAGAAGTCAGATATGAAAGAGTTATACCATATATTTTATTTATGTAAACCTCCACAGTAAAAAATTTCACCTGTGCTGCTAGAAGGCGAGAAAGAGGTTAGCTAACAACTATAGACCTAAATTGTATAATTTGTGAATAAGCAGGTTAGCTTTGATCTAACCTAAAACAGGAATCAGTAAGCATTTTTGTGAAGGGCTAGAGTAACTGTTTTACATTTTGTCAGAGCCTGTGGTCTGTCACAACTACTCAAGTCTGCCATCGTTGGAGCACAAAGCAGCCTCAGGAAATACACAAGAGAATGGGCCTCACTGTGTCCCAATAAAACTTTATTTACAAAAGAAGCTGCAGATCAGACCTGGCCTGAGGGACAGAATTTGGTAACCCCTGCTCTACATATAATAATTCTAAACATTGTGACTGTTTGAAAGTACAATTTCATTATTTGGGGAATTATAGATGTACTCTAAAATAAAACAATATTTCAGCATCTTTTTTCATAGTTGGTAGAATGAAATAAAAAGAAGAGAGAGAGATTCAACTTTCAAAATACTTGTGAAAGCCTTCCAACTCGGGATTCAGTTGGAGTAACAGGTCAGCCTGGTTTTCTGGCATTGGGTCCCTGGGCGCCTACCTGGTAACACTGACCAGGAAAGTCAGCTCAGCTGGAAGACACACTTAGGCTGCATTTTGATGTTCTTTTGCTGGATTGAAGCACCAGATTCAACATTCGTTTCTCATTCCCACTTCACCATATAATGGAGCCACAGTGAAACTGCAAGTATCTTCTTTCCATTTTTAATGAAATCTGCAATTTCTAAAATAGAATTAATAGTACCTCAAACACTCATAGCTTGGAGTAACTGTGATAGATTATAGATATAGATAGGTAATGACTTAAAAATTCCAAGGGAAAATAAAATGCATAAAACAAATTTACAAAACAAAATGCTCTGTCTTTATTTTTTAGTGAAACCAAACAAAGCAGTTATCCAGAGTGTGCACTGCTCATAAAAGCTCAGCAACTCTTCACACCCCTACTGGGTGAAGGTGTGTGTGTTGGTTGTGCTCACCTGGAGAAGGTCACCTGGGCTGGTGGGGCCTTGTCTGGTGGTAGAGGAGCTGAGGTCGTGGAACCCACCCTCCACCATGAGAGCAGCACCCAAGTCACTCAGTCCACGTTTCCTGAACATACATTTAATTTGGTGAAAATATACATATTTTCTGAAGCCACTAAGCTATCCCTGCATCTACACACCCTGGGTACCAGCTCCCACACCAGGTACTGGCTCCCAAAGTCTGTGGCATGAAATATTCCATTAAAACCAACCCTGTAAATGTTCCCCAACAACAGATGAAGGAGCAATGTGTTACTTGTCACCAACACAGTGGAAGTGTGGTTTACCTGTGGTCAAAAGGAGTGGCTGCAAACAGATGTCCCATATTTGGCAGACGTGTCCAAAGACAGCTATCATTGTCACACATCTTGATGGTGGGTGAGGTCACTCAAGACTATTGATATTTACCAAGACAAACAACCAGCTCACAATTCAGTAATCCAAGTGAACACACTAAATGAAGCTGACTGGCAATACTTTTATGCCTTCTTCACAATACAACATTTTAAAATTCAAGATGTTTTAGAATCCACGTCCAAAGAAAATGGCCAAAATTAAAAATAAATAAATAAAATAAAGACTCGCCAGGTTTTAGGAAGTAAGTGAAGGAATAAGTGGCTTTGGTCCCTGGCTGGCCAAGCATGAATTTACTCATCCTCCACTGTCTCCTCTGGATGGTCTCTGTACCTGGTAGGACACCAAGATAAAGGTTAACTTAATTTTGATTCCATTGTCATCGAGTGACTTCCAAAAAGTCACAGTACAACTAAGCATCATACCAAGTAGTTACTATTGCACAGAAAACTACCTGTCATAAGGTAGGTCAGGCAACTGAAGACAGAAAAAATTGCCAGTTTCTTAGGTGAAATAACAGGGTGTCCACAGCTACAAAGCATTACATCTAATTAATGATGCTGTGGAAGACAACCAGCCAGAAACCAAATATCTCTCTGTCTAAAGCTCTCAGCTAACTTTCCAGAGAAATTCCCTGCCTAGGAACGTAATTCAATTAAGGGCGGAAATAGGCAAATATGAAACACAGACAAAAATCTGGTATTCTTCACATGTCCCCAGATCATAAGGTCGGGTAGTCAGGATGGCAAGTACAGTTACAAACACGAGCTTGAGCTCATGCTGTGATAAATAGCTGCAGCAGCCAGAAGTGGTTCAGGATTAACTTTAAGCTCTGACAACCAGGGAAGCTAATGTGCCAGCTGAAGTCCTGATGCTGCAGAATCTGCAGTCATATATAGACAGATGTCTGTGCAACTCAGCTGATGCTTCCGATGAGGACATCGTAGGTACTCTCCATGAAGACACCTGCCAGGACACCTGCCCGGTCCTGCCCCTGGCCCCGTTGGAGGTCAGGATCACCCACACTTGGTGGGAAGACAGTCACCTTACCGAGAAGAGTAGGGAAAAGGATCTGGGAACATTACTGCTTCTGAAAAAGATTATTATTTTTATGTAACAGCTTTCCTTGATTGTATTTCACATACCACACTTGGTGCATTGGATGGGTGGAGAATGCATTCAACATTCAACATTTCTGTGAAGTCTGTGTGTGTGTATGTATGTGTGTGTGTGTGTGTGATGTACCTTTAGGGTACATTAAAAATCTATCTTGTTAAAAATAAATAAATAAAGTTGCCATACCATCCAGCAATCTTGTTCCTGGGTATGTATCAGGAAAAAAAAAACCCTCTAATTTGGAAAGATACATGCACCCCAGTGTTCACAGCAGCATTATTTACAATAGTCAAGACATGAAAGGAACCTAAATGTCCGTCGACGGATGAATGGATAAAGAAGATGTGAGATACATATATATATATATATATATATATACATATATATATATATATACA
>NW_020173927.1:4910117-4937642 GCF_003031525.2 Neophocaena asiaeorientalis asiaeorientalis
TATATATATACATATATATATATATATACACACACACACACACACACACACACACACACACACAATGGAGTATTACTCAGCCATAAAAAAAAGAATCAAATAATGCCATTTGGAACAACATGGATGGACCTAGAGATTGTCATATTAAGTGAAGTAAGTCAGACAGACAAAGACAAATATCATGTGATATCACTTATATGTGAAGTCTAAAGTATGACACAAATAAACTTATTTGCGAAACAGAAACAGACTCACAGACATAGAAAACAAATTTGTGGTCACCAAAGGGGAAAGGGGGTGAGGCAGAGATAAACTAAGAATGTGGGATTAGCTGATACAAACTACTATACATAAAATAGACAACAAGGTCCTACTGTATAGCACAGGGGAGTATATTCAATATCCTATAATAAAACATAATGGAACGGAATATGAAAAAAATACGTATACGTATGTATAACTGATTCACTTTGCTGTACAGCAGAAACTAACACAACATTGTAAATCAACTATAATACAATAAAAACAAAAGCAAACAAAGCAAAATAACTTATCTTGGGTCATACTTGAAAGGTCACAATGAGAGGTAATTGAGATAGAAGCATATTTGAATGTTGAAGGCAACATAATAAATAAATTAGCTTATGTAGGTTTCAATTCAGCGATCAGCAAAAAGGAAGAAAGAGCTACTTTACTTGTGGGCAATGGGGGGTCTCAGTCCCTTCTGGTTGGAAATATAAGAGAGGATAACAGAGCTCCAAACCATCTTCATTTTGCTCTCTTTTCTTTTGGATTAATATAAACATAGAAGGAGCTGAGGTGAATCTTGAAAATATACCTTATTAAATCCTATAAAGGGGAACAGACATTAATATAATTCAGAGTACAGGCATCCCAATATACCCTTGTGTCTGTGTTTCTTTGAATGTAGCTCTGCCGAACAGGTTTTAAATGTAATATTATTTAATTGATATTTGTCATCCTTTTTACAAAGCTCACTTTCCAAGAAAATAATAAAGTGAATTGTGGGACTAATATTGGTTTTCAAACAACTATCATTATAATCAGGTAGTTAAAATCTTTCTAGTTCTCAAACCAAACTTTCCTGACAATGATAACTGAATTTTACCTACCTAGACAGGTGCAGCCTAGGTTACCCTTCTTATCTCCCCACCCAGCCTACCTGGTTTAGCCTGCCCTGTCCCCCCCCCACTAGACTGGGATCCTGGGGCAGAAAAGGTGCTTTTCAACTCTAGGACCTACTTCCTGACTGGACCCTGAGAGGTTCTCTGCCTGTGTGTTGGAAATGTCTCTTATGAAATTAATAAATGAATTAAGGAAATTAACTATGTCTAGCCTTTAAAATCTCAGCCTATCAAATGACAGCCAGCGCCAGGCACCTTGACCCAACACAGATAAAGAGAGTCACATGAGAGAGAGGGAGAAAATGCACAGAGAAAGTGTCAATGGCTGATCTTCATCCACATTATGAGGGTGACGGTTCATCTCACCCACAGTAGTGTAAGCACCCGTGAGGCCAAGTGTGCACCTCACCTTGGTGAGCTTTGATTAGTCAGACTAAGTAAAGCTGAGACAGTCGCGTATGGTTGGACACAGGCTCACAGGCAGACAGTGGGGACAATTAAAATAAATAAAATAATAAAATTAATTAATAAAGGAAAGCAGGAAGAAAAGAAGGAAAGGAGGGAGGAAGGAAGGGAGGGAGGGAAAGAGGGAGGGAAGGGAAAAACCAAAAATAGGAAAATGTATGGCAAAGTTGAGGAAGAAGACAATGACCATTGTGACTGCCCTTTTAGTGAGGGTCTTTGGACCACACTGGGGACAACTCTGGGGGAGTGAGGTGGGTGTGGACAGCAGGGCATCTTGTCAGAAGTGGGATCCACTCTTGTTTCTTGACAACTTTCTTCCAGAAGCAGTGGAATTCTTTTCCGTAATTTCCTTTTCTGTTGCTTGTAGAGGTTATTTCTGCCTCTATGAACTTCTCAGTGTTTCTTATTTCAAAAGGCAGAATTGATACATCAAATTAAAGGAAATAGCAATAGGGGACGTTCGTTACCGTTTCCACTCAGCCACATCTGGAGGTGTTGTTTCCTCAGAAAGTTCAGATCGAGCCACAGAAGTGGTGCCGGTATTTATGCGGTCCTGGAGTAAAAGCTGTACGTGGGGGAACCTAACCAGGTGGGTCTGAAAGGACCATGTGGACTTGACACTTTGCCCAAGGAGTGTGTTGGTAGTACACAGGATACATGACGCTTATGAGGATGTGGGGTAAAAAAGTGACTTTGTGTCAGCCACCCAGGGCCACACATCACACTTGTTACAAAATTGCTCAAGCTCACATATCAATGTTGAACATGTGAACCTTAAGATGCTGTTCAGCCCAGGACAGGGGCTGGCAGTTGTCTGTATATGGGGAACAATGTTAACTATTTCTGTCCCCAAGATAAACACTTTTGTTTCTGAATTTATATCCCTGATCTGGGGGGGAGTGGTTTGCACAGGCGCCTCTGGGCTAGTACCCCGTGGACTGGCTCCCCTGACCCATCCCTTCCTCCTGTCCAGCAACACGATCAGCCTTCAGACCTCACCCACCGTTGACTGCAAAGGTGCTGGACAAAGTCTATCTGAGGAACATCATGCCGATCTAAACAAAGGTCGGACTTAAGAGAAGCCGCCACACATTTTCATCCTGGCACTTGCTTAGGTAGCAAATGCACCATCACCCTGTGGGCATCTGCTAAGAGGAGGGGTACAGGGTGGCTGGCCGATGGGCCCAAGCCCTGAAGGGGTGAGATGTCTCTTCAGCAGTCACTGGCATGCTGTGATTGTCACCTCAGTTTCAAGGATATCAGTGCATTTATAAATATTTAAGTGCCAGTCATTGCCACCTTGTTAAGACCAATGAACTTTCAAGTCTCAGCGTGACTTATTGACATATTCAGTGCTTTCATTCTCATAATATAACAGATACTTCTTTTAAAAACCCACCATATCCTCCTCCTCCTCTACTTTCTGAAAAGAGGCTCCCTTCCAAAGACAGAGAGTCAGAAAATTGGATTTGCTGTGTCAGGAGGGAGATAAAGCAGGAAGTATCTCTTTGTGCAAGGGCTTTGCATTACTTCTGTGGAACCCAGGAAGAATCACCTGGGAGAAAACACAACACAAACCACCATCTCTTCATTTAGCAAAGACTAAAGGTGTGCCCAAGAAGACCCACATCAAAAGGCATCCAATTACTAATCAGGATAATGATGTGAGAGACAAATCCCTGCATCTAAGTTCCCACTGTGTCCCTGCCCTGGACCACGCACTGAAGTCCTTTTGGCCTTTGGCTATTGAAAGCCTGCACTTCCCAAGGTACCCCCAAGAAAGAGCATTTGTTATTCTACCTTGTTCAAAGGCTATTCCTGAAAAGCTTCCTGGATTTGGTTTCTCCTTTTCTACTCAAAAGAAAAAAAAAAAGTCTGGGCTGAGTTAAAGGGATTAGTCACATTTTCAGTTTAAAGGGAGACTGGTAAGAAGAAAGCTGGAGTTTGGGCTTCATCCCTCTTGGAGTGGCTGGACTGAAGCTTTCAGATGTGCATCTACCTCTAATGACTTAATCACCTAATTAGCTGACTGGTACCCACCGCTGGGATGGCCTCTAGCCCACTTACCTTCAAGTGATTCAGCGAGGATTCCAGTGAGAAAAGCATACCTTGGACTTTAAGATTCCGGAGATAAAACACTGGGAAAGAAAAACCAAAATAAACCCATTCAGCAGGAAATGTGAAGTGACTTTTATTTTAAATCCTCTCTTTGAACCCATAGGGTGATGTGGGCGTGTCCATGTCCACAAACTGTCTTCCCAGCCACTACTTTTCAAGTTTCCTTTTTGCAGCCTTCATTTCTATTTCTTTGATAGTTTGCTTTTATTTTTGAAAATTTTTAAATTGCTTTCCTTACCCTCCCTCAAATAAGCCTCTCTTTGTAAGTGTTATAAAAAGTGAGAAATCATGTAGGATAAGTGTTGAGAAATAACAGACAGATAATTCCTTTGCTGAGAAGTTCAAGATCCTAAGTATAAAAACTGTCCTGATGTAACTCCAGGTTTGCCCATCTCTCCCCGTTGTGCTTCTACAGAAGGGGCAAATTCACATGAAACTGGGGTGGAGGGAATCTCAGGGGTGAATGTCTACCATGCCCTCTGGCTTTTAAAATCCTTACCATCACGTGTGAAGTCTTTGGGGTGGAAGTAGGAGAGAGGGAGGGGTTCTTTAGTAAAAGGTAAGCTACAGAGAGTGATCTAGAGTGAAGGTTTGAAGACAGGAGTAGGTAGGAAAAAGCAGGCATGAGGTCAAGGTTTCCCAAAATGTCTGGGGGACAGAGATGGGCTAGGGGAGCACACACCTTCCAAGTCCCTTTGGGCCCACACCTCCAGGCTCCTCTCCAGCACAGATCCACACTCACCAAGGTCTCCAAGCAAAGTGGGGGATTATCACTGACTCACTCTGTCCTGGCTCCATGGAGAGGCTGGGCGCCAGGGAGAGGATGCTGGGTGCCAGCTGAGAGGGAGTTACATATGCAAATTAGATCACATATTTTCCCCTTCTAAAGCATTCTGATGGTTTCTGCGGCTCTTAGACTAAGGTCTTGAGTCTTTATCACACAAGCCCTTTGTGACCTGTCTCCAAACCCAGGTCCCAGCAGAGACCCTCACTCACTACTTTCTGGATGCTGGCCACCTATCCTATCAGCCTGTGCCCCTGTGTGTTCTCTTCAGTTGTAAGTGCCCTCCTCCTGCCCCTCCCCTGTAGGACAATGTCATATTATTATAGTTTTCAGCTTAAATATCATTCTTCTCTGGTGTGACCCTTGACAACACCTGCCGAGTGGGACTCTCCAGTTACTGTCTGTTACATCTCCTGGTCCACCCTTCACCTGCTTCCCATACAATGTAAGTTCCAAGAAAAAAGAGGTCTGGTCTGTCTTATTTCCAGCATTCCCAGTGTTAGTCAGAATACTTGGAGGGTATAAAGCATTTTATAGATAATCCTTAAGGGAAAGTATATGTGAACAAGTATTTTTCTTTACCCTGATATTCCTGAAGGTGTGTAAATAATCTTCATCCTTTCTCTCACTATTTGGCATCCTAGAAGAATCCTCAACTTGCGTCACCTTCATCGACACCTTTTCCATTCATTCTTTAATTTTGGAGGAGACCAAGGGCAGTGCTGGAGTTTTTCTTGCAAGAATAATGGGGACTGGTGGTGCGGTGGTTAAGAGTCCGCCTGCCAATGCAGGGGACATGGGTTCATTCCCTGGTCTGGGAAGATCCCACATGCCACGGAGCAACTAAGCCTGCATGCCACAGCTACTGAGCCAGTGTGCCACAGCTACTGAGCCAGTGTGCCACAACTACTGAAGCCTGTGCACCCTAGAGTTTGCAACAAGAGAAGCCACCGCAATGAGAAGTCCGCGCACCGCAACGAAGAGTAGCTCCTGCTCGCCACAACTAGAGAAAGCCCGCTCGCAGCAACGAAGACCCAACATGGCCAAAAATATATAAATAATTTATTTAAAAAAAAAAAAAGATTAATGAGGATCCTCTAATTACAAAACCCCTCAGTCCTCTCATGCCCAAGATGCCAGGTTTTGCCCTGCTGACGGTTTTTCTTTCTGCCAGCTTCAACTTTCACTTTTTTGACTAGTTCTCTAGGACCTTTGTTGCCTAAATGAAACCACTGCAAAGGTCTCTGTCTTCTGTGCTCTATAGCAGTCCCTTCTATGCCAATGTGCTCCCTTGTAAACCTCAAAACCTCTACAGTGATGACTCCAACTTGCTCTCACATTTCAATTTAAAAATTTTACCAACATGCTTGGAAATCTATACCCCAATAAAAAACCTATATTGTAGCCTCAAAATATCCCAAACACAACTCAAGGGGTTAGCTTTTCCATGCCAGCGTCTCCTGATTCCACTCTTCGTCCTGTGAAGCTGAGGACCCCGCACCACCTTTGACCACCCTCCTCCCTCACCTATGTGTGGTCGGGGTCCAAGCCCTAGGACACTACGTGACCTTTGTGTCTGACCTGCAACTTCTTTCCACCAGTCGCCACCGCCACCATCATTTCTCAGATGCTCTTGTTTGCACTATTGCAATGCTCTTCAAACTCAACCCACCCTAGCCATCTGGAACACTATTTCCATATGTCTCTGACACTGAGTGAGAGGAATATCTCTGTTTTGTGCTATGAACTCAGTTCCTTTATGCTCCCCACAGAGTTACCTGCACACTCTTAACAGCCAGAGGGCTAACTGATGTAGCCATCGTTCAACTCCCAGGTGCGCTGCCCATCCACCTCTCCACCGGGGTGCAGTAAGCCACTCACTGTCCCCCACATGTGTCCACTCCTCTACCACAAGATGACCCTCCTGGCCTCTTGGCCATGGGAGCTTTGGCTCCTTTAAGGCAGAGACAGGGTTGTATGTGCTCCATGAAGCTTCTGCCTCTAGGCCAATGTGATCCCTTCCCCCTTAGGATCCCAATAATGCTCTGTGTGCCTCTCTTATGGCCCTTCCTCCACCTTTTGTGAGCATTTGCTTGCTCATATTTTATCTTTTCCACTAGACTACAGTGGTCTTGAACCCAGGAGACAGACTTCCCCTATCACTGTCAGGAGTTAACTCATATACATTAAAGTGGATCAGATTAAACCCAGGGGACTCCCTGTAGATACCCCATATCTGATGATAAAATAGACACACAGATTCTGATTTTTGTTTTTGTGTTTGTTTTGTATGTGTGTGTCTGTGTGTTGTTTGCTTCGTAGCAAGGGCGACCTGCTTCTTTGAAAAATCAAACATCATTTTAGCAGATGAGTAGGTGATAGAAGATCTTAGTTATTTCCTTTTAAGTTGTTAATTTTTATAAATTGAAGACAGTCTGCATCTTTCAAGCAAGGGGGATTTTGAAACAGAGTCATACTAGGTGAAGATGCTGGCTGTTGAAATCGTCTTAATACCAGACAAGGGCTGAGATGAGCCTCTAGGACTTGCCACATAATTCAAACTGAGAGATAAGTCCCCATTGATCAAACTAAATCATATGGCACCAGATGGAACGTATCTGATGATGTGGTTACGGTGTCATCTTTTTTTGTCTCAATGTGGAGAAATCACTGTGTCCTTTTGGGTTCCATTAGCATTCGGGGGGACAGTTTCATCCTTGAGTTCTGTAGCGTCGCATGGATTGGGTTAAAAGCAAGGGTGCAGCTGAGTAAACTTTAAGATGAAAATGCATCTAAAGGGATTAAGGTAACATATGGCAGCTCTTGCAGGGGGCAGGGATCTCAGAGTTAAAGGAAATCAATATTTATAGCTCAACGGGCAAGGTCTCCAAAAGTTCTGCCCACTCCCCAGGACCTGGAGGAGGCTTGGCCAAACCAGGGCAGCTAAATAAAGTTTTTCTTTCTGTGCGGTGTTAGGAGTGACACGATAGAAGCCTGCTCTCCTTTGTCTGTTATTGAAGACCCTCAGAGCGGGAATGCCCACACTTGTTTGCAGCGGCTAATATCCAGTGTGAGACAAGGGGCACGCCTATTGTGTCTGTCACCAGTGGCTCTATTAGAAACATTCAATGCTTCTCCAGGGCTACACGGTGTGTGATGTAATTCCATTTTCTCCATGACCACAGGAAAGGGAAAGCAGGTAATTAAATGTGAGAAATCAGAGGCCAGGCTGGGGAGCCCTTTCTGCTCAGTTAGTTTTCCCAATGCAGCTGCCCAGCTGTGGCCGCCCCGAGAGGACGGCGGGGGGTCCCACAAAGGCCCCATGCTGCTGGACGCACCTCAGGGCACACAACTCATTGTCAGGATCCAGCAAGCCAGCCATGTCCTGCTCAAGTGTCATCACTTCCCATCAATTTGAAAAGCTCCCTCCGTCCTGCGACACGCTTTATGCTCTGGGGCTCCTTTGTCCAGGGGCAGATGTCGTAGCCCCGGGGGCGTGGTCGGCTCCCAAAAGTGGACAAGAGAAAGGGCAAGAAGGGGGAAGGGGGAACAGCCAAGACAGAGAAATGCCACTTGAACAAGTGAGTCATGTCAAATAAGGAGATGACTTTGTGCTGTGGATTCACCTTTTTAATGCCGTTGTATATATATTCTATGGTCTTGGGTATCAGATCAATATTTTTAAGATGAAAAGAGTCTGGAAACTCTGCTGAAGCTGTCAACAACACTAGCCCTGCTAGTCAGACCTCCAAAATTGTTACATGAAAAGAAATCACTGGAATTCAAGAATTATGAACAATTGGGTGACCTGGATCTGCCCCCTGAGGAACCCCAGTGAAGTTGATGAAACCAGCTTTGCCCAAAAGAGCAAAATGAATCTCCCAATTTCAACAGACGGCTTAGGAAGGGGCCATCACCTGTTTTGTTTGGTTTTGTTGGGTTTTAATATAAATAACTATGTTTGACATTTCAATTTACTTCTTGCAGCTTTTAATACATTTTTATACTGTACTCTCCTGCAGATAATTTACTTCCCAGGGTTTCCTTATAAGAACTATGATGGGAAAAAAAAGTTCTCATTTATGTGTAAATTTTGTTAACAGTGTAATTTGCAAGATCATATTCTCCCAATGTTATTGTTTTTAAGTTAGCATTTTTAAGTTTTATAAGTGATCAACTATATATGTTTTTTTTGAAAAAAGGCCATCAGGCTGGAATGTGATGTGGCTTAACGATTTTTATTTTGAAATCAAATGCCTACAGATAGCTTAAAATGGTGAGGAGGAAATTAGGCCCTTAGAGTAACCCCTTGGTTAAGTTTGGACGTATTGGCATTTAAAATACTAGCGTATGATTTTACATAGATTTACCAAAACAGAATCAGAGCCTACCCCACTCTCCTGAACGAATATCCAAGGAGGGAAAATCCTGTAGCTGTGGACTGGGGAAGCCGCAGCCTCTGTGGTACCATATGCTGTTATCCAACAACAACAGTTGTAAAGAGGCTTCCTGGCCTCTTCTGTCCTCTGCTCTAAATGTGTTCTCATACCTTTGCCTGACAGGTCCCCGTGCATGCGGGCTTGGAGGCCCAGGGCAGTCCAGTTGGCAGCTTCACTTGTCAAGTCCTCGCTGTGTGGTCCCCAGGCAGGTGAGTCCCCGGATCCCTGTCCTGTGCATGTCTGTGGCAGCACACACCGAGGACCTGATTGCATCCCTTCTCTTGTTTAGACGCCCCTATTCCCTTCCAGACAAGTGCTCTGAGGGTCAGAGAAAGACACCTTCTCACCTATGGTCCGGCTCACCAAGACCTCCAAAATGTGGACAAACAGCTACTGCTTCCCCATCGTTCACACACTACGAAGGGTACCCTCAGTCAGGAATGGCATCCTTCCTGAACACAGCCAGGAAGAGTAAAAGCAGGAGAATTATTTGGGGATGAGCTATTTGTAAACCTAGATTCTATATTCCTTATTGATTATCCATCATAAACTGACTTTATTTCAGCAGAGAAAGAAGAATTCATTTAACGTGATATGTTGAAAGCCCGTTTTGCTTCCTTTGAACCACCTTTCGGAGTGGAGGGTTCAAGGCTGTGTCCCTCCGTTTCCCCCATCACGGTCCCCAGGGTCTTAAGAGTCCAGCGGGGCTGTGTCCCCCTCTGGGAGCAGAGGGGCAGGACGCCATCTTGCAAGGTCAGGATTCAAAGCTCCCAAGTAGCGACTGTTTTTAAAAGACAAACAGACCCGCTTTCTGATACTGCTAATACAAAACGTCAGCTGGGAGCTTGATTTTGGGGTTGAATACAATTACGTGTTCCTGTTTGACTTGACACATCGCAGCTGGGAGCCAAATTTGGTGGGGAAAACCAAATTTCACATCGTCCTTCCTGACGTGAAGTCAGAATGGTTTGTTTCTGAAATCTGTTTGAAATGTGCAGTTCTTGTTTTCCATCCTTGTACATCCGAAGCTGAGATTCACATGGTGTGGCTCAGAAAACCAAATCACAGAGAAAGAGGAGCAGAAAGCAAGTACCATGAATCATCCCAAGGAACTCTGAATATATTTCATCTCCCCAACTCTTTTGCAAAGCTGCCAGAAAATGATGTGATTTCATGCTCGCCCATGAAAACGTGAAGCACAATGGGTTTCGAACCCACAGGTTTCTATTTAGAGCAGCAGCCAAAATTATACCTTTAAAGACTCTGCAGTGGCTTCTCCCATTTGTAAATGTCCTGCTTCCTAGTGTAGGAATGTGGTGAGTGGCTGACTTGATAACGATCTGCGAGAGAAGAGACCACCCCATGCTATTTAAGACACTGCTTTTTTTTCTTTTTTTCTTTTTTTGAGGTGGGAGTGAATTTAGTTGTCCTCAATATAAAATAATAAAATCACAACTGTGCCTCTGGTGGTGAGGGAGAGACAGACTTTCATTCCAGAGCTTTAGCAGTGGAATCGTTCTTTTAAAAAAGGTTTCTATCTAGCTAGCAATCTGAAAGGAGATTGAAGGTGAAAACCTTATGAAACCTGGTGCCAGCTCAGAGCAGCTGAACCAGCAGCTAAACCAGGCAGAAATCAGCCTGGACGGGATACGCTCAAGGGCTCTGACCCAGATGGCACGTCCCGTGTAGCCAGCGATGCTGTCCACTCCCACATCACTGTCCTAAGCGTCAATGAGGACAGAAATAAAAGGCTGATGGCAAAGGCTGAACGGAGGTAAGGCCACCTGGACATCTGGGGACGTGAGGCCCAAGGTAGGAATTCAAACCACGAGTTGGGGGAAGGACTTGCAGTGCATTCTGCCTTTAATGTCTATGTCAACGGCTCGGTGCTCTCTTGCTTGCAATATTGCAAAACAAATGAGCAAAAGAACAAGGGGGCTGGACCTCCTCTGTCTCAAGAAACATCATGAGAAATGTGAAAGCCATCAGTGGTGGGCAGGCGTCCTTACTAAGAACGAGCACAGACTTGTTCGGCGTACTGTGGGCTAAGACTCTCCTGCAAGCCCTCAGCCTCTCCCACACGTTGCAGTGTGGTGTGCTGTGCGGGGTACAGCTGGACCCGTGCTCTGGAGGTGAGCGATCACATGCACCCAGTAGGAGGCTGGGGGCTCGGCCATCAACGATCAGCAGCTGCAGTGACAGCCAAAGGCTTTGATACGATGCCCCAGGGAAGTTGCCAGTGGGTTTATAGACCTACTAAAAAAAAGGACAAAAACAAGAAGCTTAGAGGTTGACTCAACCTAGCATATTATTAAAAGACAGATACAGAATAGAAATGGGATACTTTCAAATTAGGAATAATTTATGGTTGAAAATCCAAGATCAAATACTTCTTTGCTACTGATCGGCATACGAACAGATTTCTTAGTAGTTAATTACAATTCAGACATCCAATATATCCACTCTTTAATGTAATACTTTTATTGCTTTGTAATGAGGTTAGTTGTGCCCTGATGAAGTGATGCCATTTCCGAAGGCCATGAATGATTGAGGGGAAATAAATAAACGTGGCCTAATGACAAATTTTTATACTTTTAAAAAGCTTTGTGAATGTCAAATTCCATCAATCGCAAGGCAAAATTCAGGCTTGAAATACATATTTCTTTGAAGTCCAACTTGACTGGGGATATCTGGAAGAAAATTTCCTGAACTTGTTCACTGATGGAATAAGAAAGAGTTATATTTACTGAGCTGGCAAAAGAAAAGTGCCTATTCTCACCTGCTCCAAATATTCCTTCCCAAACATTTCAGATCTAACTTAATTCCTTCTACTGGAAACAAACGATCTAAAACATCAAATGTTATTTTAAGAAAAAGGTAAGACTTGGGGCTTCCCTGGCAGTCCAGTAGTTAAGACTCTGTGCTTCCACTGCAAGGGGGTGGGTTTGATCCCTGGTGGGGGATGTAAGATCCCGCAAGCCATGCAGCATGGCCAAAAAAAAAAAAGAAGAAGAAAAGGTAAGGCCAACATGTTAAAGGATTTACAAGGGGCAGCAAGACATCAATGACGCAGGTAAAAACGGCCTCTGAAAATCCACGTGCTTGGAAGTCCATGTCATGAGCGGGATGCGGGGGACTAGCCCTGAACCTCTTCCGAGGTCTTCCCTCTCATCCAGGCAGATGTGTGCCCTGGGAATCGTCCTCCAATGCCCCTGTGATTGTCCCTCCAGGGGCAACACGTGCCAGATTGGACAGGTGGGTACCTGCTAGTGGCCTTCTGGCTAAATCCTCCCAATCCGTCCTCTGCATTTTGACCTTTATGGCACTGCCTCCAAAAACCTGATTCAACCCCTCCTGCTAGATGGAGATTCTCCAGGTTGACACCTGGCGTAGGGTCAGGCAGGTGCTGGAACATGGGGTGGCACAGCCTGGTCGGCTGGGAGGTGCCAGGCACGCTCCCCAACCTTCACAGCCTCCGGGATAATTTTATCTTGTGCCAGTTTTGCTCTGTGTGTTGTCTGCTCCAAAGATCACAAAGGCCTCTCCACCATCCACCGGACGGTGAACATCTTTAGGGCACAGTGCAAGCTTTCACGTTGAGAACTTGTGCCTCGTCACTTTTACATGCAAGGAGAGACTCAGCAGGTGCTCAGGACAATGACATCAGCACAGCTCCTTCTCAACCGCCTGCAGGACGCACAGGCCTGATGCTTCCATGAACGTAGCAAACTCAATAAGCTCCAGGTCCCAAGAGGGCAGGTCTTCTCATGAACTGGGGCTGGGACTTGTCTTCACAGGAACTTCTTTGTTGTCTAACGATGTTATTGAAGGATACAGTTGATTTACAATGTCGTGCTAGTTTCAGGTGTACAGCAAAGACTTTCAGTTATACATATATAGTAATATCTTTTTGAATTGAGTGTTCACTGAATATATATGTACCTTTTCAAATTAAAGTACAGGAACAGGATTGCTGAATCATATGGTAACTCTAGTTTTAGTGTTTTTTGTTTTTTGGTTTTTTTGTGGTACACGGGCTTCTCACTGCTGCGGCCTCTCCCATTGTGGAGCACAGGCTCCGGACACGCAGGCTCAGCGGCCGTGGCTCACAGGCCCAGCTTCTCCGCGGCATGTGGGATCTTCCCGGACCGGGGCACGAACCCGTGTCCCCTGCATCGGCAGGCGGACTCTCAACCACTGCGCCAGCAGGGAAGCCCTAGTTTTAGTTTTTTAAGGAACCTCCATACTGTTCTCCATAGTGGGTATACCAATTTACATTCCCACCAACAGTGTAGGAGGGTTCCCTTTTCTCCACTCCCTCTCCAGCATTTGTTATTTGTAGACTTCTTGTTGATGGCCATTCTGACAGGTGTGAGGTGAAACCTCACTGTGGTTTTGATTTGCATTTCTCTAATAATTACCAAGAACTTCTTATAAGATCATGGGAGTTTAGAAACTGTGGAAGGAACCTGCGGGCACGCCTTTCCTGGGCACAGGGACGCACCAGCATGCCTCTGCTCTCCCAGGCAC
Source organism: Neophocaena asiaeorientalis asiaeorientalis (assembly GCF_003031525.2). Lineage (NCBI taxonomy): Eukaryota > Metazoa > Chordata > Mammalia > Artiodactyla > Phocoenidae > Neophocaena > Neophocaena asiaeorientalis. Next base: position 4,923,599 of record NW_020173927.1, read on the forward strand.
ACAGAGGTGAGATGACCAGGACCCCTGCTGGCCCAGGTTCAGGGTTTTCTTGCCTTGAATGGTGAGCTGGGCGAGGCAACTTCTGTGGAAGGTTCACCCAGTCCAGCCTGAGGCTGGAAAAATGAATCACATCTCGTTTTTCTGCAGAGGCAAGACCCCAGGCTCTCCTGCTCTGAATAGCAAGCCCCCACCATGTCCAGTAAACCTGCCAAGTCACTGCTGCTCCCTACTGCTCTGATAAAATCGGCTCCTACCTCACTGGTTCCATCCATCCTGCAGCCTGTTCATGGCTCCATCAGCTCCCTCAAATAGCAAGTTTGTTGTGAGTCTAGACACCAATTCCAAAATGAAGACACAACCAAACCCATAATTTTATAAGTAAGTGTGTATGTGTGTCTCTCAGGAATAGGGTAGTATTATTTCACCCAGACCACGCAGGACAGGGCACAGGGGACTCCTAGGACTAACCTATCAGATTGGCTCCAGGCTTGAGGGAATCAGGGTAGTACCCTCTGGTTCTCACTCGGTGGGGGCAGCTGCCCTTCTTCCTGAGCATTCTCACCCCAGCCTCACTCACAGGAAGGTGGAAGTGCTGGCAGGGCACAGATGAAGGTCTCTTCCCCGTCGCGAGGGCCAGGTGGGCAAGGCTGGGGCAAGGCTGTTGCCCCCAGGATGAGCCCCAGGCCTCAGACAGGAGCTGAGTCATTCTCCGTTCACAGTGGGCCAACGCAATCTTGCTGAGGAAGTAATGAGAACAGCACAAGCTTCAGTTGGCATTTCTCGTATGAATATCAAACTGGAACCAAGGGAAGCTGAGGCTAACTCCAGAGCGTGTGCCTGGTAGAGCCGGTGTTTACACACACTTATCGACAAGCGCTTGTATCTATTTTAATCCGCATCTTCGTCTGTCATTCCACCTACTCTTCATCTTTTCAAAGCTGCTGTTTTTCTTATAGCACAAAGACTGGCACCTCAATTTTTTCCAGACTTGATGCCCCATGCAATTTAAAGTGATTTGTAGAGAACATAATTTGTAAAATAAGGTCGAGAAAATATCAATAAGCTGGAGCCTTTTGAATTCCGTATTAGCACTAAAAGAATCCCAATTTAAAATTATGCATGAATGCATTCGAATTCAGAAACCATGTGGGTCTCTGTGGTGAGAACACAGGATGCTTCAGCTGATAACCTCCGAAATATTTACTTTCATTAGATTCCCTGATGTACATTTAATTAAAAGGAGAAATGAGACCTATCCTAGGGTTTGTTTGTATGTTTGTTTGTTTTCATAAGTGGGTCAAAACAGGAAGCCTGGAAGTATTCATTCCAGCCAGACTGCTTCACTGTGGAACTGGCATACACTTGGTGCCAATGTATTAAACCAACTTTAATGGTGATGTTCAATTATCCATATGAGTCTACGTATAGGTCTACAGAAAAAAAGTAAGCTCCTCTTTCTCATCCTTCACTTTTTACTATTATGGCTCCTTTCCCTCTTTTCTCTTTTACCTTCTGAGCTCATCACAGAAATCACACAAAATAAATACCTTAAAATATTCATTAGAGATAGTTTTCCCTGACCCAGGAATATTTGAAAAGAAAGAAAAACAGAAACTGAAATTCTCATCTGTGAGACTGAGCTGTTTTCTGGAAGGAAAGTCCTTCTTCAAGACTGGACCAGTGCCACGGCCCCTGATTAATCCCGGGACAGTCCACACAGTGACTGTAGTTTGGAGAACTACGGGGCGTATCAACAAGGTCATGTGCCTCGATTCCCTTCATTTGACTCATCTTCCTGAATCATTACCAGCAGGCGTCAGGCTACTTGGGAATCACCATGCGAAGGTTCTGAACTCTTTGCAAAGAATCTAACGGAAATATTCATCAAAGCAATTCCACATTGTCTTCAACATCAGAGTCGTCCGACGACCGACCGAAGAGACCTTGAGAGCCAGAGTCCAGAGCAACCAGCACATGGCTGTGCCGTTCCATTTGCTTCCACATCATTTGTGTGAGAGCTGCCTTCACTGGTGTGTGTCAGGAAAAGAGCATAATGATCTCCTTGTTTTAGTATCTTTGAAATGAATTCTTACCACTGAATGTCTGAAAGCCCAGACTCCATTCACCTTTGTTTTCGCCTCCCCCCACCCCCGCTTCGGTGCCCCTCCCTTTGGGAGAGTTGACCGTGAGGAAGGGGTGAGACCACGCTTGTACCCAACACAAGCCTGCAGGGAGGGACCACTGAGGGCACTGGGAGAGGGGAGGAGCAAGCGTGAGACGGTGAAGGTCTCTGACCACTAGGGGGCAGAACTGCTGCTCCCGTGAGAGCTGAGATGACCAAGGACTTCTGGGGACAGGATGGCCAAGCAATTTGGGCAAAGTATTCTGTTTCATCCAAAACACATACCAATGGGAAAACTCATTACTCATTGTTGGGAAACTTCCCCTTGTACGGTGACTTCTTGAAAAAAGTAAAACATAAATAAACAAATAAAAATACCATCTACATTCAGACATGCAAATTGTCATTAAAATGTAACTCTTTCAGGAGGGACAAATAATCAGCATAGGTAGGTAGCAGCTTTTACTGTGTAATTTTTCAAGCCAGATCCACCTACAGACACCACCTACAGTGAATGCTGGTTGTGGAGAAGCTGATCATCATGGGTGCTATCCTTGCCCTGTAAGCAGAGACCGCTGTCAGCCACACACTGCCAGGACACCCCTTGCTTTATTCTCAGGCCCTCAGCGTGTCCAGCAAACCTCTGAGCTTTCTGAAGTGAGGGAGTCTGCACGGGGTTCTCTGGGGAAGCAGTCCTACTTAATTGTGAACACATTTTCTACATGTAGCATCTGTTGACATTAGTCACATAATTGCAGTGATAATAAGCTCACTGACTTCGTGCACAGGGGACAATCCATCAGGACATCAAATTTGTCTTGCTTTACTCAACGGCCCATCTTCCACTCTGAATGGACAAGGTGGACACCAGCCGTCGCTTCAAAGACGTGAAGCAGCACAAACCTTCCTGCCCTTTCCTTCCCTGCCCTGACCTCAGCACCCTCCTCCTCCCTGGGAGTCAGGGAAAACCGTTTCTCCATCTAACAGTTACTGGACAAGGATGGTTTTCAGTAGGAGCACAGATGTCACGTCTCTGGGACCTGCTTGCTCTCTGTCTCAGACAGGCAGCCTGTGTGTCCCTCCTGACAGGTTTAACTTCCCCCTTTGATTAAAGAAAGACCAGGAAGGAGCAAAGGCTGGAGGTAAATTTCAATTTTAAGAAAGAGGAAGCTGAAATTGACAGGAGAGGAAGTTTGTTGCACTGGGTCAGCGGCCAGATGCCTGGTGTTTTCCCTCAAGAACTCGGCTGAGGAAAAATATAATGAAAACTCTCTTTACTAGGGAGAAGAATCACGTTTTATGACAGGTAGCCCTGCTTCTGGTTGTGGGTTTTCCCTACGATAAACAAGATTTGGGTGGGAGAGGGTAAGGTTCAAACAAATAACGTAGAAAATGTTATTCGATGTGTCTTTTCCTTCCTCTCTCCAACGTCATCTGAGCTGATTTCCCCTTCATGATGTGGCGTCTCAGCCACCCGACAGCTGGTGCCCGAGGAGGAGAGGGGCTCCTGGGGGAAAGGGAGGGATACAGGGGTCTGCCCCCATTGCCTGCCTGCAGGCTTCAGGGTCTGGGATGCTAGGTAGTGGGTTTTCACCAGGTAACTTTGTAACAGGGAAGAGCCAAATCTGACTGCATGTTGGATCTGTTTCTTTTACTTTAACCTTTGCTTCCACTGCTTTGGTTCACTAAAAGGATACTGTCTATGCATAATGGCCTGCCTCGGGGAACCCTGCCCCTCTGCCTGAATGTTAAACCAAAGTACCTTTGCTCAGGGAAACATCCTGACCCCGTCCACCTGTGGATGGCTGCAAGAAAGAACCAAGTAACACATCCCCTCCCCGAGGCTGGTCCATTCCAGGGGACATTTGCAAATCTTATGGCCTTTTTACTTTACTTCCGCATCTCTTCCCCCTCTCTGTGCTATAAAAGAAACTGGCATCCAGACGCCCAGAAGATGGTTTGTGAGAGACATTAGTCTGCCATCTCTTCGGTCTGCCGGCTTTCTGAGTAAAGCCATATCTCTTGCCTCAGCACCTCGTCTCCTGATTTATTGTCCTGTCGTGCAGTGAGCAGAGCGAGCTTGGACTCAGTAACAACTTCAGTAGACATGAAACTAACCCTACTTCCCTTAACATGAATCAGTTTGGGCATGGGATGCCTTTCATCTGAATCTGATCCTCACCAAATGCTTGTCACTCTGTTTTTATCCCTCCTCTAACACGATGCTGTCTCAGGGACACACAAACACTGAAAAAAGCAGTGAAGATGTGAAATAAGACCCTTATCTTCATGATTATGAATTGTCCAACTGTCCGTGTCCTTAGGACAGGAGAGAACCTGAAAGACTGGTTGCTGCTCATCTGTTTCCCCCTCAGCTGCAGCGGTGAAGGGGCTGCCTCCCAGAGGATCAGAATTCTCAGCCTGACAGCTGGCTCTTCCTGCCAAGTCAGAAACACAGGAAACTGTTTTGTGAGTCCTATTTTCCACTTGTTCCTATGAGCAGCTAGACATTTTGGCAGCAAAAAATGGTAAGCCTAGAATCACAGATATAGTGTAGCTGTAGATACAGGTGTGTGTGTGCGTGTGTGCGTATAAACTAATAGTACCTGTGTTAATACATATATATGTTTATAAATACTATATATTAGCTGGAAGGTAATATTTAAAACATCAGTACAGTAGCCTTACACCTCATATCACTAGTGTTACCATGAACTGGGCCAGAAATGCTATTACAGTCTGAATCTTTACCCTAAGTTCCTTAAAGGGAAACTCTGGAAAAGCTCTTGAGAATGAAGCCTGTGCCGGGCAGGCTACTTGGGACCTTAAGGATGTGAAGGAAACGATTGAAACCAGTGAGGTCCCAGCCCACACCAGTCCCCACATCTGAGACCAGCTTTTTCAGCACTGGAAGGATGCCTGACCGACACTGTCACTGGCTTTGCTCCAGCCCTCACTGTAGAGGGGAGAGACAATCTAAGTCATTTCAGGGATTTTCAGATGTACAACCAAAGGCACGTGAAACTCACTTCCTGCACCAGTAGAAGTGATTCTACCCCCTTAAGAATAAAAACAAACGACAAGGGGCTTACCTGGTGGCGCAGTGGTTGAGAGTCCGCCTGCCGATGCAGGGGACATGGGTTCGTGCCCCGGTCCGGGAGGATCCCACATGCCGAGAAGCGGCTGGGCCCGTGAGCCATGACCGCTGGGCCTGTGCGTCCGGAGCCTGGGCTCTGCAGCGGGAGGGGCCACAACAGTGAGAGGCCCGCATACCGCAAAAAACAAACAAACAAAAAAAAAAACAAATGACAACAGAAGCATACGTGTTCTTATGTCCCACATCATATTATTACTACCATGAAAAACATTTAAACATAAATTAAAGCTGGAATTGTTTTCTGAAATTTTGAGAGTCACCAATGAATTTTGAGATTGACATGGGAGAGGATGCCTGGCACATGTGAATACTGTAAATTCTTGCAATATTTGTCAACTCTTGGTTGATTAAGTATGTGGTTCCCCACTCAGAGCATTTTCTTCCCTGATAAGGAAAAAACCTAAATATGATAGTTAATAATTGAAAACAGGGTATCAATTAGATGTATGTCATGTCCTCTTATAATATTTTAAACATAGGGCAATCTAGGTCAGACTTTCAGTAGTCAATGTTTGTCTTCCAAAATGCAACAAAAATATTGACTTAAAAGGACAAAGGAAAGGGCATCTACTCCTCATTTATTGACCAGAGATTTGCACATCTTTCAGTGGAAGGTGGCACCTTAACGCTCTGCTGCTCCAAGAAAATGACACATACTACACACAATGAATAGCAGTTGTTGAGTCTTCAGATAGACCGATGAACTAACTGCCAAATAAGAAGCTTATTTTAAGACCTTGAACAAATAAAAATTTCATTAGGATAAAGGACTGGTATACGAAGCTTAAATAATCTAAACACAAGATAGATATTAAAGCAAATACTGTAAACCACAAAAAGAAACTTGTGATTTGCTGCTTGTAATTGCTTGCCTTTATGTAATATATCATTTAGCTAAAGTGTTCAGCATGTGAAGTTATTCCAAAAGCATTTATCTCAACCTGGTAAAAAAATATTTGCAAACAATATAATTAACAAGGGGTTAATATCCAAAATATATAAACAGCTCATATAACTCAATATTAAAAAAACATCAGCCCAATCAAAAAGTAGGCAAAAGGCCTGAATAGACATTTCTCCAAAGAAGACATACAGATGGCCAATAGGCACAGGAAAAGATGCTCAACATTGCTAATTATTAGAGACATGCAAGCCAAAACCAAAAGGGATATCACCTCACACCGGACAGAATGGCCATCATGAAAAAGTCTACAAATAACAAATGTTGGTAAGGATCTGGGGAAAAGGGAGCACTTGTTCACTGTTGATGGGAATGTAAATTGGTGCAGCCACTGTGGAAAACAGTACGGAGGTTTCTCAAAAACTAAAAATAGAACTACCAAATATCCAGCAATTCCACTCTTGGGTATATACCCAGAAACACTAACTCGAAAAGATACATGCACCCCAATGTTCATAGCAGCATGAATTACAATATCCAAGATACAGAAGCAATCTAAGTGTCCATCGACAGACAAGTGGATAAAGAAGATGTGGTGTATATATATATATATATATAGGCACAACAGAAAAAACTCAGCTATAAAAGAAAATGAAATCTACCATTTGCAGCAACATGGATGGACCTAGAGGAATATTATGCTTAGTGAAATAAGTCAGAGAAAGATAGACACTGTATGATATTATGTATGTGGAATCTAAAATATAAAGCAAAGGAATGTATATAGCAAAACAGAAACAGACTCACAGATATAGAAAACAAACTAGTGGTTACCATTTGGGAGAAGGAAGGGGGAGGGGCAAAATATGAGTAGGGGATTAAGAGATACAAACTACTATGTATAAAATAAATGAGGAAATAGATAGCAACAGGGATATATTGTACAGCACAGGGAATTATAGCCATTACTTTGTGATAACTTTTAATGGAGCACACTGAATCACTATGCTGTACACCTGAAACTAATATATTGTAAATCAACTATACTTCAATAAAAAATAAAATAAAAATTTTAATTTACAAAAAAATGGAAAGTCAGTTACAATTCAATTAGAACTACTAGCAGTGTTGCATCAGTACTGTTGTTCCAGTAAAATGAATGTTATAAATCCTTAGGTTTTTACGCAAAGGTATGGTTGTAATCTGGTAATCTGGCCACTTGTCAAGGTTTTTTCTGTATCTTTTGTATTTTGTACACAGTGGATTCTGAAAGAGTGGGGCAGGAGGAGAATGCATCCTTTGTTCTGTGTTTTTATTAGATGATATTTTTTTGATAGGATCAAGACCAGTGTCAGGTACAAAGAAGGGGAACTTTCTGACTTTCAGGACCCTAGGGGAGTGGCTTTTAAACTGAAGCTTAGGCCCTTCAGGGACCTCTGGGGCAAGGGAATGACTTCAGTGGTGGGGCTAAAGTGGGAGGGATTCCAGGGCACTGGCTTTGGATCTCATCCACCAGAGCAGAGAGAGGCAGTCTCCTACTCTTTTGTTCTTCCATTTCTTCCTCCTCTTTCTTCTTTTATAATCTAGTTTGTAATTCAGTATCTTTGCACTATAATATCTTAACAAAGTTGTCAATAGCTAAAGCATACACACATACAAACAAACACCTCTAAAACCACTGTCCCAGAGCAACTTTAGGAAAAGCTAGAACCACTTCAAAGCTCGAGGTTAATCCAATTCTCTTTGTACATAGGAAACCAGTTACCACAGCCTTCATGAGCATTTGAGCCACATGGGAACTTAAGGCTCACCCTCTGGAGTGCTAATTTCCTCCAAGCCATAAAAGAGGGCATAAAAGAAGAGTTCTGAAATCCTCAAAGAATCCCAGGTTCATTTGAGGTTGGAATTCAAATTTTGAGGAAGAGGAACTCTGAGATGGAGTAAAACAGTTCTAGGATCCCAGCTGACAACATCTAGAACCATTCCTAACATCTAGTCCCTGGGAACCAGAAGCACGTGTAGTGCTTTCTACATGGGAGTCTCTTGGTATATGTTTGTTCAATAAATGATGCATCATAGCTCAGAATTCCCAAGGAATTTCAGCATATTCAGATCCTAAGAAGGAATAAAGGAAAAAGGAACCCTGCTAGTAACTTGGGACTGGAGGAGATGCCTCGGACCTGCCTTAAGTCAGAAGTGACTTAGTTCAAGACACTTAGGTACATGTTATTTTCAGAATTTTTATTTTGACAGGTTTTGCAAACACTGAACAATGAGTTCAAAGCCCACTTTGACTGTGATAATATAATTAAAATTATCATTTAAAGCTCTGTTAATATCAGCAAAGACATAGATATTGTTGATATAAATATTCTCCTTGAAGTAGATAGAGGATTAAAGTTGGACAATCTGGTCTCCCCTCCCTATTGGGACCCTCACTAGATACACAGCCTTAGGCATCTTGCTGCTTCTCTGTGTCTTGCTCTCATCTGTAAGATGAGGAAGAAGTAGGAGTAACACTTACTCTCAAGCCTTCCCATTCATGCATCCATGCATTTATTCAACAGCATTTATGAGTTGCTTCTCATTGATTATTTACCATGCCCCAGGTCCTTTGCTTGGCACTGTGTGAGTTAACACTGTACATAAAATACCTTGCACAGAGCCAGGATAGGCACAAGCAGCAGCTTGTCAAGGTCATTGTTTAAAGATGCAGTTCTTGTCTATCTTCATTTATACTTGATGCACTGAGAAACAAAATAAGTTTGATAAAACATGGAAATGATATAACCTTCTTGTAAGTAGAATTTCACCATAAGACCCCCAACTAAATGGCTATCCATATTAGTTTTCAATATATTCTGACCATCTTGGGATAGCCAGCTGTGTAATATATCAGCCTTTATTGTAAAGAAGTTTGGATTGATATCTAACCTAAAGGCAAACTGTTTCAAATACAGTCAAATCATCTGTAAGATTTTCAGTGGTGTTGGTGAACATCTGGTCAATCACTGGGGTGAAGATTTAAAGATCTTGAAGGGAAAGACCATATAAGAGATAATTTCTTGATTCACAAGCAAAGATGTCTTCTATGCCGTTAATACTGTAATCACTTTGGCTATTTAATCAAAGTTTTATAAGTTCAAATTAAAAAAAAATAAAATAACTGCACCCTCGTTGGGCTAAGTTTGAGACCACTTTTGGGAGGGATTATGGATTGCTTAGGCTTTGAGCAATTAGATGAAAAGGAAAAATAAGGAATTCCAAATCAGCAAGAGTGTTATTTGTTCACCATCTTCACATATGATACCAAAACCCAAGAAGGTTGAATCAGTCAGTATAGTGTATTGTCATAGAAGAGGGCTTATCTTAAGGGTCTCTAGTTCAGAATAATGACAGAAACCAGGGTGCATCCACTGCCAATGTATTTAAGTAAAGGAGATGTTAGAGTCGAAATGCTCACAGCTTGCTGTACAAAATGCTTAGATCTTTGTTTCAGCAACCCTCAAAACCATGAGCTTGCTGGCCTCTGTAGGCTTGGCCCCAAGGAAAGTTGTAGTATAGCTGAGGAAACTACTGTAAACACAGTAGGACAGATGAGATAGGACCCCAGGTCATCCTAAGCACTGTCTCTATGGTTCTGCACAATTCATTTAACTCCCTTGAATCTTAGTGCTTTCACAAGCAGAATGAACATCAGTCACTGCCTTCCAGGGTGTGTAGAGCCTTAAATTAAATGATGTGAAATCCCACTGCAGTGTCCGGCCTGAGCTTGCCTTCCTTTCTTTCTCCTGTCTTCTCTGGGCTCAGCCAGTCTGTTTTTCCATAACTCTACTTTGAGCGTTCTCCTCAAGCCACTTAGTACTAGTTTGTATCATTCAATGCCTGGAATTTTATTCAGAAGAAAACTTGACGATTATTTTGGGTGGTTAGAGAGACTAATAAAGTGCTTGGCAGGTGGCTGACTGTTGTGGTGAGCTCATGTCTCACAAGTCTTACAAGGGGGTGAAAATAATTCCTAAGAATATTCACAGCATTTAAAATAGGCATGGGCAGTAATTGGGCCTGCAGCAATTTTATTTGGTCTTCTGACTGCACAATTCAATTTTAAATTCTGACATCGCAATTATAAAACGGATTTGACATTATTAAAAGTAATTTTTTCCTAAATATCTACAATTTCCTTTTTTTTCACTTCTTGTTAATAAAATTTAGGTAATGAGAGTGCTCTTGTAAAAAAGGGCTAGCTGGGACTGTTGGAAAGTAAAACTTTATGCAAACTCATTACAAAGATTTAACATAAAAGGCATTCTACTGTAACATTTACTGAGTAGATTTTTTTTTTTTTTAGAAGTGGGAAGGACAATGGTCTGTTTAGGCAGAAACAAACAAACAAACAAGAAATAAATTTCCCCTTTGTAAAGTGTGTCTGAAACAATCAAGACAAAAGTATGCTGGGATCACAAATCTCATTGTGCTTGGTACTGCTATTAAAGATGGAGGCATGAGGGTCTAGAAAAGGCCTGGGGGCTACAGGGCCATTTCACTGTCTCTGTGAGGAGTTGGAGCCCCACAGAGTTGGGGGGCACTGATCACATTCCCTCAGTCTGGTCAGGGGAGAGCAGACTGGATAACCCGTGGTGATGTGATCCTCAGCCCAAGGATCTTCACAAATGTGCATTTCCCCACTTCCCCATCATCCAGCTTTAGAGGACTGATCTAGAATCAATTGTATGTAAGCGACATTCCATCAGGAAGGTTCCGGGTGAGTTCTAGAAATGGAAGGACACACACTGGCCCTTCTGCCAAATCGCTGTGTCCAGAGACCTGCTGGTTCCAGGCCCTGTGGTCACTCAGTGTCCACGGAGAGACCTCTCAGCCCTGGGCCACCCTCGGGCACACCCTGCACAGGTCCAGAGCACCTGGCACATCATGGTGGCTTCTTGATGCTTCATCCCCTGCTGCTGTCTCCCTTCATCCCTCCTGCCCCAAGGAGAGCAGGGCCTCCCCGCTTTCTCCGCTCTCTCCTCAGCCCAGGATGGTATCTCTACAAATAATCCCTGAACTTGTCAAGTGTTTCAGGACAGGGTGGGTCCTGGATTGTGCCACAGCACAAGGCTTTTTCACCTGAGAAAATATTGTCTCCAAAGTGTGACATTGACTGCAACTTAAAGTAAAATAAGAATTTTGAATAATGGGATGACGGATACATCTCTGAGTACATTCAGAACTCTCCAGAATTCTACCCTGGGGCTGTCAAGGGACATTTTCTTTTTAAGCTGGGTGTCTTCATTCTCAGCAGACACTGTCATTCTTGGGTTTTCCCAGTGATGGATTCAAAGACCACCAAACCCTCAATGAAAAAGTGTAAGAGTGAGTCAACTCCATTATGCAAATGCTCTCCTTCTGAATAACAATGCGAGGTGATCTGTTCCTTATAACTCCACTTCTCCGAATGTTATAAGTCTTCTGTGCTATGCTTGCTCTGCATTTAGAATGAGCATTCAGAAGATTCTGCATTTGGAAGAGTAAAATGCAACAGCGAGAGCTCTGTGTTCGATTCCCCTTCTGTGGCTGCTGTGGTGGCAGCCTAATGCCCAGAACTGCTTCAGTGGACACTGAGAACAGTGTTTCCCCACTTTAGGGCCGCCGGCATCAAGCTCCTATGGCCGAGAGTCAAATAGACCCACTGAAAACTCAGCACTTTCTTCTATTGTTTGTGTTTTGTTTGTTGTTGTTGTTTTAATATTACAGTTAACCCTTGAACTACATGGGTTTGAACTGCATGGATCCACTTACATGTGGACTTTTTTCGACAGTAAATTCTACAGGACTCTTGCAGGAAGGGGGAACCCCTTCCAAGGCCCGAGATTGGCTCTTGTCTAACACTCGGAAATGAATTGTCCAAAGAGACACACTTAATGACAAAGCAAGAGACTTTATTGGGAAGGGGTGCCTGGGAGGAGAGCGGGACGATAAGGGAACCCAGGATGACTGCTCTGCCATGTGGCTCGCAGTCTCGGTTTTTATGGTGATGGGATTCATTTCAGGGTTGTCTCTGGCCAATCATTCTGATTCAGGGTCCTTTCTTGTTGCCTGAGCACCACTCAACCAAGATGGATTCCAGCAAGAAGGATTCTGGGAGGTTTTAGGACATGTGAACTGGCGTCTCCTCTCTCCTTTTGACCTTTCCTGAATTCTTCCCTTTGGTGGTGGCTTGTTAGTTCTGTGTTCCTTACCAGGATCTCCTGGTATAAAATAACTCATGCAAATTGTTACTGTCTTTGCCTGGCCAGGGTGGGTGGTTTCAGTCAGTGTTTCCCCTAACAGGACTACAAGGCCCAAGGTTGACTGAATCCATGGATGCTGAAACCTCGGACACAGGGAAACCAGGAACTAATAGATCACCATTAGTTAAGTGTTCAGGAAATTTTTCTTTGTGTTAAAGTAAGACAGTGGATCACTCTAAATTTTAAATAGTTTTGCCAATTGCTTTTTAAGGATAAAAAGGATGGTGATTAAGAAAAATTCTGAGGTATCTTCATAAAAGCAATATAAGTCACGAATATTAGTTGACATGGTTGAAATAGACACATCACAGTTATTCAAAATAGTATAGGTAACCCTTCCGTAAAAGGTCATACAATTAATATACATCCATGTTTACTAAAGAATTAGCCTCTATTTTGTAAACCATAGGAATCACAACTCCTGGATCATTATATCAGAAGATCAAGAATGCTTCTGAATTCTTATAATCTGTTTTTTGATCTAGGATTGTACAGTGCATTGTGAAAGGATTTATTTAAACTCTGTGTGAGCTTAGTATGTGTTAATTAATAAAGCTGAATGGTTTTTAACATGTTAAACTTTATGTGTTATTAATAAAGTGTTATCCTACAATGAAAAAAAATTACCAAGCACCTGTAGATGCGGAAGAACAGAGTACACAACTATTAAGTTATAAACAGATTTCGCCTGGTTGGCTGGTTTGTGCCCCAGCTCCTGCATTCAAGGATCAACTGATTTCTAAGTCATCAACAATAAATTTGATAGCATTGAAACTCTTTCTTACTTTGGGTCTGGGATTTCTGTTTTGTTTTGTTTTTGCTGCCATGGAAACACCTGCAGGTGCTCCACAGTGCCCCATCCCACTACACTAGAGTCCTGAGTGGGGTCAGTGCAGACACGCGACAGGGTGACTTAGGGGAATGCCCCCACCTCCAGGCTAGAAAATTAGCACTTTTGTGTTTTCCAAACAGATTCACCCGATAGCATCGTTGAGCTCATGTGCTGATGGGAACACAACTTATATTAAGTTTTCATGGGTTTTCAAAGTTCAATCGATGTGGAAACATTTTCTTGGAAACAGAAGTTAACCAAAAGTTTGACCATGATTGTCTAATCACACTAAAAAGGAGAAATTTCCTATGTTACCAAATAGGTCAGGATAATATCTTTGAAATATATTTTGATTTTATTTTGCCCAGGTATCTAACCTCACCAACACACAGACATAGACACAGACACACACACACACACACACACACATACACACACAACACCTGTCCCTGGAAGTCTTTCCTTTCTAGATTCCTATTCTGAGACTACATACCCTCTGTCAGTACACAGATGCTCAAATTGTGTGGGCATTCTCGACTACCCTTCTCCTGTCTCCCCAAGATTCTACCCAGTGATCTGCCCCTGCATTTCTGCTGCCCCATCTTAGCACAGCCCTTGGGGGCTCCTTTGGGGACCAAGGAAACTGCTTCCTGCTAAACGTCCTAACTCAGATCTCTCTCCATCCTACTCCATCCTGCACACATCTGGGCAATTAATTTAATTATATTTCTTTATATATATA
>NW_020173927.1:4937882-4952207 GCF_003031525.2 Neophocaena asiaeorientalis asiaeorientalis
TCATGTCATATTCAGCTCAGAACCAATATTGACCGACTTTTATTTCCTAATAAATTGAGCTCATATCTCTCTGCCTGGTATTCAAAACCAAGGATAGTCTTTGCCACCATGTTCACCTCCATCACTCCAATTCCAGCTCCTTTGTCCCCAGCAGGACTGAGCTTCTGGATTGTCTATATCTGCCCAAACCTGCTGATTCCAGAGTCCTGCTCACTGGGTCCCCCCAGTGCTAGGCAGGGAGGTGGGGTGTGTGCTCTGATCCTCCCACACTCTCTACACAGACATAAGTTAAAAGGATGCAGTCTGCACTTCAGGCAGCCATTGCTCTCACGTATGCAATTTACTATCTGTCGGCCACATGACAAACACTCTACCTGTATTGTCCCCTGCAACCTTACAGGCCACCTTACAAAATAGGCATTGTGATCCCCAACTTACAGATGAGGAAACTGAAGCTAAGATAGATTGAATATTAAATACAAGGTCACAGAGCCTATAAAACGCACTTGGAGGATGCCAAGGAAATCACTTGATAGGAATAAATTTGTACAGAATAGAAGGATCAGTGCAATCTGTAATTCATACTGAGATGACATTATTCTGGAAAAATAAACTTTAAATTTAATATTTAAAGTAGATTTTTCTGGTTGGTTTGAGTAGAGTGAAAGAAGGCATTTGAATAGGAAAGAGCGATTAGGTAAACTTACAAGCCGACAGTTGGACAGCATAGGGTATGAAGCTGACACACAGAGGAGGGGCTGGTCCACAAGCCTCTCCACTGACACGCCCACCACTGTGGACCTCCTACTTGTTTATCCACATCCTGTGTTAACTGGTTCTGTTGTTGGTGAATTTGCATTCAAAGGTAGCTTCTATTACTGAAGTGACACAGGCCACTCTGGTTTACGTTGGCATCAATATTCAAGGTTAGCCTTTCAGAGCCTTTCAAATAGATGCTGTTGGGGAGATGGAAAGAGTCTAGTGATGGACAACAATGCACCAGTGAGGTAACGGTTAATCGTTCTGAAAGTGAAAACTGCATCACAGAAAACACAGAAGCAATTTAAGTCCAAGCCAGTGAAGCTCAATTTTACAAGCCATGTCTCGACCGCATGAATATGGTCAGTGAGTAGTTGATGGCCCAGTCCCCATGTGCACAGGGCCACAGATCACAGGACACCTGCCATGGCCACTTTGTTCCAGAGACCAGATGCTCCTGCTACCAGCCTGGATACCAACAGCCCTCCTCTAAGGCAATGACATTCAGCAGAACCTTCTGTGATGATGGACATTGCCCATTTTTGTATCATCCAGGACAGTAGTCTCTAGCCACATGTGGCTATTGGGCAAATGAGGAAATAATTTTTGTTTTAAATTGGGGTAAAATATACATAACCTAAAAGGTATCATTGTAACCATTTTTAAGTGTCCAGTTTAGTGGCATTAAGTATTTTTGTCATTTTTGTACAACCATCACCACCATCCATCTCCAGAAATGTTTTCATCCTGTAAAAAATAGAAACTCTGTTCTTATTAAACAATTAACCTAGGTACCTCATATAAGCAGAATTCAAAATGTATGTTCTTTTGTGACTGGCTTCTTTCACTCAGAATAATGTATGTCCTCAGGCATCATCCAAGTTGTACCATGTGTTAGGACGTCCTTCCTTTTTTAAGGCTGAATAATATTCTATTGCATGCCTTTACGGCGTTTTGTTTATCCATTCATCTGCCGATGGACACTTGGGCTGCTTCCTTTTGGCTACTGTGAATAATGCTGCTATGGACATGGGTACACACATATATTTGAGGGACTAACTTTTTTTTTTTTTTTTTTTTTTGTACATGGCCTCTCACTGTTTGTGGCCTCTCCCGTTGTGGAGCACAGGCTCCGGACGCACAGGCTCAGCGGCCATGGCTCACGGGCCCAGCCGCTCCACGGCATGTGGGATCTTCCCGGACCGAGGTCTGAACCCGTGTCCCCTGTATCGACAGGCGGACTCCCAACCACTGCGCCACCAGGGAAGCCCGGACTAACTTTTTAATTTCATTTAATTTAAATTAACTGAACTGTAAATAGCCACATGTGGCCAGTGGCCACCATGGCGGACAGCAATCTCACTGGTGTAGCTGGACCAGGGAGCACCTGAGTTATGGGTTTGGCCACTCCCATCTCAAATATTCCAGTGAGGAACAGGCAACAGGGATAGTCCAGCATCTTCAGGCCAGGGCTGCTCTCCCGGTAATTTGGGCAATTGCACTTAGAGTTGCATTGAAATATTGAGACAGGACGCAAAATTATGATCACCGCGGTCATGCACAGCAGTGCCACCAGCGTGGGGAGGCTCAGTTTGGTTGTTAACTGCTGTTCCACCTGAATCCTCAGAAACCTGAGCTCTCGGGCCTGTCTTCTTTCTATTGAATGAAACGCCTGCAAGGACTCCACCATTAGGATCAATATCCCAGCCATTATGTTGGCAAAAGCAGCAAATCACATTTACGTGGATTGTCAGACTCATTATTATAAGCAGATGGCAGCTCACGCACTACAGTGCAAGACCGAAAAGACTGACATTATTTCAAATTAAAATCTATAATGCTAATACACATCTCCGAGTCTTTGTGCAGGCCTGAGTACATTAATCTTCGGAATGATCTGCTGATGTGCTCACTGCCCTGGCTGTTTTCACATGAGTGGAGCTAAAAGGAAGGCTTTTAACTGAGAATGCTCAACATTTATTCATATAGATTGATAAAAGCTAACATGCAATTTTCTTTACTAGTAGCTCCCTAAGAAGAATGAATGGACATTTGAAAGAGAAATTCCAAGTTCAGGGGACCCAGAAAGAAATGCTTCAACACAAGAGAAGCAATGTCATGCCCCTCAGCCCAACACAACTTCATCAGGTCTGTATATTCATCTAATCTCTGCATCAGCCCTTTCTGAGCATCTGTGGAATGGAAAATGCTGCAAAGTGGATTAGGAGAGACCCTCGATTTACCAAAGGTTTTTCACAAATGATGCTGGAATTTGTGCTTTCAAATTGAAAAAAGTTTTTAGGAAATGATTGTTGCTGTCTTGTAACTCCTGTATGAAAAGGAACATTTTATGCTTTTGAAGACTTTACTTCTTTAAACCATTTACCCAAATGTGTTATCTTTTTCTTAGAAAGTGACACATAAATTCTCTTCCTGAGTTCTTTGAACAGACAAAATTTTAATGATCGATGTGTCTTCTGTTGTTTTTGTTCATGATTTGGATTTTCCGCTTGTTCTCCCCATTTGTTCTAAGATCTACAGTCAGGTTAAAATATGTGTAGAAACATCAGAGTACGTAGAATGCTCAGAGAGAAAACTGTTTTTATTTTTTAATATTTAAGGAGGTGACAATTGCTATAAAGCACACCCATTTGAATTAATTTATAACCAAAACCAGAAATATTTTCTTAATGGGCTGAAAACTGTATTTTAGACAGAGTAAGAACTTTTTTCTAGTACAGAAAAAGGCCTTAAAAAATAAAGGAAATGTGTAAGACATACTTTATTAACTGAGCTAATAAGGAGATGGTAGAATTGTGGGCTTGAAGTGACACTTACACTGAAAATATTTCAATTAATTTTTAAAAATTTTCTCTCCCAAGTCAGGTCAGAACCAAAGATTCAAACCACTGAGAGAGTTTGTTCAAAGATGCTCGTAAGATAAGCTTGCCTGTCTATATTCCTATTAAAAGGGTTAATTATACACCCCATCCAATAAAACCGAGTGAGGTAATGTCTTGCTTATCCAATAATCCAAATGTTGACAAGCCAGTTACACAGAACACAGCTACAAAACCTCAAAGAGGGAAGGCTGACCTCAAGACTGAAAGGAGACCGACTTCAACCAAGTCCCTGCACGTAACTCTACAAAAACAATAAAGTGTGGAATTTCAGAAAATAAAGAACTTTAAGGATCATTTACCTCATGCCTCTAATTTTAAAGATGAGAAAACAGGAACCTAGGAGTGTTACATGGATTATTGGACAGCACGCAGTTTGATGGTTTGTGCCCTGTAAAACAGCCCAGGTGGCATCTGCAAGTTCCAGGCGGCTGTGAATGTCTTGCTTGGTGCTGAGGAAGAGGAGAGCATGGCTGTGGGTTTGGAATATGTTCGGCTGGGTGGGATTCCAAGGTGACGCCATGGGTCCCCCTCCATGAGGACGTGCTCTGTAGAATCCCCTCTCTTTGAGGGGGGGCCGAGCTGTGGATATGTTGGGATGGCCCTCCCATGGCTTTTGCTTCCTAGGGCTGCCGTAAAGAGCACCATAGATTGGGCAGCTTAAACAGGAATTCATTGTCTCATGGTTCTGGAGGCCAGAAGTCCAAGATCAAGGGCTGGTTCCTCCTGAGCCAGTGGGGAAAATCTGTTCCAGGCCTCTCCCCTGGCTTCTGAGTGTTTGCTGGCAAACTTTGGTGTTCCTTGGCTTCTAGAAGTATCACCCCCATCTCTGCCTTCACGTTCACATGACATTCTCCCTGCGTGCGTGTCTGTGTCCAAGTTCCCTCTATTTATAAGGACACTAGTCCTATTGGATCAGGCCTACCCTACTGACCTCATCTTAACTTGACTACATCTGTAAAGACCCTATTTCCAAATAAGGTCACATTTGCGAGTACTGGGGTTAGGACCTCAACATTTCTTTTTTTGGGAAACAAAATTCAAATTATAACACCTGTGATTAGGTTTTGTTCTATGGCAAAGGTAAAGGTATTCTGCAGGTGTAATTCAAGTCTTTGATGAGTTGGATTGCAGGTATTCAAAATGCAGATTGTCCTGGGGCACCTGACCTCTCTGGGTGAGCCCTATAAGGAAGGTCTGGAGGAGACAGGCTCCAGGCAGAAGGTGTGCTGTGCTCTGGTCTTAAGGAAAAAGAGAGAACTGAATGACAGGAGAGGGCAGCAGCCCCTGGGAGCCGTGAGGCTCAGTCCTACAGAGAAAGGAAATGTCCCCTCCCCCAGCCAACACCTTGACTGCAGCCTGGGCCACCCTGAGCAGAGGGTCCAGACTCCTGACCCTCTGAAACTAAGGTAATAAATGTGCGTAGTTTTAGGTCACTGATTTTGTGATAATTTGTTATGGAGCAATAGATAACTAATTCAGAAGGCACCATCCACCTGCATCGCCTTGACGTCCTCATGGGTGAGGCTGGAATACAAAGCCTACCTCAAAGGGCCATTTTCAGAATTAAATATATATTAAATAAACATAACTTCTATCCCAACCTGCCACCCAAAACTTTCTCCTCATTTTAACAAACTAAAACTAAAATTGAGTAACCCAGAACTATCAAAGAAAGGCAAACTTTGTGATGCAAGAAGTTGAAGATATTTGAAATATACATTAGACAGATTAATGCCATCATGGCTTAATTGAAGAAAAAAATTGCCAAAAGAAACATTCTAGTTCATTGGAAGATGAAGTTTTACAAAACCTCCATTTTAACATGCCAACAGCTAAATGAGTTATTTTGCTGATAACCTTCAGCTGCAGAAGTGATGCTATATCTCACAGATCAAATTTTTAGAGCAATTTTCTCAAAAGTCAAAATAAACCGATAAACTGTCATTGTTGTAACAACTTTTATATTCCATTGCTACTTATGTCCTATTTGCAACACTTCACACCTCCGTTCTTGCCTTCAACATAATTTGTTCCCTGTAAGCAGTGGTCTCAGTGTCTTTCCGGGGCCTGGGAACAAAACGTAAACTTTCCTCTTTCATGGAGCTTACTCTTGAGCAGGAATGATCAAAACATAAAACATATCTTAGCCTTTATTCCTCTCTCAGCACCTAGTGTATGTCTTCATTAAGCCATGAAGATGTTCTCTAGCTTTTGTAATACACATATTATGAAAACAAAGATGTGCCTTGGCTTACATCTTCCATTTCTTATTGATGGTGTGGATGAGACATGTTATTTACCACTGAGATCACTCTGTGTGCATGTGGCACAGAGTTTGAGGAGAATATTTGGCAATTAGGAGCAGCCCTGTGTCTGGGGTACCACAGCCTGGGACTCACTTGTCAGAGACATCGTCTGGGCTGAGTTTCGGATTCTTCCCTGTAGACAAAGTAGTAACATCCACTTCTCAGGGTTGTTTGGAGACTAAAAAAAAGTCTTGCACATGAAAAGAATCTGTGTTTCAAGGCACTGGGAGTTGCAGACCTACCATTCACACCTACTTGATTGTAAAGTCCTTCAGTGCATAGTGTATATTAATGGTCATTTTAAAAATAAAATCCTTTTTATTAAAAGAAAAACATCCAATAACTTTGATATATTTAGACTCTGTAAACACATAAAACAGGTGTCAGAGAAGACCTGCTTTGGTTTGTCCACCAGAAGTTTCCGTGCAACACTCAACTTTGCCCATTTCGCCCTGCAAGGGTGAGGTCCCCTTCCTCTCTGTCCACTTCCTCTCTCCATCCCACTGTATTAATTCTGACTTTATGAGGCCCCAGTTCACTCTCTTCTTACCCCTCTATCTGTGTTTGAGCCGCTGGAATCTCCCTGGTGCAGTCGTCTGGAGCAGATGCCGTGGAGCTGCAGAGCATGTCAGAGCGAGAATGAGGACAGGGGCAAGACTGCAGATGTAGGAACACGGGCCCTGAATGAACCTGGTCTTCAGGACTCAGGCCCTCGGGGTCTCATATGCATCGTACTGTGCTGTTCTTTCTCTCATCCTCAGACCTGCCCCACCCTTGAGCCATTGCCGGTAGAGCTCAGCTCTTCAAACCAAGTCCATTCTCCGCCTCTGAGTTTTCTCTCCTAATTCTATCTGGAACCCTCTTCTGTAAAGCTTTGTCTCCACCCTATCACTGAAAGTGCTCTTGGTAAGTCAGAGATGACCTTCATGTTCTAAGAGCCGATGGTCAGTTCTGATCTTACCTGACCCAAGAGCAGCATTTACCAGGGTTAATCAACTCCTCCTCGTTAGAAGCTGTTAAATCACGTGGTTCTGGAGCATCACTTTCTCCGGGTTTCCTTCTACCTCACCAGCTCTTCCCTCTCAGAGGGAGCCCTAACTCTGATACTTTCTTTTACTGTTCCAGCCTCTTAAAATCTGCATGCCTCTGGACTCAGCCCTTGAGCCCCATCTCTATTTAGATTTCTCCTTGTGATATTGTCCAGTCTCCTCCTGCCTTTTGATACCATCCATGCACCAACATGTCCAAGTTTCCATTTCTAGCCCTATCTTTCCTCCTGAGCCTTTCACTTTATGGAGCGTTTTATCTGTACCAAGCCCTTTAATTCTGACAGCCACTCTGGAGCTAGGCGATGTTGTTACCACCTTATTCTGCAGATGGGAAAACTAAGGCCCCGGAAAGTAGCCAACTCAATTTGGAGCCAAATCCAGTTTCCAGTGTTGGTATTAAGTACTATGCTAGTCAACTCTGAATGGTCAGTAAATCCCTCAGGAAGGAGAAAGATCCATGTTTTCAAATTCTTGGCTAACGCCATTCTTGTTTCCTACACTTCCATGCATATATGGACTTTGTTCATTTGACAAATAATCATCAACCCCTTCACATATGTTAGACATGGGCTCGCATTTGTACTCCACTTTGTGATCTACAGAATGATGTCAAGACACTTTCCTAGATGATTTTCCCAACCAGTCTATAAGGAAACAGGACAAGAATTTTTGTTATTATCTCCACTTCCTGGATGATATCCAAATCAGCCTAACCCCCTTACAATTCCCTCCCTGCAACTGGAAGCATCCAAGGAGCCTTTATGAAGCAGCTTTCCCTGACGACGCCTCAAATTTGTCTCCAGTTCTTCATCGTGGACCACCCTGCCATCTTGTTCACATCTTGCTTTGATGCTTCTTCCAGTCTCCAAAGCAGTTAGCATTTTGGCCAATCACATTCAGGGACCCTGCATCACTGCCTTTGCCAACTTCCCACCCCCTGGGTCTCAGGAGGGCACAAAGAAACACAACAGAAGTCCGGGTGAAAATCTGTGTCCTCCATATCTGGGCTGGGAGCTTTCCCTGCCACTCTGAGTTGTGGTCCTGAGCCTCACTGATGTCAGAGGTTGCTCTGTTATGTGAGTCCTCGCTTTAAGCCCTTTAACTTAGGAGCCAAATTATGAGTCCATTTTTATTCTTAGAGCCAGAGCAGACACAATCAATTTCATTTCAGTGCTCTGATCATAAACCTCCATGTTAAGGTTGCCCCTTTAAATCAAGTGTTTATGGGTCCTAGAAGCACCACCTGGAAATTTTACCTTAAGGTCCTAAAGTCATTTGGCTACAAATTACTTAATATTCTCTTGCTCCTATTTCCGTGGTCTGGATTTGATTATTTCTAATTATCATAAATGCCCTTCTGCATGCCAGAGTTGTACTGTTACAGCCACTACATCAGCCGAATATTTTATGTTCATGCTCAGAATCAAAGAGAGCAGAGTTCTAAGTCACGCACGTCTTCCTAGCCCAGGGCTGAGCCATTTAATAACCTTCAAACCTCTTATCCTGCAACAGAGGAAGACTACAAGTGGCTCATCCTTTTCCTCATTGTGGTCAGTCAGATTCTATCATGGGCTGTTGTCTTTTCCTCCTGAAAATAATCGCTGACTTCACACAAACAACCACGATAGATGTGAGAGGATTCTTTGCTGTTAGCTTGGATTGTGGCTCCTTTTGTATATTTTATAGTCGTGTGAATCGTGGTCCCAAGTACAATTTTGTGTCGTCCCCAGCTTTCGGAGAGGTCACGGGAGATGACACCTGCTGGAATTTGATTATTCCAAGAAGCCCAAGGAGCCTGGTCCAACTTTGGGCAGCACTCCTGGGCATAAAACACCCAGAATCGATACTTTATTGCCCGGTCTTACTCCTGACCCCTGCTTTTCTGTCCAGCTCATCCTGCAGGCTGAGTAGTCGGAGCTGTGGCTCCTCTGGGCTGTCAAAGGTGAAGGATAAGAAAGCTGAGTTACAGCAGGAGGAGAGACGCAGGTCACTCCCTGACTTGGTGCTGACCTTTTCTGCTCTGAAGTCCCCTGCTTTCTTCAAGAGTGAGCCAACCTGACAGAGGCAACACCCAGGCTGGAGGCTCGCATGCATCCTTTTCATTCTGTATTCACAAACTAGAGACACTTTCCCTCTGCTCCTCTTTCCCTTCAAAAATTCTGATGTGCTTCCCAGTTTAATTTGACAAACACTTCTGCCTGGGTTGCTTGCTGTAGGGTCAGGCGTACAGGGCCATTAGGAATGGCTGGACCTGTCAACGTTTCTCCTTTTAGGCCTTTGTCCAGTCAGACCCAAGCTCCAGGGATTTGGTGACTAGCAGAACAAAGCTGGATCTCTATCATGCTCTTTTCTACTTTACCTTTAAAAATCCAAATAAATCATTCGCTGACTATGATTAAATGGAAATTGTCTATAATAAGGAATCAAAGGAGAATGAAGCAAACTCTTTCAAATATCCTGAGCTTCTAGAAAAGGAGGTGGGATCAGATGACTTAAATTTATAACACAGATTTTGATGCTTTCAGTCTTCAGTTTCTTCCAAGATAAAAATTTCTAAACAACAGAAACCACTCATAGTATAGAAATAATTGGGACTAGGATTTCAATAAATAAATGATGAATTAACAAAATATAGAATTATTTATTTGATCTTTAATCATTAATATGATTATTAATAACCTTTGCATGGCTTGCTATGGTCCCACAGAGCTAGAAAAAACATTACCTGCTAATGATTTTAGCTGTAAATTGAATGGATCATCAACATTTGTATAAAACAAACAAGTAAACGAAACAACAGGGAAGAGGTCTGTGGGACAACACTAAACATTTTGTGTCCTTGAAGGCAAGGGAGGGGTCCCACCAGCCACAAGGAACAGGACCCTGCAGAGGCTGGCAGATGTCAGTGCAGCAGCCATGGAGACCCTACTCCCTAGAAGGACAATATCATTGTCACCTGCCACAAAGAACTCAGAATAAAAAAATAAAAGTTCCTGAACACAGCATACAAGCCTTTTAGGAAATGCAAATATCACCATCACTTTTTCCCCTAGTCATCTTCCTACAGCCAAGGCTCCAGCCACTCTGATCACTCATAAATCTTGTCTGCAGCCAACAGGATTTTTCTAAGGACTGATCTCAGTTGAGAACTGAGCTGTGAGATACTGTAGATAGGCAATTTTAATATCTGTCACCTGCTGTATTATTGCAGCATCATACCTGTTCCTTTTATTGAAGAGTTTTTTTAGCCATTTATATTCCATATATTTATGGAATTTATATATAGTTATTTTATATAATTATCAAGGGGTTTGTTGTTAATAATTGAACCCTTAATATCTTGCAATTTACTCTAACACATGAGCAATATCATTATCAAACAGTTAGATATTTAACCAGCTTGTCAAAGGCAGTTTCCTATTTACAAATGCTGTTGAGAGTATCCGCTATATGTTCACAGACAGCTGAGAAATTTTGCTCTCAAAATAAACAAGTAAGTGCTTGTTATGCCTGAATCTGTCCTTTAAAAAATGTTCTTTTGGCAACAGTATTGTGACATGATCTTTTTATATTAAAATAATTGTAGAGGCTTCCAGTATGTCTGAATTTTCTTTATGTCTAATTACATTAATTCAGGATCTCCTACCCTTAATCACAAACATGTCAATGCTGCTACAGTTGTTAAATCTGATGAATAGACTTATTTCTTAAATCTCTGCTTTTACCCCCTCTTTCACATGCATTTGCTCAATGAGCATAACTCTAAATCATCTTAGTCGAGGAGGGAACAGCCAGCGTATGTTGGGAAATGTTTCATTACCTGCTGCCTGAAAAGAAGAAAACACACCATGATTCTCAGTGTTTGTTGATTTCTCTGATATATACGCTCCCTGCAGAGTCAGGTTCAAGCTACCGAGGTGTCAGCACCAAGCAGAGTTGGGGAGATGGGAAGAAATGTTCACAATAAACTCTCTGGAGTTGTTTGGTGCCACATCCAGTTTTTTTTTCAAAAAAGGGAAATGAAAAAGGCTATAATGACCTCCTTGTCTCAAGACCTTGCTCATGCCCTTGAGTATGGAGAGCACTAGACATTTTATTTCTTCCATCCCAGAGAATGTTTCATTGCACAAATCCTGCAGCTAGTGAATCCTACCTGATGATCGTTCACCAACACGTGAGGTGAATGCAAGTACACTTGAGCTTTCTAGGTTAAATCTGTGCAGCTCTATCCTCCCACTGTGCTTCAAGACATATATGCATTTGTTTCCTTCTCTCACAAGCATGGTGCACTAAACTCTTCTTGTGATCATTGACACATCATGGGAAGGACCTGGGAAACCATGTTCTGCCGTCTTAAGTCACCTAGAAGTCACTGTGCCAACCTACTTCCAGAGGAAGAGCCTAGGGACTAGTGGAATCTTCAGGGCTGTTTCTCATGCTGTCTGGGGAAACAGGGCGTGTGTTTTGTGGGTTGAGGGTTTGAATATTAAAATTGCTTGAGAACGCCAGAGTATAGCTCTACACGATGGAAGAGGAAATACTAGCCCAAGATCCAGGAGTGAACAGTATCCAGATTGCATCCTTAGTCCAGGCTCTTGGACTGGCTGTGAGCTGGAAATCGATGATTAAGAAATGGGGCCACTGATGCCCAAGCATGGGCCTATCGTGTGTCCATCCAATTTAACCAAGTTGGGGAAAGATTGATCATCCTTCAACAATAATCACAATAGCTCCCTGCACCCTAGTGGTCTCGGGGTAGCTGCTTAGAGCCTACTTGTATGAGAGATATGAGAGGCATGAAGAGTCAAGGTGATAAATGAGTTAAGAACCCAGTGTTCTCTCTGTGGGTGTGAACAGTTGTCTTTCTTGGGTTTTTGCATAAACCCCCAGAGCCCTTAGAAATGCAGGGAAGATGGAAAGCCATAGGGAAGGTACTAAGCTGCTTACTAACACGTAGAGGGGGCTACAGTGATTAATTAGAAACAATGCAACATCTACAACATGTTATGAAGCAGTTTATGATAATTACATATGACAATTTTGTACTGTTAAACGGGCAAGTACTAGTAAACGTGACTTAGTTAATAGGAACTGTCTACATGGATTGTGATTTTTCTTAGAAATATGCTTCATATGGATGAATTTTTCTCTCTGCAATTAATGCTGACAAAGCAATGGCATCCCCACTCCCAGTGGGGATCAATACTGCAGATGAGTGAACTTCTCTGTGTTTCTTCTTCCCTTTCTTTGAGTTTAGTCAGATGTTCAAATGTTAAGACCTTCTTGTGAGGACTGTTTACAGCAGATGTTTGTGCAATCCCATAAGAACAGACCCAAAAGAGGATATAAAATAGGGTCATGATGAAGAGTAATAAATTGATTAAAAGCGATTCAGAAAGCACACGGAGATCCTGAGAGTGTGAACGAGAAATGGAACATTTGATAGATGCTGCCATTGATCTTTTGGGAGAATGGAATTTGAAAGTGGATTTTGTTTGGAGTATAGAGTTCTCTTAGGCAGAACGCTTTTGCTTCATAACAACTAGTTTTTCATTTAATTCATTGTCTTCTTACATTCTCTTGCAGTTTTAAACAAGGTTAAAAGTCAGTATTTATCCAAGAAAATGGCCATACCCATTTTCTTCTACATATTGTCCTGGCTTTCTGCTGCTAATAGGGTCAAGTTTGGGTTAGATGTCATTGCCCCTAAGGGACATTAATTTTCCTTGTGGTGAATTCTCTTTGTAGACATGAGGAGAGTCAAACCCAGGCCAAGTGTGAAAAAGAATGAAGACAGAGGAACAGGCTATTCAAATAGTCAGTAATAGGACAATTATGACAAGTATGGCAAGATGTCAAAATCATCACCTTTGCTCTCTGTCTATATAGTCATGCACATGGTACACATCTTCAGTGACTGACCAAGGCTTAAGCTCCTCCACCCTGAATAAATTCCATGGGTGATGACATCATCTCCTTTCTCCTCCTACCCCCTCCTCCTTCTCCTCCCATTCTTCTTCTTCTTCTTCTTCTTCTTCTTCTTCTTCTTCTTCTTCTTCTTCTTCTTCTTCTTCTTCTTCTTCTTCTTCTTCTTCTTCTTCTCCTTCTTCTTCTTCTCCTTCTCCTCCTCCTCCTCCTTCTTCTTCTTCACATTCTTGGGAAAGTATAGTATAAACTCAACATACAAAAAAGTACTTACGATCACAGGAAAATTATTATACAAATAGATTTTGGCCTGTCTGGTCCTTTGTCTTTTTCTTGCAAAGGATGGCCCAGAAGATGTTTGTTGCTATCTGTGTCAAGTAAAATCTCTAACTTTAAGTTTATGTAGCTTCTCCCCCTCTTAACCATGGCAAGGGGCCAAATATCCTCTTGCTTAGAGTTTTAAATTGATTTGTTTTTCTAACATACGATCCAAAGTACATCTTGTTATAGATAAATTTTACATAACAACACTGTATGTGAAAATAGGTCCTGAGTTTGAATTTCTTGTGTTGCTTTGGTATCAGCAGGAAGCTTTGAAGGGATGGAGATTTCATCTGGAGCTACTTTGAGCTCACTATCCCTCACCATAATGCACAATACTAAAAAAAAATCTGTGCTGAGGACAGCAAAGAGGAAGGGTCCCATTACCATTTGTGACTATTTCAGGCTGCTCTGTTCTTGATGCTTCATGTGATGGTGGTGGCAGCCCAAATGGACACACCATTTCACAGCCTTTTCAGAGACCACATAATTTGTACCACACAACGTCATGAAAATTTTAACAGCATGTTTTCCCTCCAGTGATAATGGCCATGGCTGAAATCTACTCAATATCAGCCCTGGGCTCATGAAGAGGTGAGAATTTATCTTTACACCATTCGTCACCCTCAATGTTTGACTTCCAAGACTTTCTTTACTACTCTCTGTTTTCCAGCATGAGCACCAACTAATCAGACAAAAGAATACATGCTTTTCTTCATCTTTTTATTTCTTCTCTTGTGGTTTGATGATTTTCTTTAGTAGTATGCTTGTGTTCCTTTCTTCTTAGTGTTTGTATATTTATTGAAGGTTTTGAATTTGTAGTTACCTTGGGATTCACCTATGTTGAACTATAACTATATGTACTTGCTTTATGTTGGCAGTCATTTAAGTTCTAACACATTCTAAAAGATCTACATTTTTAGTTCCCTTCCCCAATTTTGTGTTTTTGATGTTATATTTTACATCTTCATGTTTCTCCCTTAACTATTTATTGTAGTCATAGGTGTCTTTTATAATTTTTCCTTTTCTTTTCATACTGACTTATTTAAGCTGTTGATTTTT
>NW_020173927.1:4952242-4985299 GCF_003031525.2 Neophocaena asiaeorientalis asiaeorientalis
GTGGGATTTCTCTTTCCTGTTGATTCTTACTTCATTTCCAGTTAGAGAAGACACACAAGATAAGGATGTCCACAATTGTCACTTCTATTCAACATAGTATTGGAAGCACTAGTCACAGCAATAAGACAAGAAAAAGAAATAAAAGCTATCCAAATTGGAAGGAAAGAAGTAAACCTGTCATTATTTGAAGATGACATGATACTCTACATAGAGAACCCTAAAGTCTCCACACAAAATCTATTAGAACTAATAAGTGAATTCAGTAAAATGGAAGGATACAAGATTAATATACAGAAATCTCTTGCTTTTCTATACACTGATAATGAACTACCAGGAAGAGAAAGTAAAATAAAATGAAACAAAACAAAAATAATATTGTTAAAATTCCATCAAAAAGAGTAAAGTACCTAGTAATACACTTAAATAAGGAGGTGAAAGACCTATACTCTGAAAACTATAACAAACATTGATAAAGGAAACTGAAGATGATACAGAAAATGTATGTAAATGATAATCTGTGTTCTTGGATTGGAAGAATTAATATTGTTAAAATGACTATACTACCCAAAGCAATATATAGATTCAATATAATCCATATCAAAATACCCATGACATTTTTTCACAGAACTAGAATAAACAATCCTAAAATTTCTATGGAAGCATAAAAGACTCTGAATTGTCAAAGCAATCTTGAGAAAAAAGAGCACAGTATGAGAAAATGGAGAAAAATCATTACATTATAACTAAGAGTGGAATAAGTAGCAGGTTGCCCATCCTAGATCAGTTTCCAAAATGCTGACATTGAGGGGGTCAACTGGGCAAGATGGCATTAGTGAGAGTGGGCATGACTCATTGGGTAAGTGACGCATTGCAAGGTGAAGAGGATCAAAGAAAATCAAGATCATCAAAGAAGGTAATGATTTGGGGTTATAGGTTAGAAATAAGGATGAAAGGAAAAAAATTAGAAGCAAACATTTATTTTCTTATAAA
Organism: Neophocaena asiaeorientalis asiaeorientalis; assembly: GCF_003031525.2. NCBI lineage: Eukaryota > Metazoa > Chordata > Mammalia > Artiodactyla > Phocoenidae > Neophocaena > Neophocaena asiaeorientalis. The sequence goes on from NW_020173927.1 coordinate 4,953,233, forward strand.
TGAAGAAATTGAGAAAAGATAGAGTAGGTACCATTGGCTGCATAGATTAGCAAGACATTCAGACAGTTATGCTCTCTAGGTCTCACCACAAGGGCAATGTTCACCAATTTCTATCTTTTCTCTCCTATCTGGTGCCAAAGCAAACCAGCAACCTCTGCAGGAATGAATTTGAGTTCAAATAAAGGATTGGGTAAGAAAAGAGATGTATTTTATAACTGCCACATAAAAAAGAGCTCTTTAAAATGAACATCTATTCCCTACCATGTACTATTTGTTTTTATTTTAATAATACTTGCCCCAAATTCCATAACAACCCACAGATTGTGTTCACAGGTGTTGTGTCTCCTAACTCTCCCAGTAGCCCTACATAGGAGAGGGGACGGGGGAGATGACCCTGGTGAAATATGAAATGGTTCTACAACAAGTAGGTGGCACTATCCAGACTTGACCATGACCATGAATGTTCTAAGACCAGTGCTCCTTGACTTTAAGCAGCTTGTGCAATTTCACCTCACCATGGACTCACAGGAACCATAAAAATGAAAAAAAAAAAATACCACCTCTATATTTCATGTCAAATTTATACATTTTACTAGACACACTGCATTTCTGATGTAAAACCTGGGTTGTGAATACATTCCAAGTGATAAAGAAGATATTTAAGATATAAAATGTCTATGAAAATAGCTGAGCCTCTAAGATCAAAGACATTAATGTTAATTGAGGAACATATTTTTTTGTATGATCCACTGGTAAACACATATTTTTTTGTGTTTTTGTCTCTTTAAAGCTTATACTGTAAAGAGTATTTTGTTATACCCATTATGTTAATATCTTAAGAATTTTCAACAATTTAAATATTTTGGAGAGCCTTTCTTAAATTAAATCTATTCCATCTGAAAGTTGGTGTGTGAGAGAAAATAAAGAGGAAAAAAGAGAAATGTTAACACTAGGAGAGAAGACATAATTAAGACTTAATCACAGAGCAAATTTTACAGAGGGAAGTCTATAATACATATGACATCTACATTAATACAAAGTAACTTCCATTTTAATCCATGTTGTTACAATATGTACAAAACAAATTAATAAATTTGGGGATATCATTTTAAAGTGTCAACAGAACAATGAATTTTAGTGAATGCCAGTTTTGTGGTATTGATGGTAATTGTACATGTCCTCATCTGCTTATGAAAAATTAGAGAATTTTATTCAGCTTGCAAGTAATTTTTCTTTTTACACCATGCAACTGGAGTGGTCAGGCCATTCCGTTCTCTGAGACTATTCTGTGGGAACCATTGGTTGGGATGTCTAGACACCTTTAAACCTTGTAGAATTTCCTGACTGGAAAGAACCATGACAGTCATTTTGTACACATCCTTGACAATGAGAGAGTTTGCTGGACCTCCTTTGCACTGCTCTTAACTCAATAAGCAGCAATTTTCCATTTAATTTTGTAGCTTCTTTACCTTTTGTTCAGAACTAAGGTTAAAGATGGGTTCCTTTGTTAAATACAAGGTAAAAGGTCCAATGTGTATATCGTATTGTCAGTTACCCTTACAAATATCCGAGCATGCTTAATATTCAATTTCCAAATAATCAAGTAGAATAGCTCAGTGACAGTTTGTTTACATAAAATGTCTTTTTTTGGTTTTCCTTCCTTTATCATTAAACAACTATCTTTTGAGTGTCTGCTAAGTGCTAGGAATATAGCAGTCAATTAAAATCAGGGTTAGGCTTTGACTTCCACTTATAACGTAGAAAGGAGTACAGAGCTTTGCTTCAACCCTAATGAGGAGAAGGCAGTCAATCTACTAAATTTCATTTAAGAGAGATGATTCACAACTCAACCAGGGAAACAAAATCCCATAGAGAAACAAATCCCTCAAACAAGAGGTAAACAGACTAGCTCTCTCCCTTTGGTGGAGCACAGAAGAAAGGGGTGGTCCCATTTTAAGTGGATATCAAGAACTTAGATATAATTGTAAAGAATTCTAGACTCAGTGCTGGCTGCTATGTTAGTTTGGAGTAACTGCCCACACCCCACCACGAAACAAGCAATGTTTACATTCACTTGCAGTCATTTTTCCATAGACCTTTATTGTGGACACATATGAGAAATCTAGGGGAGGCAAGAGGATGGTGTAGGTATACGGGAGGTAATGGGGGCTCCTGGAGGACAGGTGTAAAGCCTGCCTATAGGTACAGAGCACTTTACTTCCACATTTCCAAGAAAATTTCTCAGTTCATTCACAGTCTAGAAATTATTTTCCCACAAAGTTGTGACATGAGTAGAACAATTATTACTGTAGACAACATGGAGTTAGGATGAAAATGCATTCGTAGATTTCACACCCAATCAACCACTTAAATCTCATCCTTCACCCCAAATTGTCCAAGATCCCAGAGGATTTACACAGTGAAGAAGGTCTTTCTTTATATCTACTCTCAAGCAAGGGTGGTACCAGATTCTGATATGTGACTGTCACCTTTGCTTCAAGTGACCAGCCGGCCTGTGTGAACAGTTTAGGTTTCTGCTGTCTCAATATCAGGCATGTTGACTCCTCAAGGACATATTACTAACCCAGGTAGCTGCTCAGGCCATCCAGGTACCTTGAGAGGAACATAATCCTTTATCATCCCTCAATTTGGGACTCTGGTTTTATCACCTCTCCTTTACCCCACTGATGATGGAAACATTACTGACCTAGAGTAATGGGAATGGGTTAACACTCAATACTGGACAGATGAGGATGACAGAGTTTATTGGTGACATGTACCCACAGTCCAGAGAAGGACAGGGCACACAAGGCAGGACCTCAAGAAGGTTGCACTTGGGACAGAGTGAAGCAGCAAGACCTGCAGGGGGGCAAGCTTTGTAGTAACAATGGCGTGAGGTGCCCCCATGATTGACTTGTTTGGATAACCCCCTGGGAACTGACAGCACTGCTCAAATATAAACAGGAGGTTCTCCCAGTCCTCTCAGTAAGCAGCGTGGTCTGTCTGGAAACTATCCACTGGAGCAAGTGAGAAAGGACTTTGTGGTGAGAACAGTCATATCAGGTGTAGCAGAGATCAAGGCAGCACAGAATATGGGCCTTTTCTTTTAGGTCCTTAATCACTGGTGCTCAAGGTTTCAGGAGTAACAAACCACCTCTTAATGTTGAGTTAGGAGTCATTGTCAAATCTGTCACCATGCTGACCCAGAATCTATGTCTCCTTCCCTCCATCCTGTGTACTACTTATGCCTTGGAAAGTATTTCTTCTAAAACTTGAAAAATCCCAAATTCCTCTTTCTCAAATAGTGGGATCCAGCTCACTGTTCCCACTTACCCTGGGGGACTCTACTCACCTGTCTTGAGGAGGCCACAACCACATCTACTCATGTGATTTGAATTGTCCTCAGTTAATTTCAAAGGGTTCACACCTTTCCCTCTGACATGACCAAATTCAAAATTGAAGATTTTCTGCATTTCTCTCGCTAGAGAAGGAAGTTAAACCACCATGTGTAGGTCATTCCATTCATATGATTCTCACTTACTAATGAAGAAATAGGGCATAAAAATAGAGGGGGCATTACAAGATAATCCCACTATTAAAAGTTAAAGCCACTGTAAGTTTTGATATCTTTCTCCTTTTGTACATATCAGTCAATAATCCTAACTAATAAATGCACACCTTACACACAGTCATATTACTTCATGTATCATCTATCCATTGCTCTGTAACACATTGAAAAGAAATCTTAGTTAAAAACAACCATTTTATTTGCTTAGGTGTTTCTAGATTAGAAATTTAGGATGGGATTTGCTGGAGAGTTTGTTGGCTGATGTCACTTGGGGTCACACATCTGGTGGCTCATCTGAGACTAGATGGTCCACGATGGCTTCATTAACCTGTTGGGGGTTCGTACTGGCTGTTGATGGGTCATGTGTCTCCAGAAGAATAGCTTGGATTTCTTTACGTGGTGGCCTGGTTTCAAGAGCTAGAAGTTTCAAAGACCCTTGTTGCCTATGCCTGGTGGTTATGTAACATCTCTTTCAAGCCCGACGTCTAGACTAAATTCAAGGGTTGAGAAGACAGACTCTGCTTCTTTATGTGGGGCGATGAAAATGTGGGTGACACTTGATTTACTACATTTAATTTCTATGAAGCACAGTTTTATAACTAATTGGTAAAGAGTTATTCTATCCAAAAGATACAGTAGATATTCTGCTGTTATTTCATTAGATATCCATAAACCAGGAGCTCATTTCAAACTCAACAGATTTTTTTAAAATTAAATGTTGCTCTCTTCAAATATTTAACATAACATCTTAATAAATAAAAGATTATAGTCCTTATTCCACAAAGGGACCTATCACAGTTTTCTAGCTAGTTCTGCTTTTATTTTTATATTGCCCATCTGGCAAGTGTCTGTCTGAGTACTTTAGAAGCCAGAACAAAGTTAAATTTAAATAGACAGAAACCCAAGAACACCGCCAAGTCCCAGAGACAGGATTCCTTTTCAGCGAGAGGGGGCAGGGCAGTATAGCTTTTAAAAACTGTCTTTTGAGGCTGAAAAATCTAAGCTCTCTTGCCATCCTGAAATTCATTCATCCTGTGATCTTGACACTATTTGATGACCTTCTGGGTCTCTTCATTGGAATGGGTGTAAAGATGGTAATATGACTGCTTATTGAGGGGTTTAGGTAAGACATTTATGAACTATGAAAATTTCAGGATTTTGCATTTCAGGTGTTGGAAGAGTTCTGATGGACTCATGCTGCAGGCCTGGGGGACTCCAAGCACCCTTCTCTCAGGGACTTGTTTTCACAACTGGGCATCTAAGCCCCTTGCAATTCTCCTGGATTTTACTTTAATCCCAGGAATGCACTTTGCCCCTGGAAGAGAAGTTTGCTTCAAAGCAGCAGGAGGATGACTGAATCAGGAAGGACGCCTTCTCGCCACCATCCCACGATACTGCTAGAGTGGAGACCAGGCCAGAACCCCTGAAAGCTTCCAATCAGCACAGGTGGGAAACTCCTAGTCCAGGAGCGGCCGAGGTGCCTCTCGGATCCCACTCGACATCTGCTTTCCCAGAATCCCGAGTAACTTTTTCCCAGTGCTCTCTGTGATGAAAGGTCACATGATGCTTTTTATATCACTTTCCATGTTAATGAAATAGTAGAAATTGTAAAATACTTCCTCACAGCACATGAACATTACATTTAGACCTCTGGTCTCCTTAGGTTCTTCTTGGCTGTGGCAGTTCCTCAGACTCTCCATGACCTTGACAGTCGTGAGGAGCACAGGTCATGTGTTTTATAAAGCTCCTCTCAATTGGGATTTGTCTGATGGTTTTCTCATGATTGGTCTGGGGTTATGGGCTTTAGGCCACGGAGGAAAAGTGCCATCTCATCACATCGTATCAGCGGTCCATGCGCTCACTGTGACTTTTCACAGCTGGTGTTGACCTTGATCGCCTGGCTGAGGTCATGTGTGTCGAGCTGCTGTCAAGTTCCCCTGGCCCATACTGTACTCGTTGGAGCTGAGTCATGAAAGGCATCCCACACTTAGGGAGTGGGGATTTATGCTCTAGCTTCTGAGTGTGTCGTATGTACACAAATTATAGGGAATTCTCCTATATTGGGAGAAATTATGTCTTCTCCTTTACATCAATTTTTAGGATAAAATAAAAACTATCGTGCCAAAGAAAGCCACCGATGGCATGGTCCTGCCCACCTCTGTGACCTCACTTCCCTCCACTCTGCCCATCCTCGCTGTTCTGTGCTCCTTTGGTCTTTCGATGCTGCATTCATGCCAAGCTCATCCCACCTCAGGGCTCTAATGCCAGCTGGTCCCCCCTCTGAACACTCAGCTCTACCTCTGCAAGGCTGGGTCAGGCCAGGCTAGCTATCCCAACATGCTCCAGCAGGTCACAATTCAACTATATACACATATCTCCAAAGCCACCATTTGCTTGAAATTCAGAGAAGATGCTATCTATCCTCAGAAGAGCTTTCTGAATCATATTATACTTGATTTTCTTTGGTTTGTCATTTCTGTTATCCCTAGATTCTGTGTGAAAATGTGTTCCTTGCTTCTTACTTAATGCATGAAACTGGGATATTCATGAATCAATTGAAAACCACTCATCCATAGATTTGTGTGTGTGTGTGGTCATACAATACTGAACTTTGGGGAAAGAACTAAATCTAATCCCCCCAAAGACTGGCATTAAAATTAGTTAATTAACACATAATATAAGTGCTATATCAGTCATATCTGCAATTTTTATCAGTTACATGTAATTTTATTTACTTACAGAAACATTGAACAAGGAATTAGAAATTGCACATCATTTTACCAGCCTGTGACAATCATCTGAAATAAGATTATATGTATTCTTCCAGGCCCATTTTCTATCCACATTTTTGCACTAAGTTGAAGAAAAAGAAATACAGTCCAGAGGAATTTTATTCCATTTATAAAGTGCAGTAGACAGGATGGAGTTATCAACTCAGGACGACTGTCCCCTCTGGGGACACCCACCTCCAGCACCAAGCTTTGGCTATTTGAAAACCTGCCTTGTACAGTCAGACCTTCAGGAAAATGCATTTCCACATCACTAATTCATTTTTTTTTTAATGGTGAGTGATTAGATCATTTATTTTAATCTGACACTTGGACAAGATTTTTGTTTGTTTACTTATTCATCTGTTACTAGGTGCTTTTAATTCCTATAAAAGCTCCTAAGAAGACACGATGGAGCTATAAGAATTTACTCCAAGATTCTAGCAGCAAAACCTAGGAGGATTCTCTTCTCTACTTAGAAACTTAGAAGAGCTGGTGGCCAGCGTTTACAAGCCAGGCTGTATATTATACCAAGTAAAATTCTCAGGTCTAATTTCACTCTATTGATGTAGATAAATGCAAAATCTATACAACGTTAAGGAGATTTCTCAGATTCCTATTAGAAAGTCACTATTACAAATATAGTAATGTTTCTATTGAAAGTAGGTAATTTTCATTGCCCAAGACAGTGATGGACAAATGATGGTAGATGAATTTCCTTGATGACTACGTGTGCTTGATTCTGGAGGTGCTGAGCTGGTGCTCTTTCTTTGCGTACCTGAGCATCGAATGAGCTATTGAGGTACAGAGATTGAGGCTCCCTCGTGAGTGGTAAACAGGGCTGTGGACAAAGGTTTCCTTGCAAAGATAAAATGAGCATGGGACAGGATGAAAAGTTCAATGCATGATGGATGGGCCGTCCCCACTGAAGGTCACACAACCAGGGAGAATCAGCCACTTAAAATGTATTAGACAAAGTAGTGGAAAATAACAATGCCTTCACTTTTAAGCTTCGCGGGAGGATGGATGTGCCTAATGAGAGGAGGTGACACTGAGTCTTTATCATTGGGGTCTGAGCCGGGGATGGTGGTGATGTCGTTGGCCAAGAGTGATGTGGACCCCAGGCAAGAGGCTGCAGGACTCCTGGGACTCACATGTGTGTGCGTGTACCATTGCCATCACTGTTACTGATGTAGGTGCTGTTACATCCTGAAGGAAACTGAGATCAGAAAACAGTCAGACCCAGAAGCCAACTAGGCTAAAAATGGAACCAGTAAAGTGACAAAAATCTGGTCCGTGGTGGTGGCTTGAAAGTCCAAACAGCTCATGCATGAGCAAAAGTGTATTGGGTTTTTTATATACTTGTCATTTCTCCTGGTCACATTCAAACTGCTCAGAATCTGGTGTAATTGCCAACTTAGCGTTCTCTCAATGAGGAGTAGAAGCAGAATGAATGCAGATCTTGGGGCTGAAGGAAATGAGGATTTCACTTAGAAGAGAAGTTTCGCCTTGACATCCCCAAACTGTGATTGCCAAGGTTTCAGGGCCTCCAGATGCAGACTGGAAGGGTGAGAAATGTTGGAGATTGAGATCTACCAGCCACCGTTTCCAATTATGCTTGGAGAATTGGCATTAAAAAATCCAAAAAAGTTTCAATTTAGTGAAAGGTTGATATTATTTACTAACTAATGGAAAAGTAGATTGTGACAGCTTTAATGCAAAAGTAATTGCATCTGTACACTGAAATGACACCATTCTTACAAAGTAGTTGCTCATCTGTTTTGAAATGTTTTTGGTCGCAACAATGGCTCACACACACAACCAAGTGGAAACATTTATCTATGGAAAATTGACACTGAAGAAACCTAATAGATATGTTTACGACTCATTCTAAGTTGGTTTTAATTATGGATGGCAATTGTTTCTACTTTCTGCCACCCTTCTCGGGTGTAGCCGAGGATCTGTGAAATGCTCTTTATATAATCTCAGTGAGGCTAAGAGATGCAGAGATTGTCCTAGTAAAAGTTAACGTGAGCAACAGGAAGCAGCAGAACTATATGGAGATAGATCAAAAGGGAGGGGTGAGAAGGAGGAGAAAACACATCCCGGAACATGTGCCCAGGAGGAGAAAGCAGGCCGCTGGACCTAGAGTCCCTGGCACTTCGTTATGGTACCTGACAGCGGGTAGGAATTCCATACATGTTTATGGGATTGAAATTCAAGGAAGGGCTAAGGTCAACGACTTCTTCAGCCTCCACCTGCTGCTAGAGATGGTGTGCCCTGTCCAACTCCTGAGCCTTAGACAAATCATGAATGGATTTGGCTCATTCAAAGCTTCCAAGTTTTTCATGTAGGTTGAGAGTCATGATGATAAACATCATCAGAACCACCTGAGCTCAATGTTACAACTATTTGAGTCAGGAAGGCATTGTATATAAAATGGAATTTCAGCATTTAAAATTCTCCTAAAAGAAAAGTTTTACACAGTTTGAATGACAATCTGGTCAAAGAATGAGTGCTGGATTTATACATGGAATACTCTACAGTTATTATAATCAAATAAGTAACACCAGCAAAGGTTTTTGGAAATATAACAGTGAAAAATCTTTAATGATGCTTACTAATATACATGAAATGATTTTGTCCATCATAACACTTAAATTATAAATGACCATAATTTGTATCATACTACGTATGATACTATATAGGTTCTGAAATATTCCAAGTACAGTAAATTTGTAATAAGAATTTGCACATATGTTAGCTATGTCATCTAAGGAACTCATAACACATCATTACTCTTATTTAAATTTAGAATCAAATTTTAAAGGTGAAGAAAGGCAGGTATTGAAGTTGATGAGAGAAAGCAAAGACTCTCTCATACAAACTGTAGAAGGGTCATCTCACAGGCTGTATCATCCCCATCATGGAGAATTGTGGACAGAAACACCAGCTTTCAGATATGGCTGGTCTGGCTGTGGCCAGGCTGAGCCGAGTCCCCACTTATAAAAATAGAGACATCTGTGTCTGCAATATTTCTATCTAGCTCTTTAGTTCCATCTATGTGTTGATAGTGAAATAATTGAAATTGCCATCTACCAATTTCCATTGTATTTTCCTATATACAATAGGTTGGAATCTTATTAGGAAGGAAATCCATGCATTACTGAAGCGTTTCACTGGCCCCAAAGTGAAGCCAATGGGGAACAGGCTCCGTGTGTCTCTGGGGCATCTGGTCACAACATGGGGACCAGGGAGGCCAAGGGAAGAAAGGATGAAAGACTGAGAACAATTTCAAATTCCAAGAGAAATCCTTTGGCTAAGAATAACGTACCTTCCGTGTCTTTCAAAAATTTCCACAACAGATGGGCTGCCGGGCTGCACTCCCCACGGAAAGTTAAAAACAATAGGGCTGATTTCAGTTACTCACTTGGATTTTGAGGAAATGGAGAAAAACATCGGTCCTAACATTTTTTGGTGTTTAGATGAACCAGAGAAGTCAGTAATCAGCCGAGACAAAAGGTCAGTAAACCACATGCAGATACGAGAGGGGCACACAGCACTTTCCAAGCCATGTTTTACGGGGTTTAAATATGTATTTTTTTTCCATTACAGACACCTTTTTCTTTCTTTTTTCTGTTAGAGTGAGTGTGGCTCCTATAAGACGTGGGAGATGGATGTTTGCAGTTTAGTCCAGGGTTGGGAACATAAAACATTGTGCCCACAGTTTAGGGCTGAGCCCAGGAGATCCCAGACATCCTGCCGGTTCCTTCCTTCCCCTTCTTGGGGCCACCGTGGTCTCAAAAAAGTCAGCCCATTGAGACGACAAGAGGACATGGACTTGGTCTCAAATTCACAAATCTGCCACCTTCTCTTGACATCAGAAGTAGCTGCCCCCCACCTGATGGCCCAGGTCTGTAACACACGCCCAACAGGAGGAGATGCCTTTCAGAGAAGGCCCTCTTGGCTTCTTTCTTTTCTTTATTGAGCCCTGTGGGGAAAATGAGCATCACGTCGTAGAGGACAGCATATCACACCCACAGCCAGCGTTAAGTGCTTCCATCACCTTCCAGATTCTCCTGCATAATGTCCTCCATGGACTCTACTGTCCTTTTCCAGATGCTGATCCAAAGATGTCCCGGAGAACAAGAGCTCTGATCTCTCTGGAACATTCACGAGTTGGAATGCCATTAAGGAAACTCTGAATGCTCAGAATAAAGAGAAGCCAAGAAAAAAAAAATGAGTTTAATGTTTTGGGTTATTCTCTTCAGACTCACTTAAGCTGTGATCTTTGTGGTCTTAGGCACCAGGGATGGATGGAGTGGAAGGCTGAGGTCTGCCCCAAAGGCACCATCACACTTGTGGTCCCTGCTGCCCCTTGCCTGGTTTAAAAGCCTTTACAATAATATGATCATGTCCAAGTCAGGACTAAAGAAAAGAGAAGGTAGATATGCTTACTAGTCTATCCACTGGTCTGTTTTCTTTCTTCCTTTATTTAATTCTCTAGCCCCTCTTCCCATCCCTCAACCCCTCATCACGAAAAGTGAGTAATTGTTGTTTGTTGGTTTCTATCATTTAATGTACTTTTTTTTTCTTAAAAGACTTAGAAAAATATACGATACAATGTCATTAACTCTAAGTGATGGAAACAAGGCTGTTTGTAATCTCATTCTTTGAATTCTTTTGTACTTTAAAAATATTCTCTGAATAAAAAAATAAAAAAAAAATAAGACACATGAAAGGGATTTAAAAACTAAAAGCAACCTACAAAGGGAGACCCATTTGACATAGAAAGAGGTAGAAAAGGAGGGTTTGTGCAAATCTGAGTCTGGTGAAAGGACTTAAGTGGAAAATTTCCAAAACCACTGCTTAAAATAAAATGTTCTCTCATCAGGTCTCAAATCCAAAGTTTAGGAATTATGAATCACTAGGTTAAGAGGCTTGGAACAAGGAAAAATAGTTATACGCAGAAGACATCTAATTAAGATTTTATGCAATTTGGACTGAAGGCTATCTTAATCTCCCCATCATGCACACATGTGCACGCAAATACTATCAGTGATAGAACCAGAAGAGTTAACTGTGAGAAGTACAGAGGGCTGGCAAACATTTTCAATGGAATTGGATTTAGAAAAATATTGACGTTAGCGAAACTTTTCCAATTCAGCTATACTCCATGGCATTACTCAAATTTGAGTATTTCTTATTGTGGAAACCATGCATCAGGACAGCCTCCTAAACAGGGTAGTAAAAGACACATCCCAGAAGGGATGAAAGTTGAGGTCTGACCATGAGATTACAGGACTAGCCTGTAATCTGTTCAAGTGAAACCCAGCCTCTGTGTGCTCATGCACTGACGTGGCTTAGCTTATTCCATGCACCCATTTCAACTGGGACCTAAATCCACGATTGCTGGGGACCTGTCCTCTGGTCCAGAAATCACGTGGCCTCAACGATGTGCAAAACCCTCTAACATGGGCAGAAAACCTCAGGATCATCCATGAAAGGAAGCACGGAATTGTCCATTTTAGTGATAAGACTCACAGTTGGCGTGATTGATGTAGAACATTTTCTTCTGTGCTCCTGTCAAAGATGTTAGTAGGATATTGGATAGCAATGGCCTCTTCCTTCTGGAATTGATGTGTCACAAAGTTCAGGAGAGAAATTCCCTACATTCTTCACTGAATCCTGCCCCCCATCCCTGTCCGACATCAGTTCCTGTGGTCACGTGATGCTCGTCACACAGCACAGAGCAGGCTAACTTCACCTGCCACATGGGAAGAAAAGATCCCTTTGCTTAGAACCCATTTCCAAAATCTTCCAGGAAGAAGGCATTATGCACCACTGTGACTATTCCTTGCTTTGTGTCCTTGACACACTATTCAACCTCTCTGTTCTCATTATTCTTCAGACAAGTGGGTGTATTAATAGTAGCCACCCTACAGGAGAGTAATAAGTATTGAGTGAAAGAGTGAATCTCAGTCACCCAGCTCCTCATTGGCACAGAGCAAACCTCAAACCAAAATAACTGCCATTCAGTGGTGCTGACTAAAAAGCTGAAACAAACCTGCTTTACAAGAGTATGGAAAAGATGGTCTTAACAGGGTAAAGAAGGAGGAGATTAAAAAAAAAAGAGAGATAGAGAGAGAAAGAGGAAGAGGAGGAGGAAGAGGAGGAGGAGAATGAGGGGCGGGATAGGCTTTAAACATAAACCACAAGGAAAATCAATTTACATGATCTAGTAAGAATGACCCCATGCGCACACCGTAGCCCAGCATCCTGTCTCTTGGTACAGAGCCCAGAAGCTCTTGTAGGCATGCCCCAGGATGTCAGACGATGAGCAACAGTCCCTCCCTGGTTGGAGGTTTAATGCTTAGGACAACTGTTGACTCAGTGATATTAGTAATCCATAATATTTTTATATTAACTGTGGAAGGTGACTTCTTAGTTGTTAACAACAAGAAAACAGTTAGATTTAAATACCACAAATTCAAATATTTTTCTCCCCACCAAAGACATCCATGGAACACTGATGGCAAACTGGTCATGCTGTCAAGGGAAGATGTGTCTGGAAGTTTGTTTTTTCATCCAGAGAACTTGAGAAGACATCTTTGTGTTCTGCACATTTAGAGATGAGTCACTGATAGACAGAAATGCTGTGTCATTGTTCAGGAGTAAAGTTTAAACTTACTGTGATTATTAGGCCTAATTGGCTTAATTTGGTGGAATAAAATAAATTAATGGCCCAAATCCTACAAATTTATACTGATTCCATCATACTGTAGGAATTTTGTGAGGCTTAATTTTATATGTAGGCAACCAAACCACAGTCCCTTGTCTGGTGGCCAATAAGCTTCTTTGGGAGACACACACACACACACACACACACACACACACACACACACACACCACACTTGCATTGCAGAGCATTGAGGATCATGATAAAGATTCACACCAGTTTTTGCCACAGGAGACAAAAGTGTGAAAATTTTCTTTTGCTGGTAGTGACCAGAGAAGTATTCCCAAGGCACACTGACCATCAACTGGACAACAAATGCTAGGTATAATGAATGAGTAATCCCCTGTAGTTTTCCTTGCTTCTCTTTACCCTGGAAATTGACCAGAGAGGAAGGAGAATTGACACCATGTGAAAGTCTCTGGAGTGAGAGGAGGAGTCTCTACAGTAGAAACGAGAGCAAAGCATCCTAAAAGTGGATTTTAAGAATGCACCAGTTGGGGCAGCAGTGTGAGGCCTCCAGGAGTCTCCCCGGAGTCAGGATCCACTGTCTGGGGAATCTGCCCACCTCCTGTAGTGCCTACCCTTGGTGCAAAGAGCTCAGAGGGACATTCTTCCATACTGAGCATCTCAGATCCAAGCCAGGCCAGCAAGGTGGTCCCTCAATCAGCAGAATGAGTGAAATTATTGGCTTATGGTGAGTTGGCTTCATTGAGGCTGAACTTATTAATTTAGGTATGAAAATGTTCCTTGTTCTTCCAAAATACTTTTGCTGACTTTATTCTTTCAGCTAATTAAGAACTTACTAAGCTGTGACAATATTTATCATGTAAACCCATTGGGGCTGGCATGCTTTGACTTTGCAAAACATATAAAGACACACCATCAGGGGAATGAGTGTTTCTCTCTGAAGATTTTCTTCGAGTGTCTGCAGATCCACAGCACCCAACAAAGGAGTCATTTCTGGCTGCTCTACACAAATGCTTCAGCATAAACCATCAGAAATGCATAAAATATAGTACTTCCAGTTAAGTAAATGCCTTAAAAAGTAATATCTAGGTGTGTTTATTGTTGTTGCTTTTGTTTCTATAGGTCAATAACAACACCCAACACAAAACTGCAATTCCTTTCAAAGGGGCAGATGGTAATTGAAAACTTGACCTTGCCCTCTCTGCAGAAAGGTGGCACAGACTGATGGGTGCTCCCCAGAGGACCCTCTGCTGAGCTGATGCTCTGAGTGCAATCTCCGATCCTTTCTCACTGCTACTGGGACTTGTTAAGCATCTGAAACCCGTGATGATTGGAGAAGTGCACTGCTGTACACAGACTTCTGGCATTTTTCAAAATCCGAGGGCAGACAGGTCATACCTTTCATCCTCGTATGTGAGCTTGCCCAGCGTGGCCCAGGAGCAGTGCTCTGAATCACAGCCTCCACAGTGAATACAGCCCTTCCCACTGGGCCATTGCTCTCCACAGTCTGGATCCCTCATGGGTCTGGAGATAGTGTCCAGTACAGACAGTCTCATCCAGACTTACAGCATCATTTACAGGGTCATGGATGGCCTGGAGGACCTTGAAGTATCACTTAAACATGATTAGGGATTGAAAAATTCATTGCTCCCATAGGTGCAGGAAGAATAACTACACAGAATAAAATTGTTTCAGGATACCATTTTATATGTTCTACCTGCAGGGGAAAGTGTGTTATTTAATGGAAAGATAGCTTTTTTATTGAGTATCTTGAAATCCTAAGGATTGGAAACAAAACAAAACAAAACAAAAAAAGACTTGGTTATTGTACAGAATAGGATTCTTTCTTTTCACACAGGTGAAAAAAAAAAGCAAAAGTAAAAACAAAGGGACCCAAGTCCCTTTCTTCTGGTATTTCTTTAGTCTAAAATATTTTCATGAAATTGGACCAAAATACCCAAAGCAATCCACAGATTCAATGCAATCCCTATCAAACTACCAATGAAATTCTTCACAGAAGTAGAACAAAAAAATTCACAATTTGTATGGAAACACAAAAGACCCCTAATAGCCAAAGCAATCTTGAAAACGAAAAGCAGAGCTGGAGGAATCAGGGTCTTGGACTTCAGACTATACTACAAAGCTACAGTAATCAAGACAGTATAGTACTGGCACAAAAACAGAAATACAGATCAATGGAACAGGATAGAAAGCCCAGAGATAAACTCACACACATATGGTCATCTTATCTTTGATAAAGGAGGCAAGAATATACAGTGGAGAAAAGGCAGCCTCTTCAATAAGTGGTGCTGGGAAAACTGGACAGCTACATGTAAAAGAATGAAATTAGAACACTTCCTAACACCATACACAAATAAACTCAAAATGGATTAAAGACCTAAATGTGAGGCCAGACACTATCAAACTCTTAGAGGAAAACATAGGCAGAACACTCTATGACATAAATCACAGTAAGATCCTTTTTGACCCACCTCCTAGAGAAATGGAAATAAAAACAAAAGTAAACAAATGGGACCTAACGAAATGTAAAAGCTTTTGCACAACAAAGGAAACCATAAACAAGACCAAAAGGCAACCCTCAGAATGGGAGAAAATATTTGCAAATGAAGCAACTGACAAAGGATTCATCTCCAAAATATACAAGCAGCTCATGCAGCTCAATATTCAAAAAACAAACAACCCAATCCAAAACTGGGCAGAAGACCTAAATAGACATTTCTCAAAAGAAGATATACAGATTGCCAGCAAACACATGAAAGCACACTCAACATCATTAATCATTAGAGAAAAGCAAATCAAGACTACAATGAGATATCATCTCACACTGGTCAGAATGGTCATCATCAAAAAATCTAGAAACAATAAATGCTGGAGAGGGTGTGGAGTAAAGGGAACCCTCTTTCACTGTTGGTGGGGATGTAGATTGATACAGTCACATGGAGAACAGTGTGGAGGTTCCTTAAAAAACTGAAACTAGAACTACAATATGACCCAGGAATCCCACTACCCTGCATATACCCTGAGAAAACCATAATTCAAAAAGAGTTATGTACCACAATGCTCATTGCAGCTCTATTTACAATAGCCAAGACATGGAAGCAACCTAAGTGTCCATCGAGAGATGAATGAATAAAGAAGATGTGGCACATATATACAATGGAATGTTACTCAGCCATAAAAAGAAATGAAATAGCGCTATTTGTAGTGAGGTGGATAAAGCTAGAGTCTGTCATACAGAGTGAAGTAAGTCAGAAAGAGGAAAACAAATACCATATGCTAACACATATATATAGAATAAAAAAAAATGGTTCTGAAGAACCTAGGGGCAGGACATTAATAAAGACACAGTTGTAGAGAATGTACTTGTGGACACGGGGAAGGGGAAGGGTAAGCTGGGAGGGACAAAGTGAGAGAGTGGCATGGACATATATACTCTACCAAACGTAAAATAGATAACTAGTGGGAAGCAGCCACATAGCACAGGGAGATGAGCTAGGTGCTTTCTGTCCACCTAGAGGGGTGGGATAGGGAGGGTTGGAGGGAGACCCAAGAGGGAGGAGATATGGGGACATATGTATATGTATACCTGATTCACTTTGTTATAAAGCAGAAACTAACACACCACTGTAAAGCAATTATACTCCAATAAAGATGTTAAAAAATGATTTAAAAAAATAAAATGGAGAAAGAAATTGGACCAAAAGTATTAGCAAAGGCCAAAGAGTTTTGCTTATGATTCTCTTCTGTGGACAGTCAAATATAAACCTGATTTTTCTTAAAAGATGAAATCGTTTTATAATGTTTAAATAACTAAAAGAAATGAAAATAAATCCCTTATAGTCCACTGCACAAAGTATCAACCACTAAATTTTGAGCTCACAGTCTTCATTATTGGAATTCCCTCTCTCTCATGAAGATGTCCTTCTGAGGTGAGCAACCATGCAGCCTGCCAAGCCTTGTGCTGAGCTGCTACCTGACAAGTGGGAGGATGCATGGAGCACAGAGCTGGGGGTGGGGCAGGGAAAGGGCCAGGCTACACGTCCCTGTTGGGACTTCAACATCATACTGCGACCAAGTCCATTTCCACTTTGGATTTCCTAGTTATTTGAGACTGTCAGTGCACCTGCCCCCCACCACACACACCTCTGTTTCCTTCTTAAGCTAATTTATGGTGTCTTTTCGTCACTTGGAACCCAAACAGTTTCGATGATGCTTGAGAATAGTCAGCTGGTCTGGAAAAGTCCTGGCCTGAGAGCAGACGTGACGGCAGCACAAGCATAATCCCACAATGCACTTTGGGAGGAAGAGATTGATGGATGGACCCAAGAGATTCCTGCTCAGACCCACCCCCTTGTCCTGCAAAACAAAGCCTCTGAGTATAATTATCAATTCTAAGGAGATCTGCATGTCCATCATGAGATCACCAGTGAGCTACGGGGACATGTATTTCCCAGTTCCCAGGACGTGGTGAGCTGGAGAAGGCAGAATCTAGGCTAGGAGGTAGGCACAAGGAAGCCGTGTTTTAAGACAAAGAAATAACCTGATAACAGAAACCCTGCAGAGGATGTTACTTTAAAGTCACAAACATTTTACAGGTCTTCATGTACATGTATTTATTTGTTGGATTTCTTGAGTGGGAACCATAGGTAACTGGTAACTTAAGCCAGGGGTCCCCAGCTACCCCCCACCCCGGGCCACACAGCAGGAGGTGAGCAGCAGGCGAGCCAGCGAAGCTTCAGCTGCCGCTCCCCATTGCTCCCCATCACTCGCATTACCACCTGAACCATCTTCCTCCCCATCCCCATCCGTGGAAAAATTGTCTTCCACAAAACCGGTCCCTGGTGCCAAAAAGATTGGGGACTGCTGACTTAAGCAACACATTTATCAGACAGATTTTGGGGACTCAGATGCTCTCCAAGGGCTAGAGAACCAGGGTTTGGGGTGAGAGGACATGCAGAAGGTTCCAGAGAACAGAGGAGCAGACGCCCAAAGCAGAAGGAGCCTGGTCAGTCGCTGCTTCCCCAGCAAACACTGTTGTCAATTTACTCGGCTCCTGCCTCAATTGCCAGGGTGTCAAAAAGTAGGAAGGAGACCAGACAGTGGTCACACAATTTGGTGAAGGAAGGGGTGGAGGAGCCCTACGCTTTCACCCACTGCAGGGAGCCTAGAACCCCTTACTATTAATCCACTAACCTCTATCACCACTGGAGGGAGGCGATTCCTCCAAAGGAGCAGGGTTACCACTTGGAGGGGGTGACGGGAATAAAGTGTCACCCGAGGGGCAGTCACGATTTATACCAACACCCTCAAAATGTCGGAGCACCAGGAGCTGTAACTTTACCAACATTTTATATGTAGGCATATGGTAAGTCCTGTTTTAGTAAGACAGAGATGACATTTAATATTTAAAATGATTTCCTGGGTTTGATGACTTTAATATCATTAAACTTTTATTAATTTCTTTGAATTTAACAATGATATGCATTTCTGACTGTTTGCTTTCTGCACTTCTCATGTGAATTGTTCACATCCTTTATTATTTAATCAAGACTAACAATAGCTCCCATGTTTTGAGTGGCTGATATGCTTGAGACACTGTCATTCTCTTCTCTTGACATAGAGGATAACATGTAATTTACACAGACATTTTCTGAGTCATTTTATATACTTTGGATGTATCACATTGGAATTGATTTTATAAGGTATTTTTGCCTCTGAGGAAGAAAAGGGATGCAATGCAGGTGTTAGAAAAAAAGACAAATTTGAGGATCATCTAGAAATGAAATGAATTAAAATGTATTAGTAAAAAGTGACAAAGAATATATCAGTGTGTGTGTGTGTGTGTGCGTGTGGGCATGCGTGCGTGTGTGTGTGGGCATTTGCCAACTGTTTCACTTTTTAAAAAAGTGCTATAACCTTCTCATTGAATTTTGGGGATTCTTAGATTTTTAAAATGTCTCAATCTAAAGTTTTCCTTTTTTCAACTCAGAGTAATCTATTTAAATGTGGAAAAGCAACTCTTTGCCACTCTCATGGTGGGTATAATCACCTGCTCTAATCTCAGGGAGTTTTCTTTACTGAGGAACATTATCATGGGCGGATCATAGGTCTAAAATCTCTTAGACTACATCCCGTTTCTAAAAACCAAAACCTCTGTGTGTTCATTGGAATCAGGTTCTGTACTACTGCCTATATATTTCAAACTGTTCTACATAATCAAGGATATCATTTTTGTCGAACGGAAAGGTTAACATCACCGTAGTAAGCTAATTACACGCAGATTCTAGAAGCAAATATTTCACATAATTACATGTATATTGAAAGCATTCACCTGTGTTGTCCTTTGTCAGTTTTTTCACTCTGTCCAGTTTCCTTCTGAACATAAGTGAAGTTTTGTCTGTGTTTCTGGAAGATTCCTGATGATATTTGCTATGGGACTATCCTATTGTATATCTACCAAGAAGTTGTAGGAAATCAAGTGACGTTCAGAGCTGTGAGAAATCCGGGGACCACAATAGATAGAAAGAGGATCTCAGTCAATCAACAAGCTGCATTTATTCAGTTCAGTTAAGTATTTGCTCCCTCACCGGCCTGCCCCAGGCATGGTATGAATGGGAGGAGAAGCAGAGTAAAGCAGGTGCGGGTCCTACCTGAGAAATTTACCCTGCAGCAAAGGAGACTCGTACCATGTCTCCATAGGATTTGTTCAAAGCCCAGGTCTGCCCCGTGCCCAGGAGCAGAGAGCAGGCTCTGGAGGACAGGACTCTGGTGGTCACGGGCAGCGACGTGCCCAGATCGCCGGGGACTCCCTTCCAGCTCACCTTGCACAGGTCAGGCCCCCGCCCCCCACACCTCTGCATGCTTTTCTGCTAGTGGACAGCACCTGCCAACCTCTTCAGAGGGCATTCTGCCCACCCAGTGATGACCAGTGTTTGGGGGTCTCCAGACCTGGCCACAGGCTCTGTGCGCAGAGGCTGGCAGCTGCCTGGGATGAAAGCCCTGCTTCAGAGAGCAGCTTACTCTCCGGGGCTTCCCCAGGGCTCCTCCAGAGCCCCCACTGAAAGCACAGCTGCTGGCCTCCCCCGCCCTCTCTCGCTCACACTGCTCCCTCACTGTCCATCCCGGGAAAATGGTTGGCACTTCAATCATGGGCAGGCATGTGAGTCTGCCCATCATAGATGCAGGTGGATAGACGACCCAAATTCTTAAGAAGGTGAATGGAGGAAGGGGCACATGATGTGTGTGGGAGGAGCTGGAAGGCAGGAGGTTGGCTAGGAGGGTCCTTAACACAGGGCATGGTGGTCTTTGCAGACATCCATCCATCCATCCATTCATTCATTCACTCTTTCAGTGAGTACTTACTCAATATCTACTGTGTGCTAGTCACCATTCTAGGTGTTGGCAACAGGCAGCTGTATTAGTCAGCTCAGGCTGCATGACAAGTATCACAGGCTGGGCAGCTTAAATAGCAGAAATGGATTTTCTTACAGCTCTGGAAGCTGGAAGTCTGAGATCAAGGTGCCAGCATGGTTGGTTTCCTCTGAGGTTTCCCTCCTTGGTGTGTACACTGCCATCTTCTCCCCGTGTCCTCACGTGGTCTACCCTCTGTGCCAGTCTGTGTCCTGATTTCTTCTTACAAGGACACTGGTCAGATTGGATTAGCCTCCCCCAACGACCTCATTTTACCTTATTTACCTCTGTAGAGACCCCATCTCCAAACGCAGTCACATTATGAGATGCTGGGGCTTAAGGATTTAATCTGTGAATTTTCAGGACACAACTTAGCCCAGAACATCTGTGAATAAGAGATACAAACACCTCCTGTTGAGCAGTGAAGTGGGTAAGACCGGAGAGTAACAGAGTAAATCAGTTACATGTAGAATATCCCAGACACAGAAAAGGGATGAGAAGGAAAGCCCAGCAGGGATGGGGGATTAGGCTTAAGAGCCAGAGTGACAGTGTTAGTTGGGGATCCTGGAAAACCTTCCCTGAGGGGGAAGCATTTGAGAGATGCCTGCATTCCTAGGAGTCTCGATTTTGTGCTCTAGACAAGAGCACGTGGAAGATTCCAGGTCGGAGGGTGACATGGTGAGGCTGGAGATGTCATGTATCATTTCTAAATGTTTCCCACACATTTCCACCCCTCCAAGCTCTGCTCAGTGATGTTCTGCAGGCTCCCCTCACCCCCCGCTGGATTGCTGCAAGAGCCTCCCAGGAGACCTCCTAACGCAAGTTTCTATCTGCACATTTGCCCACACAGCCACCAGGATCATTCATCTAAAATACAAATCCCGTCATGTCATGCACCTCTGTTTAAAATCCCTCCTCACTTCTGCATCTCCAAAGCAAGCTCCTTGGGGAAACTTCATGTTATTCCAAGAGACATGTGACTCTGTGTGAAACTGTGTCGTTTCTACCTTTATAACATATGCAAAGTGAATATTACATAGAGATGCTTTGGTAATTAATTACCAATGAATTTTAAAGTATTATTGGGTTCATGGTGGACATTTCTTGTTATCATTTATTCTCAGTTAACAGACCTTAGAAGGAGAACTATCTCCTTAAAAGACTTGAAGTTATTGATGTTCCAAAGCGGGGGTCTGTCTTGTCTGTCAGTGCGTGGTCTCTGGGAGGTGCGGGGAGAGTCCCTGGTGGGGCAGGTAAGGTCCTCACTCAGCCCCCGCCCCCTCTCAGCCACAAGCCACAGCAGTGATGGAGCTCTTCGCCCTTGTACCCCACTCGTGATTCGAGCCTGGTTTTGACCCTCCTCCTGCCCCTCACCCTGCCCTGCACAGGCTCAACCCTCCTTGCCTTTTAGGGCAAAGCTCTGGCTCCAACTTCTTTAGGAATTGTCCCTTCTCTTCCTCCCTCCTTCCCGTCTCCCAGGTCAGGAAGTTGATAAATGTCTGTGATTTTCGTGATGCACAGAAGCCCTACATCCATGTGCTTTCCTCCCATTGGCGTCCCTCCAGTGCTCTACTATTATCCCCAACGTATAGATGAGAAAACTGAGGAAAAGTTATTATGTTACTTGGCCAGAGTCATATGGTAGCAGATGGCAGAGCCTGGGTTTGATGTCACAACCTTGACCGTCAGAGTGATGTTTCCCATGTGCGCGCATTGGGTTTCTCCAGGGGCGGGTCTGTACTAGGGGTTTCCCATGCTGTGTTATAATCGCCAGTCAGGACCATCTGGAGAGAAGAATCCATTGTGGGCAGCAGCTCCAAGTCTGACTCACAGCTGGCCCTTGATAAACATCTGCTGACTCATTAATTCACTCATGGATTTCCATGTCCTTCACCTCTAAGATGCAGCCATCTTTTTGTGTGAATTCCACATTTAAATACTGTACCTCAGTGTAATAGAAAAGACAAGATTGATTAAAGAATAAATTCTTATTTGCTTTTTTGAAAAGGAAACCCAAATTTCAGTGTGAAGCCCATGAGTCAAAAATTTCTTTCAGAAAAGGAAGCGTTTGTGATCTGTGCATTACCCGAGGCTACTTATAAATAGCTTTTTGCAGAAGTGTTAATTAGAGAACAAGCAAATGACAGTCTTGGGAGGAGTTTATGACCCCTGATATTTCACTGCCCTCTGAACCAGGAAGACACATACTCTAGGATCATGAGAAGAAGGAAATGGAAGGAGGGAGAGGAGACCCTGGCACTAAGTTATTTAGCAAAATGTGCTGCAAGGTCCCTGTCATTGTGCCCATGGGAGACCAGATTGCCATGATCCATGGTCAAGGGGGTATAGAATCCACACATGCCCACCCCCATGGATTTCCTCTCCATCATGCATTTACTGTCCTCCTTGCCATGCCATCACATGCAAGTTTGAAAGGACAGTTGTTTTTCCCCATCAATTAAAGAGGTTCTCATATTCTGTGCCCTGTTGACTGGTGAGAGGGCCATTATCAAGATTTATTCGCTTGGAGGAGACACATTTGCTTGGGCACTGTGGAGCCTAAACATTAGTATGTAGACTAAACATTTTGGGTCTTGAAAGCTTTCCTTTCTTTTTAATTTGTTTCCATGCCAAAGCTCTTCTTTTCTCATTAGAGTACATGTTTCCACCTCTTGGGTGGGAGAACTGTACCATATACAATTGCATATGATTTCCCCCAAGGTTTGTCAAATCATTATATTAATTGGTTATTTGACAAAGTTGCATTTCTAAGTTCAAGCCAATTTTTTCTAAAAAATACCATTAATCTTTGACTTTCAACAGACTATTGACTCAGCTATTACAAACATTTCTTACCATTGAATGTACATTTTCAACTCACAAAATCATTGCCACAATAAGTAGACTTTCATGCATCTCAAGAAATTGGATTGTATATACATATATGAACTATAGAGGAATTTTTAAGTTATCTGGTTTGTTTAATCAGTATAAATATTCCAAGAGGATCACTCAGACTTCCAAGTATTTCAATGTGCTCTGCCCTCAATTATCCAATTGATGAAATCGCATGAGTTAACGTTTTACATATCTCTCAAATGTTTTTACAGGATTTTTATTTATGGCTAACCTCTAAACGGTGGGAGGGCCAGCCCACAGACTGTGGCAGTGACAGGTCTGTCACTGCACTTTGAGATTGTACCTGGGACTGCAAGTCTGTAGCAGCAGAGTCGAGGACAGGGCAAGCTGGTGCCTCCCCGAGGGTCTCACCCCCTCTCACTGAGGTGAACTCCTGGTTTTTCTAATCGTCTTTATAACCACATCACTTACTTTATTTATCAGTATACAATGCTAAGATATTAATAGTCTCTGTGCTTAATTCTAAAATCTATATTTGATGAAAATTCATTCCAACTTTTGCCATTTAGGCCTCAATTCTGTGTAAGGTTGTTATAACTGAGTCAAAGCACTGTGATGAGATTCAACTCTGTACAATGTTTCCTTAGGCGCCTGTGGGTGTGTGGAGTTACTTTAGCTGTAGATTGATTAACAATAAATTTAACTTTAGGAGGTATTCTCTCAAAATATACAAAGCAACCTCTTAAAAATCTTGTAGTTATATACATATTGAATGTAGAAAAAGTCTGGTGTCTTAATGATCCCTCCTTTTTATTATACAAAGGAAAATTTATCACGTATACAATGACACAAAGTATCGATAAGAAATAGAATTTACCATGAAAAGGGAGATTCTCTTAAAAGAGAAGGAACTATAAAGAAGGGTCTGTAGAGCTTAAAATATTGGCAGGTGAACTAGAGAGAACTATACAGATTTACTAATCATCACCAGAAATTTTCAGAAAAAATCAACTATTATGGTCACAAATCTAGACTGTGAATGCCTACTTTAAGTCAGTAAATAACCAAAAAATTCAGGAGGCTATTAACTGAGATTTTAAGTGAAAATCGTATATATGCATTTATGTACTATCTTTGGTTGTTATATTTATATACTTTTTTATTGTTGATGTGTCTAGAAATTAGAGTGAAGATAGAAACTTAGGAATCCTTCTCACAAGGATATTTTGGGGAAGACAGCATATAGAATAAACTTTTATGATCAACTAAACAATCAAATGATGTTACAGGAATTCAGAGAAAAGAGACATCCGTATACACCAGAGTAGAGAGAGAAAATTCTCCATGTAGGGGTGAGGCTTACGCTGGTTTTGATGATTCGGTGGTGGGAGGAGAGGTGATAAAAACTGAAATTTTGGGGCTTCCCTGGTGGCACAATGGTTGAGAGTCCGCCTGCCGATACAGGGGACATGGGTTCGTGCCCCAGTGCGGGAAGATCCCACATGCCGCAGAGAGGCTGGGCCTGTGAGCCACGGCCGTTGAGCCTGCGCATCCGGAGCCTGTGCTCCGCAACAGGAGAGGCCACAACAGTGAGAGGCCCGCATACTGCAAAAGAAACAAAAACAAAAACAAAAACAAACTTAAATCTTAAATTGCTGGAGGAAAAAAATATATTTTCTTCCCTGGCCAGTCTGGTAAAAAGAACTCTGGACTAAGATCCAGCCATTCTGGGTTTAGAACACAGTTCTGTCACTACCTGGTTGTCGTCCTTGAGCAAGTCATGTCCTTTGAAGGTACATCAAGTCTCTCATCTGTAAACCCAAGGATTTGGCATCTGTGAGCTCTTCCAGCTGTTAAACTTGATGCTTCCAAGGAATCTTTTAAGTGTGGAGCTGAGCCAAGGGGAAGCTGCCAGCCTGTGAGTCTCCCAGGTACAGCTCCTGTCACCAGGGACTAGACACTTGCCCTTGGGTGAGGGAGCGAGACAGTGAATTCTCACACAGCACCCCTGGGCAGCAAATAAACTTGACGTACACGTGGAGGACGGGCTCCACCACTTTCCTCTTGGCTTCCTTGGTAAAACATAAATTATGTTTCTCACCTCAATGGAGATTATTTGCTCATCTTTCTCTTGGCAGCTGACCCCAGTCTCTGCAGTATTTCATCAGAAATTCTCACCACTGACTTGAGATCCCTGAAAGCTTTTCCTCAAATACTTTGAACTCCAGCTACACTGCCGAGCTATTTTGTCTAGTGATGTAACTTTAAAATAGGAGGAAAACATGTTTTTAAATGTATAAGTTAGGGTCTTAAGGATATGTATGTGCATGTGTGTGTATGTGCATGTACACACATACATATAACTGACACATATACATACATATACGTATGTATAATTTATCTCTGCAATGTAACATTGTAGTGGAGGCTACTTTTCAAAAGGATCTACTTTCCAGTTTTTCCCTAAAGGTAACATTCACATGGAAGTTGGTTATGAAAAGTAATCACAACACAAATAAATAGGGAGAAAATGCACAGAATTTTTAAAAGCCAAGGTTTTCACCAAAACCCCAGAGTAAAAAAATAATTCTTTGAGTTACATCAAAAGGAAGGCCACTCAGAGGAATTGCAGAGAGCCGGGGTCAGCACCAAAGGTCAAGTTTCAGGAAAGCACGTGCACACAGCTCTCCATACGCAAAAACCTCACGTGTGTTTCAAACCACACGCTTTACACAGACTGCAGGGATGCTTCCTTTTCCTTGTTGTTACAGTTACAAGGTCATTTTAGTCAATAAACATGATGAGTTGATACATATATTATAGGGCAAAGGAAGGGGGAATTTTGACTAAAATTGTTCAAGCGTGTTGTCAAGAGAAAAATATGTTCCATGAGCTGAGAGGGGGAATAGGTGATGGAAAGCTCACTTTCATTCCACACTCATGACCCTTCCTGATTCCAAGGAGGACAGTCCCCAAAGCCCAAGATTCTGTCTGAAATTACCTTCCACCCCCTCAAATACCAGACCCATCTTCCTCCAAACCAGGCTTTCTCCACCCTGGACACTTTGGGCTAGAACTGGCTGTGGATGGATGCTCTCCACGTTTAGCAGCATCCCAGGACTCTACCCACTAGATATCAGGACAATGTCTCCTGCTGCCTAGTCCCAACAACTGGATGCCTCCCCACATTCCCAAATGTCCCCTGGTATCAGGGTGGGAGAAGTCACCCCACTAAGAAATGCTTCAAACTCCTCCGGTTGGGACAGGGGTATCAGCTCAGGTGCCTTGCTGCACCATCCTGAGAACATTCTCAAAAGAAAACAGTGGGCCCCCAAGTTGAGGGACCCCATTGTTAAGCATGGGACAAATCCTGTTAACTGGATGATATGGCAACCCTGTTTACTGAAACCATAATTCAAAAAATTGCATCATTTCGATAAAGATCTTTCCTTTTAAGTGGAAAAACGGCCACAATTTAAAATAAAGTACCTGGATGGTTTGAGATAATGGAAAATGACTCATTTTTCTTGAGTTAATAACCTAAAAATTATCTGATGTGCAGAGAATGAATGCAAATGCTTCTTGTTAAAGAACATAGGGCTTTCCTGGTGGCGCAGTGGTTGAGAGTCCGACTGCCGATGCAGGGGACACGGGTTTGTGCCCCGGTCTGGGAAGATCCCACAAAAAAAATAAAAAAAATAAAAAGAAAATACAACTTAGTCCTCAAATATTTAAAAAAAATTAGAATAGACAAGTAACATTTGTCTTAATGTAACCAATCCACGCAGTTCTTAACACTAATCTCTTAACTGGTGGTCAGACCTGGGTTGGCAGGTGCTGGGCGGTGCTAGGGAT
Organism: Neophocaena asiaeorientalis asiaeorientalis; assembly: GCF_003031525.2. Lineage (NCBI taxonomy): Eukaryota > Metazoa > Chordata > Mammalia > Artiodactyla > Phocoenidae > Neophocaena > Neophocaena asiaeorientalis. The sequence goes on from NW_020173927.1 coordinate 4,980,420, forward strand.
TTGACTGTGAAAGAAGCAGCCACTCTCCCCACCTGAGGACTCATGTTCTTGCTGAAATACACCTTCATAGAGGATCCGTTTTCACTCATTGAGAAAAACTATGTATTTCATCTTAATCATCAATTCCTTTCTCGCCATTTCCATTAAGCTATCTTTCATGATCTATTTTAATAGACATTTTCATTTCTGTGAATTTCAACGTCAAGATACCAAAGTAACCTCTTATTGCTATTTTAAACTTAAATTATCCATGTATACCTCCCTCTGCTCTCTGTTGGGCATGTCATTGGCAGAAGGCAGGAGTCCTCCAAAAGAGGGGTACTCTGAGAGGTGTGGGTATGCCTGGAATCCAGGTTATTTCCACCGGCTGGCCATTAAGGCTCCTGACCCCTGTCAGCATGCTTTCCTTTGTGTTCTCAACAAACTCAAATCCACAGCGACAGTCACAATGACTGACAGTGTTTACTTGCTGTTACATGAGCGTGTTTAAGTATTCACTCACATCATCTCTTTTCAACTTCGCTCCATCCTCACAGCTCGGCATCGCCAGTGTCTCCTTTTTCAGAAACAGGTAACGCTGAGTTAGAGGAAAGTTACCAGGATTCAAATCCAGGATCAGGTGGTGTCAGACCTCTGCTCTCCCGCTGTGAACTGTTCTGTCTTCCCAGCTGCTGACTGACGAAGATGCCACTAATTCATAAAATATGCTGCTTTTGAATTTTCTAATCAAGGTGTTCATTACTGCTTAAAACGTGTTAGTAAGTATAAACTGCATAGAGATGTTTTAGATACAGGTAAGTTAGACATTACAAAGGACAATAACCTGCAGACTTACTGAACTTGACTTATTGAATTCCTCACATAGTTACCGGCTCTCAAGGAAGGGGGCCCTTCGATGGTGGTGGGACAGTCACCTGTGAAAAGTGTAATGAAAGAAAGGCTTTCATCACGGAGCTGCTTAGAAATGACACTTGTTTTGGGTCTTGGGCTCCAGAGAGAGCAAATCTGACACTTTGTTGCTGTTTTCCAGTTCTTGGGATAATGTGGTCAGTCAACCAGAACCTCCACCTTAGGCCTGCTCAGGGATCTGGGGGCCTCAATTCAGGATGCAGACTTACCTGAAATGCTCCCTGCGTGGTAACACTTGACTCATCCTTCCACCCTATTGAGGTCCTTTGGGATTCTCACCATGTCACTGGCACCCTGGCCCTCACTCTGGCTTTTAATCAAATATGAAGCTGATGGGCCTGTGCTCTATGCCCTTGTGTAAATGAGTGCCAACACGTGTCTCCTGCAAACTGAGGCTGGATTGTAAAAACGCTCCAGGAATCAAATTGTTCAACCACAGGATCAAGCTAACCATGCCTGCCACTGCCAACATGACTGTCCACAGCAGCACACCAGGAGAGACTGTCCAGTGTCTGCTGGAGCCTAGATGCACTGGGACTGCAGCCTTCCCCTCTTCTTGTAGTTTACTTCACTTCCCTCTGACTATAGTGTCAGGGAAGGCAGGGACACTATCTTTCTTGTTCTCCGCTCAGTTCCCAGTTCTTTGCACACTGCCTGACACATAGTAGCCACTTAGAAAATAATTATTGGATCAATAAATAAATGAATAGATGAAAATCAATCCCATTATAGAAAGACAATGACATATTCGGGCAAAATATCCTAAATTAAAAATTACAGACTCTCAATAATTAGTGAACGAATACTAATTAAGACAATACTGAGTCCTACACTATCTTTACTCAGGATAAATGCCAGATTAAACAGTACACAATATTAGTAAAACTTTCATATTCTATTTGAGAATCAAAACTATATTTGAATCTCTACTCTTCCTTAATCGTGACTGCTGACTTCATCTGCAAATTCTCAGTTCACTATATATGATATGTCCAGGCAAAAAACTTTATTCCAGCATAGAGCACCTCATGCTACTTTTATAAACTACTATTCTATACCTGCTTCATTCTTTCTTATAAATATTTCTCAACATTTTATTATAATTTTCAACATAGAGCAAAGTTGAAAATTCTAATACCAATGTGCCCACAACCTATAGTCTGCTAAGAACACTTTATTTTCATTGTTTTGTACATAACTCTGCATCCATTCATTCATCAATCGTACTTTTTTTCTGATCCATTTTACAGTAAATGGCTGAATTCAGTATTTAGAGTTTAATATTTATGTATAGGTTTTTGTTCAGTTGTAAAACTCATATACAATGTAAAGCACAAATCCTAAGTGTTTACTCACTGAGTTTTGGCAAACATATGCATCTGTGTCACCAAATCCCTGTAAAGATACAGAAATTACACAACCTCAGAAAGTACCCTCAACTCCCTTACCAGTCACCCCCATCCTCATATCCTCCAGGACAACTTCTGTCCTTTTTCTTTTCCTTTCTTTTCTTTAAACCACTGATTAGGTTTACATTTCCTGATTTGGAGCTTGATAGATATGGAGTCATACACTATATACTCTTCTGTGTGAAGTTTCTCTCACTCAGCCTGCTCTCCATCCATCACATGTATCAGAAGCTCATCCCTTTTCATTGCTCTGCAATGTTCCATTGTTGATACCTCTCCATGGAGCCATTCTCCTGCTGCTGAACCCCTTGCTTGTCTTCAGGTTTTTGCTATGATGGTTAAAGCTGCCATGAACCTTCTTGTACATATATTCTGTGGACATGTTTTCATTTCTTTTGAGTAAAGGACTAAGGCTAGAATTGCTGAGCCATAGGATCACCATATGCTCTATTTTATAAGAAACTGGCAAACATTTTATACAGTGGTTGTACATTTTTACATCTCCACCAGCAATATACAAGAGTTCCAGTTGCTACACACCCTCAGAAACATTTGATAGTGATCATTAAAAAATAAATAAAATAGCCATTCTGATGGGTGGAGTATGTTAATTTGCTGACGATTAATGGGGTTGAGCACCTTTCCATATGCACAATGACCGTTTTTATATCTTCTTGTGTAAAGTGCCCATTATAATCTCGTGTCCGATTTTATTGGATTGTCTTTTTATTATTGAGTTTCAAGAGGTTATTTCAAATACATATCTGAAGGGTAATGTCCCCTGCAGGTCACTGTGAAGAGAAATCTTGAGAAGTTCTGTTTTCAGGGCATCTCTTCCCAGCAGTGTGTCTAGATCTTCCTTGTTCTTCTTTTTATGATTTAAAACATGGATTGAGGAGCTAACTTTTGTCTTTATCAACTTTGAAAGCTGCAGGTTAATCTAAGCATTTATTTTCCTGTCAAAATTGTTCAAGTCTGTGATCTTAACTTTTTTATTGTTCTTTATACACAAGCTCTCCTTTTAATCTTTTCCACATGTCCTTGTGAAAGATGTGTTTATCAACAAGTCTATTATGGACGCTTGCTGTTCTCTCTCTTTTTTCTCCCTGTCCCTCCCTCTCTCTCCCTCCCTCCTTCCCTCCCTCTTAGAAGTAACCACATCATACATGTACATCAAAATCACACTTTTGAGCACCTTTAAACCTGTTCATCCTCCTGAGAACTGTAGAACTACCCTTGTCGAGATCTCGTCCCATTGGTGGGGGTCTGCTCTAAGGGCACAACAAATGCCATGATGACACAACAGCTTCTCCATAAGATTTCTGCTTCCTCCCCTTCATCCAACCTGTTACTCAACATTTATTCCAGAGTAACAGTTGTGTTTTATTCCCTCTCTACTTCCTGGGAGATAAAATGGTCAGCAGAGAAAGTTGAAAGTTATCAGATACACTACTTTAGCTGAATGAGGCTTCCAGTCAATGCCTGGAAATTGGGACCTCCCCCTCCCCCAACTGTGCTGTCCGGCTGTGTCACTCTTGTGATCTGTGCCACAATGGAAATGGTCTGTTTCTTCCGCTGTATTCCTCCACCAAGGGTGGTTTCTCTTTAAACCTTTTATCTTTAGACAAGTCCTCTCAAGTGGGGCTTCACTAGGGTTTTAGGAACTTTCATGTAATGATATACCTATTCTGACATACAGAACTCATCTGCCCCATTTCTGGGAGATCTGTTCTTTTTATTCCACAAGTGCATTAGAGCTTTCCTACAAGTAGCTCATCTGGGGTCCGGTGCTAGTTCATAAATCATCATTTCCTCCATGTGTTGAGACCCAGGTTCCCTTTCTTCCTGGATCAGGCTCTGAGTGCTTCTGTGATGTGACCCCCAGGCAGGCCTCAACCTGACCTGTCCTACTTAATCCAATCACTTACTTTCTTGTTCTGTGGACAAAGTCATGCTGCCTCTCATATGAAAAGTACACATTTGCCTCTTAGGAGAAGCTCCCCATACTTGTTGCGTGATGTAGAGATTCACCTCAGTTCTTTTGATTTCTGAAAATCACATTCCCAGGCATTTATGTCTGCCTGGAAAATCACCTGAACTTGAGGACCTCGGGGGCTGAGTTGCCTGTGGGCCTGCATACAGGCTGGGTGGGCGGGTGCACACCTGGAGCTCTGGGTCTGAGGATCCCATCTTGATTTACAGGGTGGTGGTTGGGACATAGCCAGGAAGCTTTCTATGAGCTGTGATGCTCAGGACAGGAGAATCCAATTCAATATTTGAAAGAAATTGCATATAAATTTGTATAAACTAACTTGTGTCTTACAGACTTGTATTAGAAATTAAATAATAACATAACTGATATGGTAATACATATGTATATACATGTATGTATGGTGGTATACATGTGTATGTGCGTTTGTATATATGTGTACATATTATATATAACTGTATATATTATATATAGTATTTATATTATTTAAATAATTTTATTGTTAATAAATAAATAATGAATTATTATTACTATATTATAGTAATGTAATAAAATATTATATAGTTGTTATA
>NW_020173927.1:4985526-5027157 GCF_003031525.2 Neophocaena asiaeorientalis asiaeorientalis
AAATATTATATAGTTGTTATAATATAATAATATAATTATCGCTAATATAATAAATATAATATATAAATATATGATTATATATGTATATTTATATACATTTTCTCCCCTTCTTCTCTTCCCCTCTCTTTTCTCCACCACAACTACAGGAAGGTGGTCACTCTGACTGAGACAATCCCTGTCCTGGAGAATTTGTCCTTGAGAATGTATTGTACCAGCTACTGTATTCCACAGTGCCATGCTATGTCAAGCCATACTGGAGCCTGATATAAAGGGAAATAGCAGCAACAGTGACCTTGTCTTTATTTACAATTTTATAGTTGATGCATCATGGATATTTTGCAATAATTTTGATTTTTGAAAATTTCCATCAAAATAATATTTACCCTGGTGACTGATTTTTCACTCCATTTTTCTGTTTAAATTTTCTTAAGGTTGCCATATCAGTAAGTAAGGCTGAAAACCAATGATTTTGCTGACAAAGGAAAGCCCTGGAAAAACTTCAGTAAAGATTGGCAAAACATAGAGGGAAATACTGCATCAAGAAACATGTTGATTCCCAGGAATTGTCAAGTGGGGCTACCTGTTCATGGTGGTTATGGGGCCACAAGACTCTCCTTTGGGGGCACAAAATACATATTCTCTCTGACCACCTGATTATCCATCATTGTCTCGGACAACAGGCTGCCTTCTGCTTTTCGAGGTGGTTGCCCTCATCCTTCATTTCCTGATGACACATACCTTACCAAAGGGTTTTCCACATGATAACATTTTAATGTTGTCACTTTGGGAGAATATTTTGTCTTTAAAGAAGAAAAGGTTGAGCCTGTAAAGTTTTAGATCGTTTTGATAGAAATCAATACAGTGAAGGACAAATTTCCTACAAAATATTTTTGAATGTTTTATTTATTGGATGCTCAGCTGTACAAATTAGACACATGGGGTGTAACACAATTTAATCAGGATTATGATTTTTATACACGGGCTGCAACATCCTCCCCCGCAAAAATCCAAAATTATCTTAAAAGTCCTATCACAAATTGTAGATAGACTAACTAAATAAAAAAGTGACTTTGGCTAATTCGACATCTGATTGAAGCTGCTAGCTCTGGATCTTCTATTTGTGATAAACTAATTTTGCTGGTTTCTAATACCGGGTCAGATATGTTTTAGAATGCATGGTTTTATAAATGTACTAAACAGAGCCATGACATGTATGGAAGTTTAATTGCTCTTGGTGATTATACAAATTGTGATTTTTTTTGGTCCCTTTCTCTTTATAGTACATTGATTGAAAATACCCTTTCCTGCTTTTCTTTTTTTTAAATTTTAAGTATTATCTTTTTTTTCTTCTTTGATGTTTTACTTAGAAATAAACTGTCTAATTAAGAAATGTTTGTAAATTTTCCAAAAATCTTTTTGTCATTGTCTTCTAATTTATTTATTTATTTTTGTTTGTTTGCTTTCTAATTTAAATACATTATGATCAAAGAATATACTCTGTATGGTTTCAATTCATCTAATTTTTTTCTACTAAACATCAAGAAGTTTTAAAATGTTTATTTTATATCAGAGTATAGTTGAATTACAATGTTGTGTTAATTTCAGGTGTACAGCAAATGATTTAGTTATACATGGGATTACAGGCATGATTTCCAGAATGTTCACTTCTATACAGTTGTTAGGCAAATGTAGATTCCTTCATCCTGGCAGTAGGTAAAGAGATGGAAGTTGACACCTGTAAGGTAGAAGGTGAGAGAACACCCCACCCTTCCATCCTCACCCACTTCCCCTCTTCCAATGTTTCCACCTCCACTGCTCCCAGTGAAGTCACCTCCCTCAGCTCGTGTCCCCTTCTGTCAATCAAGTGGATGATGCCATCTTTATAGGAATCCTTGAGGGCTATCTGAGCTACCAGAGAGCATTACCAGAATCCTTTCTCCATTAGCCATTAGGAATCCTGGAGCCTATATACACTCCCTGACATTTATTAGTAATAGAGGTTGGAATTATTACCAGATAGAGCTGGTTCAAGAGCCAGGCAGTTGATAAGTTAGTAGAACTGACACCTTCCAACAGCTAAAATCAAATAGATTGGTTTGACAATTTCCCCACCCCAAATGGTTTCTGTATAACCGACAAGCCACATAGGTGATGTGGCCTTCCTTTCCCAATGTGCTTTATCTCTGGGAGTCTTTAACAAAAAAGACTCTGAATATGCATTAAATGAAACCCAAAGTTACACTTTGTTATAAGGACCATTATTTAGAACACAAGTTTTGTTTCTTGTTACTGATAAAAGTAGCACCCTTTACACAAAGAAAAAATACAGATAATATAGAGAGAAACCATTCCCAGTGAAGATGTAATTTTAGCAAACATGTTACAGAACATATGTACTCTGGGAAAGAAAATTAAAACTTGAGTTGACGTAGACAGTGTTTCATTTGTTTTCCCTTCAGAGCTGTTGCAGAAAGCCCAGACACTCTATCATCAGGATAAAAACCCTGCAAAGGGAGGGCCAAGGGGATGCATCTTCATTCCAAGGCTTCCTTGACTATGCCCAGCTGAGATGTGAATCAATATTCCTTAATAGAATGTTTAGAAAGTTAACACCAAAAACAATTTGCTGTATTTAATGACACTTTCTCTGATCAGTAAATAGTGTATTGCTTTTTCCATAGTGTAAATTCAATCATTTTCAAAGCCTGCTTTCATTGCTTTTGCGAATGCCAGTTAAATCCCCCTTGTAGATTTTGAGGAGAAACGATGACGGCTGAGCTTAGTTGACCTCAGCTCCTAGTTTCAGGCAACATTTTGGTGCCCAGAGACGTTGGCAAAGGAAAGGGCAGCTTCTAGGACAAGATCCTGCCCAGGTGTACCTCCCTGGTACACAGCTGGAGTGTTCTGTGTTCCCAGAGGCATCTTGCAGAGGTGAGTGTTGGGCTGGACTGGTGATGCTGTCCTCTTAGAAATGTGGCTTCCTGGGAGAGACCCCAGTCCCTCTTCCTCTAGCAGGTGAAACTGTAGGATGTAAACCCCACAAACCAGACACAGCCATACCGCCCCCTGGAGCTTGGGGGGAGCCCCACTGCAAGTCTGCGGTTTCCTGCTTTGTCTGCCTGTCCCCCTTTCCGGGGGCACAGGACCCCACACCCAGAGCCTGGAGTCCTCTTCTCCAGCATCCCTATGGTCTCCTCCTGGGATCTGGGTGCCAAGATTATCACACAACCAAACTGGGTTTCTGCCCCTCGTTTGTAAATGAGTGGGGAAGGACCCAACTTTACAAAGTCATGTTCAATGAGAACAGCGAACGTGAGCTACCCTGAGAGGGGCCTGGCACAAGCTAGGTGCTCGCTGCACTGTGACAACCCAAGAATTTTAGCATCAGTACCTTCCCTTTTAGATGAGAGGCTAGACTGTGAGAGCCCCCCTATCTTGCCCCAGACAGTATACAGCAGGATGCTTTCCAGACTGGCTTACCATCTCTCTCCACAGCCCCTGCTCTCCATTGTATAGAAATCTATCCACGTGGACAGCAGGCAGCAGAGTGGGAAGAAAGATCTTTTCAAGCTTGGTTTTAAGATCAAAATAATGTGTTATTGATTCCACCTGCAATGAAATCCAATAATATTAATATCTGAGTACTTGCTGTGTGCCTAGCTTCACCAGGCATTTTTCAACATTATTTGACTTCTCATGGTCTGTAGTGCTGGCATCACATGTCGAAAGGTGAAAACCAGGGTGCAGAGAGTTTCAATAGCTGCTGGGTTTCGCTCAGCTGAAAGTGGTCACTCTGGGCTTCAACCCAAGGTCATCCTGGCTCCAGAGCAGCGTTCTTCCCATGTCGCCATGCTTCCCTCCTGTAGATAAGACAAATTCCCCAAGGATATTTTATCTCTCACCAACTTACATCGAAAGAGGAATCCTTTAAAATATATTGTAATTGGAAAGGCAGAAACCAGAAATAAGGATAATTTCTAAAGTGAAAAGGCTTCCCCAGACCAGAAATCATTTTCCTTTTGGTAGCGTGAGTGGTGTCTCTGGATAAGGATCCTGCTAATCTCACGTTGACTGATGTCCAGTCAGTAGCACGGCTGCCAAGGTGAAGAACACAGCTGTGCAGAGGCTGAAAGTGAAACCTGTTCACAGCCCAGCAACGGGGGGAGAGAAGTGCGAATGTGGCTCAACTTGGCAAAACCAGACTTAAATGAGAGACTCAAGTTACGTGAGAATGATGGAAATAAAAGAGGGACAAATACAGAACTTAGTAATGGTATACTGGGCCAATCATTAAGTGTGTTCTGACTGACTTTCTCCTTAATTAACATACAGGGCCTTTGAACTTTGCCTTGTTTTACATTTGTGACTGTTACAGAAAAAAAATCCATATTTACTCCTGAGGGTGGCACTTGCAAAGGGTCAAGATACTGTGTAAGCGCCCTTTCTTCTTCAGAAAGAAGCTATGTGAATGCAACCTGTTGTGTTGTCTGTTGTCAAGTAGAAAGACTGGTGAACGGAACGCGCCTCACCAAGCACACTGCAGAGTTATCACAAAGGATATGTGTCCGTGAGGATATGCAAATAAAACATGGAGCAGGACCTCCAAGTCATACTAGGAGGAGATTCAGAGTTAACAGGAGGGACCAGGTTCCAAACACTGAATTTCATGCATAATCACAGTGCTCATCACAGCCGATTCTCACCACTACAAAACGTGGCACGTAACATGCAGATAATTTGGAGACTAAAAGGGTTAACAAAATTTCTCTTGGACTGAAGTAGCAGGGGCTGTAGGTAAAAATAACAATGATGTTGTAATAAGTTGGAATGTGTGTTCTTGCCCCAAAATGTTTTACACACTTAGTTTTAAGCATTTGATACTTACAGGGAGAGTGTCAGGAAGGCATTCTCAGAATTGCTAAAGGGCAGAGTCCTCCAACGGACAGGTCCCAGTATTGCTACTGTTGTCGGGAGGTGTAATTCTGATCCCTAAAAACGAGTACACACTGAGCAAGCACCCCTTCAGAGAGCTGGGCAAATATACAAGACGCATGTTTATACCATGCTATTTCCCTCCTATTTGATTTTTTTAAAGGTGTAATAGTATTATTGGACACTTTCCTTACCAGACTTTCTTTGAGTGATTGTAATCGAGAGTGAAATTGAATTCTAATTTATTTAATTCCCTTTGGGCCATCAGTCATCCTTTCTCCTCTATTTTCTTGGCTATTATGAACGATGCAACAATGGCCATCCTTGCCATTATATTGTATATTTTATATACAATACTAAGATACATATACACATACCTCTGTACATGTGTCAAAATTTATATAAGGTAGATTCCAGGAAGGGGAGCCTCCGGACCCTAGGACACGTTCTTATGACATTTTGATGGTTACTACCATATTCTGCATTAACACATTCCTATTAGGTATTTTAGCAATATATGTACAACCCTGTGCATTTCCCCATGTCCTTGTCACCTATAGATACCATGGTGATTTTAACTTTTGTCCAGATGAAGAGCAACAGCATGTATCTCCTTGCTGTTGTAAGTTGCAGGTTTTGGGTCACCTGTGAGGTTGTACATCTTTTTGAATACTTAATACCAATTTGTATGTCACTTTCTGCACTTGGCTGGATTTATTTATTTACCATTTTTCTATTTTCACCTTTTTCTTGTCGCTTCGTCAGTTTGACTTGGCAATCTTAGTTATATTTGTTGTCAGTGTTTTCTCACGGGGAAGGGCACACCTTTTCTCTTAGTAGGAAGCGTCCTTCAGCTCAATTTCCTGGTGTCTGGAGTTGTGATTGGGGTAACACCACAGCAGCCCGGCAAAAGCTCCACACGCAAAGATCTTCAGTCCCGCAGAGCTGACGGTAAGTGAAGGACCCAGGCAGAAAGGATGGAGAGACTCTGCCAGCCCCTGCTTTTCGTAAGCATCCACCTACCCCAGGTGCAGGGCCCTGGATTCCTGTTAAGTCAACATCTGGAATACAAGGAGACCACAGGAGAACAAGCACTGCAGCCAACTCTAAAATAGTACATTATCAAGCACTTCAAAAATCCTCACTTTCATTATTTTTTTTCTATATATTTGGAAATTTTGAAGTGAACTTAGAGGGTAGAATTTTGGCACAATATACATAAATGATGCAGGCCGTGTGTAAGACATGTTTTACTAGAGAATCAGTATAAATTTGAGTAGTTGCTTGAAGTGTTATCCAGGCTCAATCAGAACAGTGTTAGATTCACAACAGGCTGACCAGGACAGTAGCTCCTTGGCATCCTTGGTCTTCGTGGGACCCATAGTACAACCCGGTTTATCTGAGTTCCCGCCTCCCAAGTTCAATCAGTACAGCAGGTGACACGACTGCCAACAGTCTCCTTCAGCATGTGCTATGTGGAGGTGACATGGTCTTACTGTGGAGATCAGTGTTCTGTCCTTGAGGAGTTTACACTCTACACAGCATTCATTTCCATGTGCCTGCCATGGCAAAGTTTAAAGGACTTCTCACATGCAGTATCTTTTTTTTACCCTCGAGGCCAAATTTGCTCCAGAAAAAAATACCAAAATAAAATACTGCATCAGGAATTTAGGAGAGTAAAGCCCAGACACCGTTTAGGAGTTCTGACTTCATGGAGAGGCTCAGGTATGTTGACTTATCTTGCATGCCAAGCCACAGTGTTGGTGACAAATGGGACATCTGTGTTCCCCATGTGGTCCCCATTCTCGGATCATCTTTTTATGTTCTGGGGCCTCGTAGCAGGAAAGCCCATGGCCGACTCTGCTGAAACCTCCACTCGGCTGTTCTGGAGTCGGAGCAGATATCTAGGGACCTGACCTGTGCCGGCCACATCTGCTTGGTTCATCAGAACTCAAGTCACTTGACTCCCCTTCAAGCCCAAACTCAAAACCGCCCCCATGCAGACCCTGTCTTGCTCCTTTCATGGTGACTGGCTTGTGTACAAGTGTATCACGGTGTGGGGATGTGTGATAGTGTGTCAGTGTGCGTGGGAGTGTCCTGGTGTGTGTCTGTGTGCAGGTTTGTGTGAGTATGAGAGGTTTTACTCTGTGGGAGTATATGACATGTGAGCCTGGGAGGGACCGTGTGTATGTCTGTGTGTCAACCTGCATGTGAGCGTGTGTCCACGTGCTTGTGTTACTGAGTGACGGTGTGTCTGAAAGTGTGCATAAGAGTGTGTCAGTGCGTGTCCATGTGTCAGCATGTGCATCAGTGCCTTTGAGTGCTTCCTGTGTGTGTGAGTGCATGTCTCTGTGTATGAGCTGTACTGTGAGTGTGTGGTCCCCACGTGTGGGTATGAACAAGCAGGAGTGTGTCAGCATGTCTGGGTGTTTTGGCACACCAGCCTGTGTGTGAGTGTGTGTAACACAGGCCTGGGCCATGTTGTATTCATACTACTCAGGCTGACGTCCTGTCTCACAGAGCTGGAAACCACAGCTCTCCTGGACAGGTGACCTGGCTGCAGGCTGAGGACTCAGGAAAATGTGCTTGGCTTTGATCTCATACCTATAACTTGTCTTAGAGGCACAATTATTTCTTGCCATCGATAGTGAAGCTGAAGTATTAATTGTCACGTGTGATAAAATTATCATTTTTATTAAAATATATATATATTTAGATATTTTGAAATGGATCATTTTTAAAGTCTTTATTGAATTTGTTATAATATTGCTTCTGTTTTTTATGTTTTGGTTTTTTGACTGAGAGATGTGTGGGATCTTAGCTCCCCGACAAGGAGTCAAACCTGCACTCCCTGCACTGGAAGGCAAAGTCTTAACCACTGGACCACCAGAGAAGTCCCAAAACGTACTCTTTTAAAGTTGAAAAGTAGGTATCAACAATGTAAAAGGCTGGGTAGACTCAAAAACTTTGGCTGCTCTAGAAAAAACTCAAGCAAATTGAATCGTTGAAACGTTGAGCTGCACATTTATGGACGAAACCGTACTTGAACTCGTCCGTGAACGTTATCACAGGTGACAGTGGAGCAGGTCTCCCCAGAGCAGCTTTGCAGAGGATGGAAGGCCTACACAGGCCGCACAAGGTGATGCTGCACAGATGTGAATGATCACACGTTTCTAACTTGGAGGACAGAACTCTAACTCGGCATATTTTCATCTAAAGGAGCTTCCACAGAGTCTGAGGCCAGAACGTACGTATCAACAATTACGAGATCCTAGAAGGAATACACATAGTCAGAGCAGCCCCCATGGTGTGGGAAATCTAATTTGCATAAATAAAAAACAGTAAGTCCCTTTTTTAAGTCTTCCAAGATTTTATGTGGTTTTTTAAATGTCTACTCTCGTCTACTGCATTCCTGTTCTTCATCTCTCCCTCCCCTTTTTATCTCAGAGTCTGGGGCCCTTGGCCAACTGTGGGTCCCACACCTTCCCCTCTGTCCTCAATGGGACAGGAACCCACCCCAACCCTCTTGGGATGGGATGGGGGCCTCTCAATCCACCGACCCATTGTCACAGGCTTCTGCAGACAATCCCGACTTCCTTCCCTGGTGCTGCCTCTTCTTTTAGGCTATTTTCTCTCTCAGCATGAGTGACCCTGGGGAGCCACCCAGGGCAGCCACCCAGGCCTACAGATGATCCAGATACAAGAAGAGAGTGGTGAACAGTCTTCTCAGAGTGCAGCTTGTGCCTAAGTCACCCGGCATGGGGACGCCTTGCTCCCCCTGGGACCTCGTGGGCACCCCCTTCTTCACTGTCCGGCTGCTCCATCACTGCCTGGTTTCTACAGAGGCCAGATGAGTGCCATCCTGTTGGAGCTGCAGGAAGGGGCCTGCGAGGTGCCCAGAGTAGAGCCAGCTCACACCCAGAGCCAGGACTGGGCTGGGCCCCCCGTGAGACCAACCCTTGTGGTTGGAGGGTAAGGGGGGCAGGAAGGGAGGCAGAAGCTGACCTTCCAATTCTTCAAACAGACAAGAAGATCCTCCCCACTCTGGGGCAGAAAGGCAAGGGACAGCAGGAGGCTGGGACAGCAAGAAGCCTGGACATCAGGGTGGAGAGGAGGAGCAGCCCTAACAGGAAACACCAACAGTCCAGGCCGGGTTCACATGTAGTGACAATATTGTTCAATTATTCAAGGGCCAAGGTAAAAAAAAAAAAAAATCCAATTTAATATTACTAAATGTATTCTTACTGTGATCCGAATGCCTATGTTCAGATTTATCAAGATTAAGCAATTTTGTCCAAGAACTGGAAATAAATACCTTTCCTAATTTTTGTAGCTCAAGGGCTCATTCTAGAGGCACAGCTTGAAAGGCAGTTTTCCCGTTAAAAAACAATTTAAAGTTTCTCTGGACCAGGGCTGACCACCAGAAATGAAACAAGAGCTGAAAATACGAGCCACGTGTGCTCTTTTAATTTTTCTTGTAGCCACATGAAAAATAAAGATGAATGGGTGAACTTGTCTGATAGTGTATTATATAAACCAATATACCCAATATACCATCATTTCAAGATGCAGTTGATATAGAACCTTATTAACTTGTGATTTTACATACTTTCCCCCACTATGTCTCTGAAATCTGTTGTGTATTTTACCCTGAGAATGCTCCTCGATTGGACTGGCCACATTTCAAGGGCTCAAGAGCCATGCATGGGTCAGCAAACTTTTCCTGCGAAGCCCAGATGGTAAATATTTTATCCTTCACTGGCCATATTGCCTCTATGGAACTCTGCAGTCATAGAGAGAAAACAGCCATGTATTACATACAATGTGTAAATGAACAGGCATGGCTGTGCTCCAATAAAAGTTCATTTACAAAAACAGGTGGTGGGCTGGATGAGGCCTGAAGGATGCAGGTTGCAGACCCCCATGTAGACCAATCCAGTCTAGTATCCAATTTTTGACCAATAACAATCAGTGATATAGAATATAAAGATATGTTTTGTTTACATTTTGCCAAAATCTGTAGCAATCGTGCTATGAACTGAACTGTATCCTCCCCAAATTCATACTTTGAAGCCCTAACCCCCAGGGTGATGGTATTGGGAGGTGGGGCCTTTGAGAGGGGATTGTATGAGGTCATGAGGGTGGGTCCTCTGTGACAGGATTAGTGCCCTTATAATTAGAGACACTCTCTCCATGCTATGAGGACACAGTGAGAACCCAGAAGAGAGACCTCTCTAGAACCCGACCCTGCTGCCTCCCTGACTTCAGACTTTTGGCCCCTGAACTAAGAACAAAAATTCTGCTGTTTAAGTTGCCCCATCTGTGCTACCTTGTTATAGCAGCCTGAACTGATTTGTATAAGGAGAAAAGTCTTTAAAAAGGCAGTATATGAGGACACTTTAAAAATCCCTTATTTAAACCCAAGCTATTCATTTTAAAAAGAACCTCTTTAAAAATATTTAAAATCTTTTGAACTCAATATGTATTTCTTCCCTCAGTGTCAAATTACTCACCTTTACCTCCAAATTAATGACAATATGTAAAAAACATATACAAACTATAAAGAAGAAATCTTCTAATTACTAACCTGCTGAACCTGCTGTTCTGGCTAAGGTCATCTTTGGTTTTGTCACCCTTAAAGTTCCACTAACGTCATGCTCCCAGTTTCTTATTTCTGTTTCATTTCTTCTAAACCTAAGTCTGAAAATATGCATTCTTCTCTCTTGCATGTGAAAAGTGTATGGTGAACACATTGTGAGATCCTATTGTGGCTTCAGGCAGGACCATCCAAGAGTTTTTTCATCAACATAAGAGGGATATATTTTTTTTTCTCTTTCCATGAACTTTCAGTCTCCCTTTATACTACTGGCATTTGTTTAGCACAGTGATTACATTTATTTCATGTTATTTTTGTGCAGGGCAGTGTTGCTAAATTGCTTGCAGTTAACTCTGAGTGAACAACTTGTTGCTGTTTTATTTACATATCTTCTAATAAATACCTTGCTATAATATTTTTCTCATGTGTGAATGCTCAACACATTGTAAATACAAACTAGATCAATGCTATATTTCAACAAGCAAGTACCCATTTATCTTTTTATTTGTTATTTCCACCCCCTCTTTTATAGCATTATCCTAATCCCTTCAAATCTAATTCTGGAGAAGCAGAAAGAAACCCAGGGCCAGTTTTCCCCTTTGCATCAGAAAGGATGCTTCCACATTTGGTTTATTGAGGGACTGGCCTGTAAATGTGACCTGCTTCTAAATCTACAATCATTGAAATGGATTGGTTTGATCTGGATGATGAATTTTATGCCCAAGAAATTATTTTTCAACTTGCTCTTTCTGCTTCGACCTCAGGAGTCGGCGGAACAGTGCACATAGTTTAATTTGCTATTTCACAGGACCTTTGATAAGCTGTAAAATGATACATAACCACAATTTAATAAGTTAAAAATTTAATAAAAAATAATGGAAATGGATATTGTTTTTTCTTTGAATAAGTCAACAAGGAACATATTTCATGTTTTAAACTTGAGTCGATATTTTGATAGAAATGCTTTATTTATCTGACACAGGTATCATTTTCATTATTTTCATTCTGTAATGCAATCTGAATTCCAGACTCATATGTGCTTTGAATGGACTAACTCAGCCTCTTCAAGGAAAAGCCCCTTGATTCAAGTGTAAAAGCAAACTTCTTCCTGAACTTCTCTCCTTCCCTGTCCCTTAAACCACTCAACATTAATTGGTTCTATTCTGGCCTGACAGAAGACTATATGTCATTATGATGTTCTCTTTATGTGGCTAAGAAATCTTTCCTTGAATATGGTCAGCACATAAGGCAATGGAGAAACTAAATATCTAATCGATATTCCCTATTTAATTGTAGGGACAATTGTACAGAAAAAGTGGAAGCTTAACCCTATATGTTTGTCCTACTTGATCCCGGGTGGTTTCGTGTGAAGGCTAGAGAGATTCAGAGCCCTGGAAAGAATCTCAAATAAATCCAGCTGCATCTCTTTATTTTGCAATAAAATTGAGGCCAGGAATTTCCCCCATTCACATGTGACTTGGTCTCTATATGAGGCAGGAGGGTTCACACTCTGAGGTCCACATCTGAGACACGTTGCTTTGCTACACACTCAACATCTCAGCCACGTGGCCCTTCTTTCCTACACAGAATCCCTTCATCTTCCTAAACATTTTCCCCTGATTATTCACCAGTCTTGTGCTTTAAGGCCTTTAAACATTTTCAACAAATCTAATAGATTCTGAGAAGCATCGTTTTAAATTCTCCCATTGTTGTTAATTTATTTAAAATGAATCCTAGTTTCACATCGATGAGGTGAAGAAGAAATTGTGTAAAGCTTCTGCTCTTTGGAATTCATTGAGGTTTCATCCAAGACCTCATTTATGGGTGAGTTTTTGAAAATGTTTCATAGATGCATTAAAAGAAAGTTATATTTTCTATTTTTCAGAAACTAAATAGGGCACATGTTTATGATTCAATGTTTTTGATCGAGTAATTTAATAATTAATGAATAACTCCCTGTGGCTCAGTTATTGATTAATTCCTGCCTGAGTCTAGGGAAGCAGGTGAAAGCACACATGAAGGGTTCAAGTGTAAAGGTTCAGAAGGAATTCCTCAGTGTGATGGCCAACTTCAGGCAGCTCTCTCTCGGTGCCAGCTCCCTGCTACCTGGCCCTAGAAATCAGCTCATTTTATCAACACAGACACCACAGGAGGAAGTTGCTAGTATGAGTTCAATTGTGTGCCTTCAGATTCAAGTCCTTACTGCTAGTACCTCAAAATGTGACCTCAGGGCTTCCCTGGTGGCACAGTGTTTGAGAGTCCACCTGCTGATGCAGGGGACACCGCTTCGTGCCCCGGTCCGGGAGGATCCCACATGCCGCAGAGCAGCTGTGCCCGTGAGTCATGGCCGCTGAGCCTGTGCATCCGGAGCCTGTGCTCAGCAACGGGAGAGGCCACAACAGTGAGAGGCCTGCGTACCGTAAAAAAAAAAAAAAAAAGTGACCTCATCTGGAAATAGAGTCATTGCAGATATAATTAGTTAAGACGAGGTCATTTACGGGGGTTAATTCAATATGACTGGTGTCCTTCTAAAAAGGGGAAATTTGAACACAGACACACACAGAGGAAGAATGCCATGAGAACCTGAAGGTGGAGACAGGGCAATGCTTCTACCTGGCAAGGAACCCCAAGTATTGCTGATAAATCACTAGAAGCCAGGAGAGGCTCAGAGGGAACCAGTCTTTCTGACACCTTGTTCTCTAGCCTCCAGACCTGTGAGACAATGCATTTCTTTTTTTTTTAAACACATGGTCCGTGGTACTTTGTTATGGCAGTGTTAGCAAACTAACTCGGCCCTCATCATTACTCTGTTTTGACAAATAGAACAAGACTGGTTTCATTATATAATTTGCCAGACGTGTGTCTTGGCCAGTAAGGATGGTGCCTACCCCCAGAACACAAGCCCTTGCACTACATTCTGGGGTCCATTGTCACTGAAAATATTCTGGACTGGGGACCTTCTCTCAGTGCTTCCAGCAGGGATAGGAAGGATGGGACAGGCACCTGTGAAGTTTGAGAATACCCCCCAGCTGTCTCACATCTCCAGCTTTATAGAGCATCATAACCTCCGACACCATCTATGAGACTCATCTGTCTACACCAGTAGTTGTTTTTATGTCCATATCGGGCTTTATATATCTTACTGCTATGTGATTTGACAGATAAAGAGTCAAGGCTATATCCTTGTGGTAAAGAGTACTCTATAGGTCTTGATCTCTCCTGGGGGCACTTATTTAAATGTCATTTGCACATAGATCTTTGTCTCAAATGTTTTTTTTTTTAATTTTTTGTTTTTAGAGGGTGAGTGGGGGATGAAGAGTCAAAATACAACAAGTAGGTCATCAATAATTGCCTTTAATAGTGGTAGGTTTTATGTGTCTTCATACATATTTTAATGGGTACTTAAGAAGTTTATAGAAGGAATGCCAAGTAGACTATTAAAAAATCTTCTTCACTTTGTTTTAAGGGCACAGGCAAGTCAAGATCAGACAAGGATAATGAAAGAGAGTTGGGAGTCATCAGCTAATTCTGGAATCCTCCCGATTCAGTGTGTCTTGGAGATGCTCCAATGTCTTGAGTCTGTAATCAGTGGGGATCCCACTGCTGTCTGCAGCTGACAAATGCAGGGTTATGGCTGGTTCAGCCCATGCCTCCCAATTTTCAGAAAGGCTGTGCACTCCATGGAAGATATTTTATCTGCAAAATTCTCAGAACAACTCTAAATATCCCTACCCTGGAGTCGATTAACTTTTCTCACTTTTCAGTATGTCTAGGCACGTACACAGATCTCACTGTTTTCCCGCTGTGGAAGGACAGAGTGTCCAGAGATGGCGGATACAGCCAAGAACAGTGATACAAGCTCTGACTCCCAACATACCCTGTCACTTTCTAATTTATAAATCAATGCTTTGGGAATTCCAATTCGTCTTCTGCAAAACTGAATTTTTACCTGGATGGTATCAGCGGATACAGAGCTTTTCACCTATGCTGTGCTGAATGGAAGCCTTGGCACAGCTGTGGCCTCCGGTCTTGCCAGAATCCTGGTAATGGGGACCGAGACTGGGCTGGGAGCTCCTCTGGCCTGGGGACCTGATTGCCCTGGTCTCACGGGGCCGCCCATCCACCTGGCTCATCCCCTTTCTTTCTAATCTTTCCTTCTGGGTCCAGGAAGCCTTGCCTTGTGGGTCCTTTGCTAAAAGCATGCAGACAGAGGAGATGCTGCAGTGTCTGGGCCAGCGCTGTGAGCCAGGAGAGCTGTCCTCCCTTCTTTTGCCATGATGCTGTCCTGGCAAATCCCACGAAGAAGCTGCTCCATCACCCAGGCAGGGGAGGAAGGTGGGTTCCTAGGGTAGAGCCTGCTGGCCTCCCTCCATGGCACTGAGAGTTTTAGATGTTCTCTTAGGGCAGGTGACCCAGACCCTGCTGCCAATACACCCTCGCCCCTGGATCTGGTTGGATCGGAATTCGTCTCATTTTTACTCTCTCTAAAGTCCTAACTCAATGACTCAAACCATGTACATGATCAGGAATTTTGGTGATTACTGCTTAGAAATTTCCTAAGGTTGTTGCCCTGACATATGGAACACCGAAGGCATCTTCCTGAAGCCACCACTGTGTCACATGGGAAGACGAGAATGCAGTCCCTGAGAAGCAGTGAAAGAGGGTAACATTATTTAACATGAAGAAGTGACTGAAAGTGGTTCAGTGCCTACATTTAAAACATACAAACACTCCCACATGGGGTGGGGGCCAGCTAGTGTTCTTACATGTGACAAAAGGCAGAACGAAAGGAGTTGGGTTTAAATGACAGCATGAAGAATTTAGGTTAGATGTGGAGAATGACTCTCTGACACTGAGTTATGACCCATGGGGATAGGTTACCAGGGAAGATCAGATTCTTTGAAGGTTTTAATGCGTACGTATCCCTTGACACAAAGCAGGCATATGACCCAGTTGATTTTAAAGTAAAATTCGATCTATCAGTCCCCATTTTCCCACATGGGTCAATTTTACAGTGACAGGTGGAATTGCGTGGTTACCAGATCTTTTCTCGTCCTGAAATGAGAATCAGTGGTCAAAGGACTTTCTGGACAGCCCATCATACGTTTTGAGCTCCGCCTGACTTCTCCCCTGGAAAGCGCCAGGGCAGTGCTTTCTGGAACCATCACAATGGCTGCATCCGCCCATTGAGACAACATGACGGTTGTCTGTGAACATGAAGGCACTGAGTAGGCAGGCATTTGTGCGGCTGCATAAAGGGAAGCTCAACCCAAAAAGATTTGATTACAATAATCCCCGTAGGAATGAAATACAATCCTGTATCTTTCCATTCTAGAATTTCAACTGCAGGATACAGGAGAGCGTCTTTTTCACATCATGAAGTGTTTCCAAGAGCCCCGCCTAGGACAGGGGCATTTCTACAAGAGTCTAAGACTTTCAATTTGACTAAAATAAAACTGCTATGTTTGTTTATTCTCCCTTAAGATGTAGTTACTTCATTTTTTTTTTCCTGTCTACTCACAGTCAAGAAACAGAAAACAGGGAATTACCTGGTTGCAATCTAGTTTTAGTCCTTGTCAGGATGGTTGGGCATTTACTCTAGACTCCGACCTTTTAACCGATTTGAATTTGGTGATGGTCAGCTGCAGACATGGCTCCAGGGCATGTTTCCCCTCTTCTGCGTCTCCTGCTGGGTTTTTCATTCCTGACTTGGGAAGGAAACCTGACTTGGGAAGGAGTGATTCCTCTTGGCCCAAACTTGAAACCCTGTTGGCCAGCCCTTCTGGTGCACATCCCACAGCAAATAGGTATTGTTACCCTGTCTCTGGGGGTCCATAGAGCAGCCTGAAAAGGTGCTGATGGACATGGAGGGACTGAACAGGGAGATTTCCTTACATGGGAATTTGCTGTTTTCCTAGACCCGAATCTCCGTGCCCATGTGGAACGGCCTCTTCTGGGTGCAATTTTCAGTGAACGAAGATAAACATTCAATTTTCAGTGAACAAATACAGTTGGTGTGTTTTGTTTATTTGTTTATTTTTATTTACTTTAATTTGTGAGAACTTAGAGAGGAAGTAAAGAACTTAGAGAGGAAGTCTTAGAATTATGAAGAAATACAGACTGATGGCCAAAAGTCAGTAGAGTAAAAGGAGCATGGGCGCTCTCTAACAGATTACAAAAGAAGGTAGAGGATTAGATTGAGAGCCCACCATAAACCCAATCCAAACAGGAGCTAGTTTTATTTAAAAATCTCTGAATTTAAAAGTATCTTGGCATGTGCGCAATTCACACATCTTGAACTGAGTCCGGAAGGAAAAAGGTAACACGAATATAAATGGTCTGACTTTATCCTCCTGCCACTCAGCTTAAAAGCATTTCCCTCTTTTTGGGCAATTTACCAACAATCTTAGACTATTAAAGTTACAAACATGAGAACAATGGCTCTCAAGTCTTATTATCTAAATTACTCTGGGTAAGTTTAGCAATAAAGTCTTCTGCATGAATCAGAAAAGTATGAAGATCATAATTAACAGCATTAAAAACTTTTTTTTCCTTTCCATCTTAAAGAGTTCCTAAGCACATTATTAAGGAATTTGACTAATGTTACAGCTGCAATTTGAGGAAAAGAAAACAAACAAAAAAACAAAGAAAAACTCTTAAGTTAACAGTATCATACCTGGAACTCTGTGTTTCCCAAATGAACTCTTAAGAAGATAAGAATCTGTCCTTATGTCTTTGTTTTTAAACAGTGAATCAGTCCTTGAAATATTCTCAGTCAGAATTTGCCAAGTTGTGGGATTCTGTAGGAGGATTTCACAAGCGCTGTTAGACACATCTAGCATTGTGCATGACGTCATACAGAGGCATGAATTTGCACTGGGAAAACGGAAGGACAGGTCAATGGAAGAATGAAACAGACACAGATCTGAGTCCAGAATTAGTACTTCCAGCTATGTGGTCTCGGGAAATTTACCTAATTTCTCTGAGATATTAATTTGTTACAATATAGATACCAATATCTGTCTTGCAAAGCTTTCAGGCTTATAGATAATACATATGTAAAGAATTTTAAACCCACAAGAGGTATTTAATAAGTAACTTAACAACTATTATGCAAACACTCATCTTGGCCATTTTCAGGGTATACTCGACTGCATCTATAAATGAAGACGATGTTGAGAGGTTCCATGTCCTTGGATTCCTATCAAAACACCATGCAGAGTTCCAGAACTCGGCAAAGTGGGAACCACTCAAATCCTCACCAGCACATGAGGTTTCCATGGCCAACCATGAAGACTTGAGTCTTGGAATGTTTTCTAAACATCCTTTTCAAAAGCCACATATATAAATAGAAGGGTCGGTTGCTATGTTTGCACTTCTATCAAAACCTCTAGAAGGGAGAGAGGAGCCCTGAGAGGACATTTGGTCTAGGTTCTAATGGACAAAGTTCTGCTCAGGCTCCAGTCACTCCACCTGGTGTGTGTGTGTGTGGAGGTGGGCGTGGGGTGTAGGGACACCTGTGAGTGGAGATTCTGTGGGGACAGTGTGTGTGTATGTGCATGTGAGTGTATGTGTGTCAGTGTTGGGAGGTGTGTGGGATGGCAGTGGGTGTGGAAGGTGATGGGGGGATTGCCTGGGGGTGTGGGTGGATTACATTCTGTCTTCAGGCAGCCTGAGCATAGGTTCTAATGGAACCACAGATCCTCCTTTGTCTAAGATGAACCAAAACTCACCATTGAAGTGCGGCTTGGGGTAGGAGAAGCTCCAACATACCCCTGCCTCACCAATCATCAGTCACATCTTAAGAGAAGTGCCACAGGTGATATTGGGGCCAGTGACGTCCTACCTGATCATTAAAGCTCGTCAAACACATTAAAATCTATGTGAAAACTGTAGTGGTTTGTTACTAGTTGAGCAATAATTCAATATTACACTCTGCATGTAGAGAAGCACATGTGTGAATCTATGTGGTGTGTTTTTGGGTGAGCTGGGATTGCCATGGATGAGACAGGAAACCCTACTCAGATATTTTTTCTTGAATATTCTCAAAATGAACTGGCCAACATTCACCTGGATTTTTTTTTTTACTTTAATCACCTTCCTCACCTTCATTATTGTATTAGTTTCCTGCAGCTGCTGTAACAAAGCACCATAAACTGGAGAAATTTATGTTCTCACAATTCTGGAGGCTGGCAGTCCAAGATCAAGGTGTTGGCAGGGGTGGTTTCCTTGGAGGCCTCTCTCCTTGGTGTTTAAATGGTGGTCTGTTCCCTGTGTCCTCACATGTTCATCCCTCTGTGTGTGTCTGTGTCCTAATATCCTCTTCTTAAAAGGACACCTGTCCTGTTGGCTCAAGACCCACCTGGCTGAACTTATTTTAATGTGTTCACCTCTTTCAAGGCCATGTCTCCAAAAACAGTCACATTCTGAGGTGCTGGGGTCAGGACGTAACCTGTGAATGTGGGGGACGCATTTAACCCATAACACTTCTCTGTGACACTGGCTCTTAACTTTGGGGCACCCAGAAAGCTTGCTGGACCCGCCCTCCCCAGTTTTGGATTCCACAGATCTGAATGCATTTCTGATAACTCCCAGGGGATGCTAACACTGCAGGTCTGACATCACAGTCTGAGAAACGCAGATTCAAACTACAGAGACACTGAGGAGAAATAAGGTCACGTCCGTGGTCCCTGGACCAGCAAAGCTTGACCTTGTTCCCACCAAAGAAAGATTTAAGGGAAACCCTCCTTCCCTTGTTTGCCCTCTTCTCTTCCTAGATCTGCTTCTCAATTTGAACAAAAATCAATGTGGTTTTGTCCACAATATGAAAACATACACTTGAAATTATAAAGGACAATTTCGTCCAGCTTGGTAGTCTGTCACCTGATAACAGGAATAAAATAATTAGAAAACAGAAGGAGATAGTCTTCTCTACTGGAATCATTGTGCTCAAAGCCAGCTGTGGAAAACCAGTGCAGAGCTGGTAAATATTTACAAATTTAAAAGTGACGATTACTTATTTCTCACTTTTTCCGAGTCCTTTTACCCACACAGTGTTCCTTTTGGTTGTATTTGTCCTACTGTTTTAGAAGGGACGCATACTTGAGTCCAGTGAGGAACAAGCAGAAAGATGGTTTTAGAGATCTGTCATTAATATTTCAGGGTCAAGGGAAATTTTCAAGGTCAGAGAAATCTGATTAGCCTTGATCATTTCCCCAGTCTTTCTGAGTAAAAAAAATAAAAATTATTTTATTATAAAATTATTGTATAATAGATATGAAATATAAAATAAAAATGTATTTTTATATAACAATGTATTACTTTATAAATAAATACAATTTTATCTTTTATGATCTCAGAGGATAATACATCCTTCCCTGTTTCATTTTTGTCTAATTACTCTTAGGCTAGGATGTTGATTGCCTTCAATCACTCAGCTATTCAAGGGCATCTCAGAGGGTAAGAATGAGAAGTGGAAAATGTGGGCTTGTAGAAGAAACCATTGAGGATGGAATAGCAGGCCCAGCGCACAGACGCAGCATGTTTCTTTAAATACCCCTTTAGAAGGTAAGTGTATCTACCCACAAAGGATGCTTATGTTTGCCTTTCCTGAAAATAAACCAAGACTTTATATCGTGAGCTCACCTGAGGCCAAAAGTGCATCATGCACACTGTTTAGTATGATCCACCCTGAAAACTTCTGACTAACTATGTAAGACCATCCAGAGAAGACCAAACGTAGGGATGCAAACTTTAAAGCTCCCTTCATCAGCTCACTCCCTCTCCATGGAATGTTACATAGATACAACCACCAGTAAGCAGATGGGTTTTCCTCAGTAAACCCTATGTGAAAGGGGACACATGGTTCCAATCATGGCAACATGAATTCATCCTCCTCTACCCATCACCTGTAGACAGTCACTAACCCTCCTGCAGTTCTGTGCTCTTGAAGGAAACCTACTCACCTCTTGTCAAGTTGCTAACTTTGCTAAGACCAGCCAGGCAAGAAAAACTTACAGTAAGGTCAGTCTTTCCTATGATAAACAATCTGTTTTTGTGCTTTTGATTAAAATTTAATAAAAGGATATTTCAGCAAGGCAAAGACCGGTTAAAGGCAGGTGAGGAATGATCAACATTGACTCCACAAAAGACTAATCCCCGCTCTCTTCTCAGATTTCCTATTCATCTGGACCAGGCAAGGTTGGAGGAAACGAGGCCTCGCCCCAAGCAGGAGGCGCCTTTTCCCTCCACATCCAAGCCCTCTAAGGATTGGAGCACTTGATCTGGGAGCTGCCACTGCCTCAGCTCACCTACTGCAACCAGAGCTGCACAGACACCACATTCCTTGCGGGGAGTGGAGGTTTCTTAGCATCTTCTGGGCAGAAATCCACCCTGTGCAGTTCAAGGAGGTATAATTCAAGGGTGACAGCCTGAGCCAAAGAAAACCAAGGAGTCTGAGCAGGGAAATCCCAGTGTGAGTGCAGAGCTCCGGCCATCGGGCAGCTGTGCACCGTGCAGACAGGGTGCTGCGGAGACCACCACATGGGTACACCTGGGGACAGCCTGGAGTCAGCCAGGGGAAAACCAGGGGCAGCAGAAGGGTGCCAGCACACACTTCTCTGAGCCACCCCTGAGAGTGGGCTTGTCTGGGGCCCAGGGCTGAGTCTCGGCAGTGTGGAGGATAATCTGTAATTTTAAACAACCACACTTTGAGAAATGTGTTTTCCAAAGAAAGATTTAAGTTCAATTCATCTATTTTTTTGCCACTAAAAAACAACTTTACAAAATAACACATGTAACGTGTGTCCTTGCATATAGGTGTGCTTCTTATATGTGCGTGTATATGGATATATATTTTTTCTTCTGACTTTGGCAAAATGGGCTATGATTGGAAATCTATAGCAAAAAAAAAAAAAAAAAAAAAGATAAAAAAAAAAAAAAAAAAAAAAAAAGATGGGGAGACATCGTGTGAGAAGAATAAGATAAAGAAGGAATGATCCAGGCAGAAGAAAAGAGAGAATGGGGAAGGGGAGATTATAGTCCTTCTAATGGACTCAGCACTCACCTTTCTGGAGGATGAAAGAAAGAAAAAAAGAAAGAAGGAAAGAAAGAAAGGAAGGAAGGAAGAGAAGGAGGGAGGGAAGAAAGAGATGGAAGGAAGGGAGGGAGGGAAGAAAGAAAGAGAAGGAAGGAAGGGAGGGAGGGAGGGAAGGCAGGCGTGTGAATTACAGTGGCCTTGATTAGAGCTTCCTTGATTTCTGAGTGTGTATCATAAAAATCAAGCCAAGGACAAGGTCTCTGAAACTGATTACATATGTATTATGCATGTAACTAACCTTGTCTCATTTAACCTTGTCTAATTTAACCTTGTCTTGAGCCTGTGAACCCCATTGTTCTAAAAGTTGGATGTGCAACCTCTTAACTCAGCAAAGCTCCAGGGCACCTCACTACACACATGAACATGCTGTTCCTTCTCCACTTCTGACCCCTGCTGCTCTGATCACGCTTCTCCATGGGTGCATCACCCAGCCTGGACAATGGCTCTGGAGCCCCTTGTCCCTGCTGGGTCCTCTGGCCTTCCCTGGGGTGTAACCCCTCCTTCCTGGTTTCTGGGCAGTCTTGGCCCCATGGTGTTTGTCCTGTCAACTAGTACCTCCCAGGGTCTTACTTGTTATCTGCCGATAAACACCACTCAGCGGCTGGCCATCCTTGTCCAGTCCCTGAGCCTTCTTGTGACCCAGCAGGAGGCGTGGAAGCTTTCATCATCTGGCCAGCCCACCTCGGGCACAAGCAGGACACTGAGTCTGCCGGCCGGTGCTCTTTGGCCTCCTCTGCTCCTGCTCTCTGGGACCACGCATGTCATGAACATTCTCAGGACGTCTGTGTTCTCTGGGAACTGCATTCCTGCCTCCAAGGACCAGTATCCTTCGGATGTTTTTGTTTATGTTGTTGCTGTTGTTTTGTGTTAATAGGCGTGTCTTCTGCAGCCCTTCTGAATTCAGTACAGGACGGCCAGAGGCAATACTCAAGGCTACTTCTCAGCTCCTTCCTGTCTCTCTGAGCCCCAGTCTTTGACCAAACAGGAGTCGTGTCCTCTCTGGAGATCACACTGTACCCTTTCTCAAGCTATGCCTTAGTGTGTGAATTCAGGCTCCTTGGAATTCAGTCTATGGGTTCCTGATTCCAACAACACAAAGCCTCACATTCCAAGACACTTGACTCTGAAAAGCCACTCCAGGAGTCAGGAGGTGTCTTCGCTCCAGGCTGTCCTCACTGCTCTCCTGCATCAAGGAGTGCCTCCTGCTGCCCTGCTGGCAGAGATGGGGAAAGTGTGTGGGGAAGGAAACGCCTCGGACCTCTGGATGCTCACACAGGCCTCCTGTCCCTGTGATCGCTACCTTACACACTTCCAATTCTAGCGCAGATTCATTCCGTTAGGAACGTGGTTCTCCTAGTTTTGTGTTTTTTAATTTCCTATCCTCATTCCTTCCCAGGTCAGTTTATTAACTCCTATCACAGAACCGGAGCCAAGCAGCCTCACCAGCTTCATTCTAAGCCATCATTGCTTTACACTCCAAGTCCTGGGAAAATGAGAATATGGAAACCCCTCTCTGTCTCTCTATCTCTTTGTCTCTTTCTCTCTATATATATATAGATATTATAGATAGATAGATACTCTATAAAATATATATATTTTTATATATAAATATATTTTGTATATTATATATGACATATTTATTGTATATTTATATATAATATATATAGTTTATAGAGAACAATATATATGTGTGTATATATAGATGTGACACATTATTTTGCCTATTGAAGAAATAGGGTTGGAGAAGGCAATTTGGTGGTAATCTCTTACAGATTTTATTAAATCTTTACACGTATAGAGAAAATGGAGACTAGCATTACTGGGGACAAATGATGTAAAATCAGAAGGAGAAATGTCCATAATTCTATTGCCGTGTGGGTTACATGATTGCATGCATTTGTCAGGACTAAGAGCTCTACACCAAAAATAATAAATTTTAGTTTTGTAAATAAAAAGTGGAAAACATGAAGAAGGACATGAAGAGAAAGGGAGGGAAAAGAAAACACCATTTAAGAATTCAGATAGACGTCCATAGACATGGACAAGATGAGTTTCTGGGCAAGATCCTCAACTCTGAGCTCAGAGGAACACTCAAACCTTAACAAAGTTGGCCAGAACTTAGTTTTAAAGACCTTAAGGAAAGGCGATTCCATCCCTTTCCATGGTAACCCATTCCAGCCATGGAAGTGTTTTATATCTCAAATTATTACCTTATGATGGAGTTTAAGCTCATTTCCTCTCACGTCTCTTTCGCCCACTGAAGACAGCTAGCAGCTGGTCCCCATCCTTGGAGGAACGCACTCGCAGTCCTGAATGTCGTTCTCAGCATCCCATCCTTACCCTAACCATGTACTGCTCCCCCCGGCTTCTAGAATCCTTGCCAACTCATTCATCACCGCTCATGTTCTGGTGCAGAAAACTGAGCTTAGGGCTTCAGGAAAGTCTGTGTCCAGCACAGAGGGGGGTGTAGTGCTTGCATGATTCGACCTGCCTTTCTCTGCAAGCTGATACCCGCATTTGTTATATCACACTCAGGCCATGTGGTGGATACTCTCATTGTTGAATTACTTTAACAACTAGCTCCTCTAAAATATGCATTTTAATAGGTCACTGGAATTTGCAGAGCGAACATCTGTAGTTGAGGATATCACATGCTACCCAAATGGCGACTTGTAATTTGAAAAGTGGATGGTAATACCAAAGACATAAGATCACTGTGGTATTAAGTGAGGTCACGTGGAAGGCTCCTCAACTGAGCTCAGAGCACACACGCGCAGAGCACTTTAGCATCTATGTGAGGAATTGTGTGGGCTGGAGGGCTGCTGCTTTCAGAATGTAAAAAGCCTACTCATAAGCCTTTGTTTCCAGTTATGACATTGATCTATTATTTGGGGATATATGTGTGAGTGTTGTTTGTGGGTCAGTGTCTGTGTGTTTATGTGTGACTACATGTATTTGTGTGTTTACACATGTGTAGGTTACATTGGGAGGAGAAAAACCCTTTGTCAGGAATTTCAACCCAAACATTTTCAGTCTGCTTGATTCTCTGTAATAAGACCCAATTGCACTGAACTTGGGAAAAATTTAGGCTGAGAACATCCTCAAGGTGTGTACGTTATTGCTACTGCCCACATTGGTTGGATTTATTCCTCTGCTCCCTGATCCATCCTTGCGTGTGGAGATTGCCTGTGTTCCACCTTCCTCTAGGACTCTCAGCCTCCCTTCCAGACTCAGTCCTCCCTTGAAGATGAGCTTTCCACCCGGACCCATCTCTGGACAGTACAAAAGTCCGTGTTTGCCTTTGTCCTTGTTCTCATACTTGCTTCCCTTTCTAAACTTTATAGCTGCGAGTGCTCTTATATCCCTCTATTCAACAAATGTCCCTGGACCACTTTCTCTGAAAGGCCCAGAAATCAAGTCCTCAGCAACCTACAGCCCCCATCCTCCAGGACTATTGTCTGATGGAGTTGGAATGAATAGAGAGTCATCAGTTGATGAGACATGAGGGATTAGGATGTTTGCCTGTACCTTAAGCACACAGGAGAGTATAAGGACCAGAGGGGAGAGAAAAGCTGAAAGTCTAAGGATGATGAGGAGATGGCCAGCTGAGTGGAAAGAGGAATCCTTGGGAAGGGCTCCAGTGGTCAGAGAGAGGACGGAGTTGAGGTTGGAAAAGCAAATTCAGTTCAGATAATGAAGAGTCCTATAACCCAAGTGGGAGACTTTGGACCCCCTGAAGGTGAGAGTGGTCCATGTGAAGATAACAGCAGGGTTACAGATATGATTGCAGTTAAGAACTATCACTATTAATGCAGTGTGGGGTGGGGGGCAAGGCTGGAGTCAGGAAAATCAGAGAGGCTGATGCTATGAACCAGGTAAAAGGGTGGGAGGAACCTGAACTTGGGCAGTAAAGGGGGGTGGTGGAGAGAAGGAAATATACCTGAACAACTGGGCAGCTGGATCAGGAGTCTTGGTGAAGATTTATTTGGGGGCCTATGAAAGAGTGAAAGATGGCATATTCCTCTTGGCCACACTGAGTCCAAGATGCTTGTGTGTCATCAAAAAGGAGACCAATGGCCATTGGAAAACTGACCAGATGGTTTACCAGTTGGGAAGATCTCTACATGTTTGTCTTTGCCATGGCCCATATGTGACCCTGGTGGTTTTACCCTGAAGCACTTAAGTGCTGATGTCCCTCACGGGCTGCATTTCTTTTCTTCCAACATATAACATATATACAACATATAAGCTACTTGTACACTTGATGCTGTACTGCTGGTTTATGTCCAAACCAACGTTTCATCCAATAGCTACATTCATGGTTTTCCTTTTGGGACCCTGTCTTTTAGAGCTGGTATTTATTGTTTTCTCATATTTTAAGCATGTTTTGTATTTTAGTTCTGAAATATAAACACCACCCACCTACCTAGTGAACTGTTGTGTTTGTTTGTTTTAATGGAAGCATCTGAAGAATATTTTGTAATGGAGCGGCAGGAAAGGCAGAGGTGGTTGAGTAACAGTTCAGACCAAGAAAAGTAAGCCATGAAATTCTACCACTCAAGGGTTGGTGCTGCCAGATGCCACAGTGCTTGAGCCACCCACAGGGTGAGGGCGGTCCCCTCTCCAAGTCTTCCCCCAGAATCACACTATTGTTACCCAATCCATACAGGCATCTGTTTGGGAAACTCAAGCAAGTTTTTAAGCAAAGTCTCCTAAGCCAACAATAAAAAGTATATTTGAATCAACTATACTTCCAATAAAAGAAAATTAAAAGTATATTTGAAGATGCTTAGACTTATCTACGGAATGAATTAGAATACAGGTCATTAAAGGGTGACCTCACACCAACACCAGAAGAGAGACGCTTGCTTTCAGCAGCACAGATACTAATACATGGGAACTCTTAGGTGCAGTGAAGCAGTGATAAAAACTGTAGGTGCCTTTTCTCTTAGAAACTGGCACAACTCTTAGTGAAGAGTTATTCAGGTGAAAACAAAGCATTTCTGCCTTAGAGCTGTCTGTGCTTCCTTTTTCCTCTGGCTTGCTCTGCCCTTCTTGAGCATGATGTGTTTTGCAGGCTGTTCTTCATCCACACTGCTGGTCCTGGTTCTTCCTTGTCTTAATGGTGATATTCCAATTACTAAGCATCATCAATCTCTCAGGGGCCCAAGTAACCCAACAGTTGCTTTTCAATTCAAAGTCTTCTTAAAACGTGACTCTGGTTCCAGTTACCTGTGATTTGCTCCTGCAGGTACTGGTAATAGACCTGCCCGACGGCTCCCACCCAGGACAGGGAGCACCTTGTCTATCTATTTCAGGGAAGCCTCGCATGGGGTCTACCTGTTACCCTCAGAAAGAAATGGCTGCTTTTCTTTCTACTGAAATGCTTTTTTGCCTTGCTGGTTTTCACTAAAATTTTCCTTCTGAAAAGCTTGGAGGGGATGTTGGAGGGAAAGTAAAATGCTTCCAGATCCAGGGCTGGCAGGAAATGTCTTTCTGGCTGAACAGAAATCTTTGGCCTCTGATGCTCTCTTTTCACTCAACATCAACACCTCAGCTGTTCCGGACCCCACATTTGTCTCCTAGACAAGCAGTCTGAGCTCTTTCCAACCTAAAATCTCTACCTATCCTCCCCCCCAGCATTTCAATTGATGGCTCAAATGAACTCATAGAGAGCAGATTTAGCAAACAAGCAGGTGGCATGCAGAGTAAAACTGTCACCTGGACTGGTGTCAGGGGAAAAGAATCTCTGTTTTGATTCTGCCAGGAGGAGGAACCTTGAGCTGAGATATTAAACTCCTTTGAGCCCTTCATTTTCTCATCTTTCTAATTTAAAAAGTACATTAAGTAAGGTTTCCACCCTGTCTATGGAGAAATTCCATCCAACAAATGTGATACTGCCTTCTTCCATAAATCCGACATCCACCATCCTCCAGGGTTTTGGTGTCGGTCACGTCCAAGGCACCAGGCTAGAATCCCCCAGCTGGTCTTCACCTATGGGAGCCTGGCTGCCCTTTTATTTAAGGGAACAGGACCCCACTCCCCGAGACCTCCTGGAGCCCATCAGAGGCCTGGTGTGCCAACAAAGAGAAGAGACAGACTGACAGAGGGACCTCTTTCTGGAAAATTCCATGAGCCTCAGGACCTCCCACATCACCTTAGAAAGTAGAAGATGTTCTCAGGAGGAACAAAACTGGATTCAGGGCCACCTCGGTGAATGGAGCTTAAGCTGGATTTAACTGGATAAAGAAAAATAATAAATCATGCCTTTTTACATTTATTTTTCCTCTTATTTTCAGGGTGTTTTCTATGAGTCAGGCGTTGTGCTGAGCAATGTATGTAGACCATTTCATTTCAGCCTATGAGATAATTATTATTGTAATTATTATATTCTTTCCATTCTCATTTTCAGAATTGGGGTATTTGAAGCCAGGATTCTGAGTCTGAAGCTCAGGTGGTAAAGATTTATCACCAGACCAACTTAGTCCCATATACAAAGCCCTTCAAAACATCAGCATGCCAATTTTCCCAGAAATTAGAAAGTATTGCTATTTTCGGATTCCACTGAAAACAAGAAAGTAGTGATTCCATTTTGCTCTATAATAGGGAACTGGCACTCCAGGAAGAATACAGGGAAACCAAGAGCTGGTGTGGAACTCAGAACCTCCAGCAAGAGCATCATAAATCTCAGGGTCTCTTTTCCAGGGCCACCCATGCAGAAGGCGTTGATGAGAAGAATTGCTGCTCAGAGTTGGTCCAGAGAAGCCCAGCAAGACAAGTGGGTCTGGATGGCCAACTCAAGAGAAATGTTGATACAATAGAAAAGGATGAACATATTTTGTATAGAGAACATTTTTAAGTGAAGAGGTGTTTGTTTGTTTGTTTTCTTGCGGTACGCGGGCCTCTCACTGTTGTGTCCTCTCCCGTTGCGGAGCACAGGCTCCGGACGCGCAGGCTCAGCGGCCATGGCTCACGGGCCCAGCCGCTCCGTGGCATGTGGGATCTTCCTGGACTGGGGCACGAACCCGTGTCCCCTGCATCGGCTGGCAGACTCTCAACCACTGCGCCACCAGGGAAACCCATGAAGAGGTGTTTTTTAGACATTCAACACCTGATCATTTAAAGCAAAAACACTTGTAAAAATTATAGCTTTTGCAGGAAGTTACCAAGGACCCTTCCAGCTTTCCCTCACTTCATGTTACCCCTGCTTTCTGGAGCTGGAGCTAGACAAGGCTTCTTTATACGGAAAAACACACACACCAGAGCAGAACAGAGCAGAAACAAGGTGCTTCATAAAGACCCAGGTTTTAAAACGTGTCAGCAGTTAAATAAGAAGCTACAATGAATGCCCTGATCCTGCCCTGTGCCTATACAGATGTGAGGTCTAGAATGTCTATCCCGACCCTGTCAGATGGCCCTAAACTAAAGGGTGAAAATCTTGACTTACAGCGAGGTTTAGTGCTTCAGGTTTTCCCGTCTGTCTGTGTGTCTTTCTAATGCAAATGCAGATCCTGAATGAGAGAAAGAAAGCCACCCATTCAGCAGATAGAAGCCAAGTACATCTTTAACTCCACAGACCACAGGTTAGTTATGTGTATGGTTCCCAGAAAAACGATCCCAAGACCTTTATTACTTATAGCTCTGCCACCTACAAGACAAACAGCCAAATCGTCTTGCAGGAGGATTAAGGGATATTTGGAGGTCTGCTGTCACTACCCTGCTGGCCTTCTTCAGAAGTCAGGTTCTCTGGGTGAGGTCTCTACAGCAGGATCCTTAGGTCTCTCTGATTCAAGAGCAGTCATCTTGATAATTTTTCCATTGAGTGGACGGGAAACACGGAGGGCTGGATCAGCAGGTTGGAGTTTGAGGAAACGTGGTGATGTTCCCTCTTTCACCATTGTAAAAAATAATGACTTTCTGGGATATCCTAATAATTATTTTAATTTACTAGATATTTGCCGATTGATAATTACCTCCATCTTCCAATAAAACAGGACATTTTCTTTTCACCAGTTTCTGGAATCATAGACGGACTCAGATGTGACCATGGCAGTCTCCTCAAAGAGCCTTCCATGTCTGTCTTTGCTCACTCAGCCTGGAGAAGAAGCTCAGACACAGAACCAAGGTGACACCCTGAAAGCCACGTGGTAGGTTAGGACGCAGCACTCTGGTCCACACTCTTCACACAGAGAACTGGAAAGCAGTGCATCATACCTTTATGGTCTTGTGCTCCAACTTATGGCAGGGAAGGTTCTGTCTAAAGAAAAATGATAGAAGGACACCATGATCATTACCTTCCCTTATTATAAACTAAACTTAGGATAAATTAAATTCTGGATCATGACTCACCTATGGGTCTAGAGATTCCAGATGAAAAATGTCGCAAGGAAGGACAGAGAATGTGAACATGGGACTTAGCTACAAAGAATCTAGAGAGTCAAGCATGTGTTAACATGGAGAGAGAAAAGGGGAAATCCTTTAATTTTTCTTAAGTTCATGTTCCCCAAGAAATTGCAGAGAAGATGGTCTGACATTTTCCATGAAATATCAGAAATGCTTTGTAAGTATAAGATGCTCAAGAACATCAGAGATGAAAAGGAAGACTCTCCTAATATTTTTCCAGCTTCTGCCTCCTGGTGGACCTTGGTGTGAAACCTGGGACCCTCGTGAGAAGTGCTCAGCACCCACGTGTGAGGCTGAGTTCCTGGAGGGCACCCGGCACCAGAGACTCCAGCCAGGTGGATGTGGCACCCCAGTCACCCCAAGGGGTTCGGGCGGGAGGTCCTAAGTGCTCACTCAGTAGTACCTGGCAACTTTGGGGTTGAACAAGTTCTTATATTGAGCATTAATGATATTGACCTTTATTTGTTACCTGCAAGTCAATACTGTTTTATTTCAGGAAATACGTGAGAGGAAGTCCTTTTACGCCAGCACCTTTGTCTTAACATCAGACCTTCATTTGTTCTATTGGACGCTTACTTTCTTCCTTTAGACTCTACTTTATGAAAAACTTTTCTAACAGTTGTGCAGAGGTAAAATGAAAACAGTATGGCATTCTCAGATCCAATCATATGGGAAAAGTGTTTTTCCCCACCATCCTTCTAGATTCTACTCTGCACACCAGAAACAAGAGGAAAAGATGAGAAAGAAAGAAAGAAACAAAAACCATGTACATGATCATTCCAGCAGCAGCCACCATGTAACACAGAGACGCCGGGAATTCTGCTAAGAGTTTTATATTTATTCCTTCATTCAGTTCTTACATAGAACCTGTGACCCAGCATTAGTATACCCAATTTTAAGATCAACGTATTAAGAAACTGAGCAATTTAATGACTGGCCCACTATGACAGGGCACAGGAAAGTCTGGAACCAGAATTGAAATCACATGCCCATAACCACTGTGTGTTCCGCCTGCCACAAGAAACAAGGGGGGGTTCGTGGCACATCCACAACCAATGTCCCCAGAATAACAGTTCTCTTGATTCTAATTCTTCTGGGTTATTCAATTATTCTAATAGAAGTCTTCCAAATAGTATGCAGGTTTAGATTTTGAAACATGCACAATGGGAGTGTAGGAGAACTAGTTACTGTGAAACATAAGTAAGATTAAGGTACACCTGAACTTCCCTTCCCTTGGCTAAGGGGCTGACTGGAAACTGCTCTTCTCCTGGGTATTGGGTGTCCTGTTGGTGTCCTGTCCACGTTATTGTCTTTATTTCTCTGAGCCTATCTGTCCTAGGAGGTCCAAGTCCCATATTCAAATTAAAAACAAACACAAACACAAAAAATCCAGCACAGACAGAATGTCTCTTTCCTTCTCCTTTGTTCTCTGTAAACTATGATTTCAGAGAATATATTAATCTTAAGAGGGAATAATAAATGTTTTTTTTTTACGATTTATACATAGGGAAATTAAAAAAATAAATTGCTTTATTTTTAATCAATTAATCAATTAAACTTATCTATTGATGAATAGATATTTAGAGTTATTTCAGTCTCTGCCCAAAATACCTGTATTCATATTTGACTTAACCGAGTGCTTTTAGCTGTTGGCTTCAACAGAAAATCTAAGCATTATTCAAGGTAACAGAATTCTACTGCAGGGCTTAGAGCACCACAGAGGGAAAGTGGGAAGTGAGGAGAGAGAAGGAGGGAGAGAAAGGCAGTTACATAATGAGACAGGGTTTGGGGTGGACCGAGACCTGTTAATTAATTAAACAAGAGGCACAGACAGAACTAGAAGTAGGAGAGGAAGAAGTATGGTTTGTTGGAAGGGCAGAATTTTTGTTACACAGGGGACCAATGAGAACTCCTGGCTCCCTCTGCAAATGGGCATCAGACATTCCCCAGGCGGGTGACATGATATAATGAAATAAATGATATATTGGGGTATGCATGGAATTACTCAAAATGCAAAAAGAAGCTGGGTCTTGTCAATATCTCTTCTGATCCCTGTGTAGCCCAAGAATTCTCAGCACCTGTTTTGCAGAATCCTGATTTTCAGAGGTAAGGTGCATCTTGTGTATATCTTCAAGAGCAAGAGCAAATATTGATAAAATGGAAAGCATGAAAAAGAATGCTTAAAAGATAGATAATTTCCCCAAAGAGACCAACCAGTAGAAAGAACGAGATTCAGAGAAGTGGGTTAGCAAACATCCACATCCCCAAGCCTCATCTCCTTGTGTTGGTTGATAGTATCCGGCATCCTTTATGCTCACCCGTGATGGATGGAAACCCACAGATTAGGCATTGTAAGCAAAAGTAAAGAAAGCAGAACAAAACAGAAGACGTCCAAGTCTACAGTGCCCAGGCTGTGACACCCGGCAAACAGGAGCAAATGAAGGAGCCCAAGACTACAGGCCTGTAGATGCAGGACGGTGTTACAAATAGCAACATCCTGATCTCCCTTGATCTGATTTCATCTCACATGAGTTGGTGGCATCAACTGATCATCATAAGGAAATGATCACATCCACTCTACCCTAAATCTATGATGGTTTCATTTTGTGATTTTAAAAAGCCAAATCATCTGATCCAAGATAGCTCTTGAAAAGATGAATTGTGTCTGCACTGACAGGTAGGGCATCCTTCATCTGAAGGAGTCTGGCCTCAGGGTAGGAGACACGTGCTCACGTGTGGAGTGGAAAGGGCAGGCAGTTCCCCACACCGGCTTTCCTGGTCGCCGTTGTATCCGTTCATTCATTAGAACCATGTGTTTGCAAGAAAACATGTCAAAATCAACGTGTAGATGTGTCAGGCTGGTGTAATATAGAATCACTGGTGCTCATTTCCTATTAGGGGTGATGAAATAAACCTAGCCCATTAGTGTCAGGCTCGAAAGACAAATTCGGTAACCAGCTTTAAGTTTGTGATGAGATCAAATGATCAATTAAAAGTGCTCTGTGGCATTGCCCACTCAGGAGAAACTCTTCTCACTTCCCAAGTTCTGGAAGGTCTCATTCACTCCACAGGCACCTGAGTTACCTTGTTCACCTGCATGCTTTCCATCGAGGTATCACCTCACAACAGAAAGGACACCTGTCAGAAATGCAAGATGGAAAATGGGAGACACATGGTCCTTAGACCACTTTGTAGGGAACAGGAAGGAGCAATCGAGAGGCGCTCTATGTTAACATGGTTCCCACTAAGAGCTCAGGAGCCACTCGGCTGGGTAGAGGTAACACCATGCTCAGAGGAGGGGAGACCCTGTCTAGCTAGGAGCCACGTCCCTTGTCAGAACAGGTGCAGGTCTGGGGAGGTGCTCAGCCTGAAGGAACAATGTCCTCACAATATTTGGGCACAGCAGGCACAGGGCAGGGTCTCCCTGAGTCCTCACCTGACCCTCCTCAAGGGGCCTCTGCTGGCCACTGACTCATGCCGACCAGGTTTTCAGGACCCTGGATAGGGCCTTGTGGGGTCTCATACTCAGCCTCTAGACAGAACCAGTGAGTGCCCACCACGTCTTACCCCTAGGAGAGGAGGGTGGAGAGGATAGGGCATCACCCAACGTGGGTCACCTCCTCACCATCCAGAATGGTGGCAGGTCTCAGTCACCAGCTCAGGTCCCACTGGGAAGCCCCTGGGACTGAAGGCCTTTCCTGCAATGCAGCCCGGCAGCACGTTCAGAGCCCACGAGCATGGCCCTGAAACACTGAAGCAGGGAGTTAAGGGAGACCCTCTCCTCCCAGGGAGCTCCTGGCCTCCCTGAGAGCAGCACTCAGCATTGAATTCTAAGGAATGTCAGCCTCCTTCTCTGTCCCCGCAGTGAAGGATGTCAGTCAGGTACATGGTTGGCAAAAGGCTGAGGGGAGATGCTCTGTGATCTCGGGACCAGCTTCTGGGATAATTCATGAGGAAATTGATTTGTGGGTGAGACACATGATTAAGAGGTCAAGCATACTGTGCCTCGTAGTCTTTTATACACCATAATAAACATTTATGAAAAGGAAACTATATGGTTTCCTATGTGAACTTCTGCCTCTGGTTTTGGTTATGAAGACAGGGTCTGGAGCTTTGAAGTGAACCAGTGTGATCCTTTCAACCAGCCGAGCTTGTGTTGGATAACTGGGACCAAGCACATACTTCTCATTTACATCCGGCAGCCACGCACAGAAAACACATCTCTGCAAACTGAGATCTTTCATTTCAACCTCTTCAGTGTCAAACTGTAATTTTCAACTTCTTTGATATTCTCTAAGAAAATCAGGGAGATTATAAATCTACACTTTCTGGGACAAAGTGAGAGAATGGCATGGACATATATACACTACCAAATGTAAAATAGATAGCTAGTGGGAAGCAGCCGCATAGCACAGGGAGATCAGCTCGGTGCTTTGTGACCACCTAGAGGGGTGGGATAGGGAGGGTGGAAGGGAGAGAGATGCAAGAGGGAAGTGATATGGCAACATATGTGTATGTATAACTGATTCACTCTGTTATAAAGCAGAAACTAACACAACATTGTAAAGCAATTATACTCCAATAAAGATGTTAAAAAAATAAATAAATCTGCACTTTTCCATTGCTTAAGTGGACTGTATCTCTTTATTTCCTGTTTAGCTAATGGTGCCTATAAAACTGACAGGTTCCTTGTATTCTGGAAATGAAATTTTAACAGCATACAATTAAATGGTGCTCAAATGTTTCAAATTCTAAGTAAGTGGTTAATGGAAGTGATTTCTTCAAATAAGATACTAATTGGGCTTCCCTGGTGGCACAGTGGTTGAGAGTCCACCTGCTGATGCAGGGGACGTGGGTTCGTGCCCCGGTCTGGGAAGATCCCACATGCCATGGAGCAGCTAAGCCCATGAGCCATGGCCGCTGAGCCTGCGCGTCCAGAGCCTGTGCTCTGCAACAGGAGAGACCACTACGGTGAGAGGCCCGCGTACCGCAAAAATTAAAAAAAAAAAAGATACTAATTATTTTTTCAGAGACAAAAAGGAAGATGAGGTGAATGAGCAAATAGGAAAAGTGCCCCACCTTGCAGGGACTCAGGTCAGCAATGATGAGAGTCTGTGTGGTGTGTGTGTATGTGACGTGTGCAGTGTGTGTACATGCACACGTGTGGGTGCGAGCATGTGTGCACTTGTGTGTGGTGTGTGTGGTGTCTGTGCTGTGTGTGCACATACATGCATGTGGTTTTGCGCATGTGTGTACTTGTTTGGTGTGTGTGCGTGTGGTGTCTGTGCTGTGTGTGCACATACATGCATGTGGTTTTGCACATGTGTGTACTTGTTTGGTGTGTGTGCGTGTGGTGTCTGTGCTGTGTGTGCACATACATGCATGTGGTTTTGCGCATGTGTGTACTTGTTTGGTGTGTGTGCGTGTGGTGTCTGTGCTGTGTGTGCACATACATGCATGTGGTTTTGCGCATGTGTGTACTTGTTTGGTGTGTGTGCGTGTGGTGTCTGTGCTGTGTGTGCACATACATGCATGTGGTTTTGCACATGTGTGTACTTGTTTGGTGTGTGTGCGTGTGGTGTCCGTGTATATAGTGTGTGTGCAGTGTGTGTACTTGTGCACATGTGTGTGTGCTGTGCGTGAGTGGAGGGGAGGTGTAGAAGGCCTTCTCATGGTACAAAAGAAAGCCTTCGGTGAGACTGAACCTGGCTTCCTTAGGGATAAAATTATTTTAATTCACCTCGGAGGTCTGATGATTACGTCTGGGTCTGGATTTATTTGCAGAACCAATTGCCATTTATCAGATTAAATGGTGACACTTCTCAGAGATTGTCTGGCCTGGGACAAAAGGGCAGGGAATTCTCCACGTAACCGCTTGGAAATGCTAATCTCTTCTAAATC
Organism: Neophocaena asiaeorientalis asiaeorientalis; assembly: GCF_003031525.2. Lineage (NCBI taxonomy): Eukaryota > Metazoa > Chordata > Mammalia > Artiodactyla > Phocoenidae > Neophocaena > Neophocaena asiaeorientalis. Next base: position 5,021,457 of record NW_020173927.1, read on the forward strand.
TGCTGTAAGTATCTGTACCCAGGACAGGGAGAGGCAGGCAGAAGGAGGTGAGAGAGAAAAGAGAAGTCACACACTGCCCTTCCAGTGGCTGAGTCCTGCCATTTCTGTCAGGGAACCCCACTGGAGTATTTTGTATTTCCAACAGATTTTCAGAAACAGATTCAGTGAGCAGAGAGCTGCTGTCCTCCATGTTAATTGTTCACGCAATAGTTTGACTGACGTTAGCTGAGCACCTACTATGTGCCAGGGAATGCTCTGGAGCAGGGGGTTCATCAGTGGAAGCAACTTTAATTCAACATAAAGCATTGACTCATCAATAAATATGAAAATTATGTGTTTATCAGGTAGTAAGAGTTATAAAAAATAATAAGCCCTGGAAGGAAGATGGGGAGTTCAGGGCAAAGGAGATCCCCCTTGCACACAGATGGGCAGGGAGACCTCATGAGCAGACAGCAGCTAGCAAGGCTTAGGAGAGGTGGGTACATGGCTGGGGAGGGTGTTTCTAAGAGGATGGAAAGGCCAAATGCTCGAAGTTTGGAACATAGAAGCCAGCTGAGGATGGAGAGGGAGAGGGGCAGGGGAGGGGATAAAATGAGGTTCTAGAGCTTATGGAGTGACCAGTTTAATTACTAAGGCTGTGGAGCTGCTGGGAGAGTCTGGCTTTTGTTCTGGCTGGGATGAAGCATTTATTATTGGAAGGTTTTGAGCAGAGAGATGCCATGACATAATCCATACTTAAAATTCTCACTTTGCCTTCTATGGTGAAAATAGACAAGCAGAGAATTGTACTAAAAAAAAATAGGAAAGGACGCCTGGACCAACCTAACATCACACTGTGTTCCTCCTGGGAATTCTTGGCATCATAAATATTGGTTCCTCTAAATGAATTTGTAAATTTAATCTAATTCCAACTATGATAGCAGCTGTTTCTTTCTTCTAGAAAGACATAACTTGATTTTTTTAAAATATTGATTTATTTGGCTGTGCCGGGTCTTAGTTGCGGTAGGCGAGATCTGTAGTTGAGGCGTGCAGGGTCTAGTTCCCTGACCAGGGATGGAACCTGGGCCCCCTGCATTGGGAGTATGGAGTCTTAACCACTGGACCACCAGGGAAGTAAGTGGATTGTAAAGTTCACTTAGAAGAAGAAACAAAGATGAATGGCCAGGACAATGGTATAAATAAGACCAATGATATGATATGATATGATACAGTTATGATACACTGTGTATGTTACAGAACCTCAGCAACCTAAATGTCCATCAACAGATGAATAAATAATGAAGATGTGGTACATATGCACAATGGGATACTACTCAGTTGTGAGAAAGAATGAAATAATGCCATTTGCAGCAACATGGGTGGACCTGGAGATTACCATACTAAGTGAAGTAAGTCAGACAGAGAAAGACAAATATCGTAGGATATGGCTTATACGTGGAATCTAAAAAATGATACAAATGAACTTGTTTACAAAACAGAAACAGATTAACAGACAGAAAACAAACTTGTGGTGACCAAAGGGGAAAGGGGGGGGAGGGGAGGGCTAAACTGGGAATTTGGGATTAACAGATATATATTACTATATATAAAATAGATAAACAACAAGGACCTACTGTATACCACAGGGGACTATATTAAATATCTTGTAGTAACTTATAATGAAAATAATCTGAAAAATAACATATATATATATATATATATATATATTACTGAACCACTTTGCTCTACACTTGAAACATTGTAAATCAACTATACTTCTATCAAAAAAAGGACCTTGGTACATGAGAACAGAGGGGCTGCTGCACATCGATGTATAAACACACTAATGAAACAGAATGGAATGTCCAGAAGTGGGTACAATTGCATAGGGAAATGAATTACATGATAAAGGTGGCATTTTAAATCAGTAGGAAAAAGCAAACCTTTTAATAAGTGTTGTTACAGTAATGGGATAACCAATCAGATGGAAAAAGGTTAGGTTGGATCATTTTATCTCATCATATACCAGGATACATTCTAAATTTGTCAGAGACCTATAATGAAAAATGAAACCACATGAATAATAAAAGAAAACATAGGTAATTTTTTGTAAAACTTGAAAGAGGATGATTGATATAGTTGAGGACATTTTTAAAAAACTCTTGCAAAAACATCTTTGTAAAAAATTATAAGCTGGATAAAAAGAAAAATGAAAAACTAGAAAAATAATTGCAAGCATGACAAAAAGTTAATATCTCTAATATGTAAAGAGCTTCTAAAAGTGTAAGAAAAACTGGAGAAATGGGCTAGACATATAAATAGACAGATCATAGTCAAAGAATGCAGGTAGTGTTTAATCCTATGAAGAGACATTAACTTCTCTCATAATTAGAGAAACATAAATCAAAACTACAGTGGAAATCCTTATCACTATCAGATTGGCAAACATCCAAAAATTTGACAACAAACTCAGCTGATGATGCTGTGGAAACAGGCCCTTTCAATTATTGCCTGTTGAAAGGTAAAATAATGCAGCTCCTGGGAGGAGAACCAGGCGTCGTCCAGCGGCATTCCCCTGTATACTGGACCCAGCATCATGGGTCTGGGTCTTCCCACCTTGGCTGGTTGGGGTTCCCATAGCTGGTCTCAGTATTATTCACGGTTCAGCCGTGCTTGGACTGAAAGCTTCCCACTGACCGTTGTTTGCCCAACTTTGTATCTCATTAGACAGCTTGGAGGTTGGCATCTACCTGAACGCTCAGGGGGACCCTGTGTCAACTTCTAGGGCTTTGTCTCTGTTGTGCTCCCTTCTCTACTTTCTGTGCTGCAAACCTCAAATACCCCAGCCTTTGTGGACTTTAACTGATCTCACTTCAGCTCCATGAAACTGCTGTGCACCACTTGTGTTCTCATGTCGCATCACCTCCTGAAACATGTCTGCCAAAAGGAAGATCCGCCTTGCTAGTTTCCATTTTTTCAAGGGTCACAGTCCTCTACTGTGTGCTGTTCAATATCTAATAGCAGCTTTTTCATAAACAGATGAGAGAGAGAGAGAGGAAGAGAAAGATAATAGGTAGATAGATGATAGATAACTAGATGATAGATAGATAGATAAGAGATCAAGGTAGATAAATAATAGATGGTAGATAAATAGATGCATAGGTACATATAGATAAATGATATATGGATATATAGATGCATATAGATAGGTTGATTAGAGATAGAAGTAGATAATAAATGATAGATAGATGAGATATAGAGGTATATATCAATAGAGAGATTGTAGGTAGATGAGAGATAGATAGATTATAGAAAGACAATAGATAAATGGATAGATAATAGAGGTAGATAGAGATGGATTGATATATAATAGAGAGATGATACATATACAGAAATAGATGATAGACTATTTATAGATAGATGGATAGAAATATATATACACACACATATATATAATATATGCACACACATACATGCATTCATTAACTGCATGCCTTCATTCATAGGTTTACCATGAACTGATAAACTATGACCTATACAAAGGGTTACTTTTAAATGAGTGAAAGCACAATGTGGAGAGAAAAAGTGTACATCTTGTTTTGGAGATTTAACTTCCCACCCACAATGATATTTCACAAAGTTAGAAAGCAATTCTTAAAAATCAAAAGGAAGATGAAAGATATAAATTCAACTGTGTATACACAGAGTGTGGCAAAAAAGAGAGAAACTATCATAGGGAGAGACTAAAACACAGAAATTTGACTCTTCCTGCAAAAACAGGGAAAGAAAATCTTAAAAGTTTTTGGTAATTCTGCTATACATATACATATGTTCCCATATCTCTTCCCTCTTGTGTCTCCCTCCCTCTCACCCTCCCTATCCCACCCCTCTAGGTGGTCACAAAGCACCGAGCTGATCTCCCTGTGCTATGCGGCTACTTCCCACTAGCTATCTATTTTATGTTTGGTAGTGTTTATATGTCCATGCCACTCTCTCACTTTGTCACAGCTTACCCTTCCCCCTCCCCATATCCTCAAGTCCATTCTCTAGTAGGTCTGTGTCTTTATTTCTGTCTTACCCCTAGGTTCTTCATGACCTTTTGTTTGTTTGTTTGTTTTTTACTTGTTTCCTGAAGTAGGGCTGGCCTGGCTTGAGTTCGCTCCTCACAACTAGAGGCAGGACACTCCATGTTTTCTCAATTTCCTTTCAATCTATTTGTTGAAGAAGCTGCTTTGTCCTTATTAAAAAGGGGGAAATTTGAACACAGACACACAGGGAGAACACTATGTGAAGATGAGGCAGAGATGCATCTATAAGCAGGTTAGATAGACACCAAGGATGCCAAGGGAGGGGACAGAGCTGAGCCTCCCTTACAGCCTTGGAGGGAACCAGCCCTGCCCATACTTGGTCTTGGTCTCCAGATCCTGAGCTCTGAGATGATGCACCTCTGTTGTTTGAGCCACAGGTCTGTGATATTTGGTATGGCAGCCCTGGGAAAGTTATAGACCCATGCCAGGGTATACTTCCAGGACCTGGCTGTACAGACATAACCACTGTGTTGCATGGGGTCCAGATGCTGAGCTAAGCCAGGACCAAGGGGCAGGTGTCTTATTTGGGAGGTGACCTCAGGAATGCCCCATAGGGGTGTATGGAAGTGACACAGGGAAGGGAGGAGCCAATCATGATACACTGTCAAGGATGCTGCCTCTGGGAAACTGGGGATCAGTCCTGCTCGGAACTGGATGACAGAGGAATAAACCTGCATCATCACGACCAAAGACAGGGGCACTGGGGCATCCACCCACCAGTTACTGTCAGTCTAGGCTGCAGGCCCTGCTGGCAAACACTAAGTCCCCCTCCTTTCAGCCTGCCTGCATGAGGGTCCAAGGTCTGTAGGCAAAGTTTACGGGTGCTTCAGGGAAAAGCCCTTGAGTCGTGCAATGCCAATGGTGATTGACAGGGGCGCTGCCTGTGCCTGAGGTAACATGTTTGTACACGAGGGGTCCTGTCAACACATGAAGACACATGGAAGGAAACTGTGGGCATCAGGTGGTCCATGCCTTTGTGGGATCCCTTCCTTCTGAATGAGTGGGGGCCCTGGAACTCACTTTTCTTTTTTTTTTTTTTTGGTCGCACCATGTGGCATGCAGGATCTTACTTCCCTGATCAGAAATAGAACCCGTGCTCTCTGCAGTGGAATTGCAGAATCAACTGCTGCACCACCAGGGAAGTCCTGGGACTCACTTCTAACTGATAAAATATAGCAAAGGTAATCAGCTACCACTCCTGGCTATACTACATTATATGGCAAAGCTGAAGGGATTTTGCGTCATAATTAAAGTCCTTATTTGTTGACTTTATGTTAATCAAAAGATGATCATCCTGGGTGGACCTGATCTAATCAGATAAATCCTTTTAAGGCAGGTCCACAGGTGAGACATTTGAAGCCACAGAGACTGCCTTTTCCTGGCTTTGAAGAAGCATCTGCCATGAATTCTACAGCCAAAAGGAAGTGGACTCTGCCAGCGACTGAGGATATTAGAAGGAGATCCTTCCCCAGTCAAGCCTCTGGATGAGAATGCAACCTAGCCAGCACCTGGATTCTAATTTTGGGAAATCTTCCTCAGCAGAGAACTCAGCTGAGCTGGGCCTGGACTTCTGACCCGTGGAAACTATAACATAGTAAGTTAAATTTGTGCTATTTTTTTTTTTTTTTTTTTTT
>NW_020173927.1:5027184-5067382 GCF_003031525.2 Neophocaena asiaeorientalis asiaeorientalis
TTTTTTTTTTTTTTTTTTTTTTTGCACAGCAAAGGAAACTAATACAGATGCATTAGTTTGAGTGGAGATTGGTTGATATCAATGAAGGGAGGGGAGAAGGAACATGGGAGACAAGAAAAGAAAAAAAAAAAAAAACACATTTTCCCACATATGCATTATTACAAATTTGTTTAAATATTCCTTGTTTTAAAATAAAATTGGAGAGGAATTTACCAGTTTAAGGCCTTAACTGAGCTCCACTAAGAGATGCATCAAATGACAGCAACTTTTACATATAATATAATAATGTACATTTTTATTCATTAAAAAAGTAAAAAACAGCACACTTAGTTAAATTTTTTAAAAATAGAGAAACGTATAAGCCTGACCTCTAGGTACTTGTGGGCAGTGTATTTAAGCATGAATCATCTTGTGGATGTGGAACCTAGATACACAACGTCCACCTGCAGTGACACGGAACCTAGATACGCAACGTCCACCTGCAGTGACACGGCACCTAGATACACAATGTCCACCTGCAGTGACACGGCACCTAGATACACAATGTCCACCTGCAGTGACACGGCACCTAGATACACAATGTCCACCTGCAGTGACACGGCACCTAGATACACAATGTCCACCTGCAGTGACACGGCACCTAGATACACAATGTCCACCTGCAGTGACACGGCACCTAGATACACAATGTCCACCTGCAGTGACACGGCACCTAGATACACAATGTCCACCTGCAGTGACACGGCACCTAGATACACAATGTCCACCTGCAGTGACACGGCACCTAGATACACAATGTCCACCTGCAGTGACACGGCACCTAGATACACAATGTCCACCTGCAGTGACACGGCACCTAGATACACAATGTCCACCTGCAGTGACACGGCACCTAGATACACAATGTCCACCTGCAGTGACACGGCACCTAGATACACAATGTCCACCTGCAGTGACACGGCACCTAGATACACAATGTCCACCTGCAGTGACACGGCACCTAGATACACAATGTCCACCTGCAGTGACACGGCACCTAGATACACAATGTCCACCTGCAGTGACACGGCACCTAGATACACAATGTCCACCTGCAGTGACACGGCACCTAGATACACAATGTCCACCTGCAGTGACACGGCACCTAGATACACAATGTCCACCTGCAGTGACACGGCACCTAGATACACAATGTCCACCTGCAGTGACACGGCACCTAGATACACAATGTCCACCTGCAGTGACACGGCACCTAGATACACAATGTCCACCTGCAGTGACACGGCACCTAGATACACAATGTCCACCTGCAGTGACACGGCACCTAGATACACAATGTCCACCTGCAGTGACACGGCACCTAGATACACAATGTCCACCTGCAGTGACACGGCACCTAGATACACAATGTCCACCTGCAGTGACACGGCACCTAGATACACAATGTCCACCTGCAGTGACACGGCACCTAGATACACAATGTCCACCTGCAGTGACACGGCACCTAGATACACAATGTCCACCTGCAGTGACACGGCACCTAGATACACAATGTCCACCTGCAGTGACACGGCACCTAGATACACAATGTCCACCTGCAGTGACACGGCACCTAGATACACAATGTCCACCTGCAGTGACACGGCACCTAGATACACAATGTCCACCTGCAGTGACACGGCACCTAGATACACAATGTCCACCTGCAGTGACACGGCACCTAGATACACAATGTCCACCTGCAGTGACACGGCACCTAGATACACAATGTCCACCTGCAGTGACACGGCACCTAGATACACAATGTCCACCTGCAGTGACACGGCACCTAGATACACAATGTCCACCTGCAGTGACACGGCACCTAGATACACAATGTCCACCTGCAGTGACACGGCACCTAGATACACAATGTCCACCTGCAGTGACACGGCACCTAGATACACAATGTCCACCTGCAGTGACACGGCACCTAGATACACAATGTCCACCTGCAGTGACACGGCACCTAGATACACAATGTCCACCTGCAGTGACACGGCACCTAGATACACAATGTCCACCTGCAGTGACACGGCACCTAGATACACAATGTCCACCTGCAGTGACACGGCACCTAGATACACAATGTCCACCTGCAGTGACACGGCACCTAGATACACAATGTCCACCTGCAGTGACACGGCACCTAGATACACAATGTCCACCTGCAGTGACACGGCACCTAGATACACAATGTCCACCTGCAGTGACACGGCACCTAGATACACAATGTCCACCTGCAGTGACACGGCACCTAGATACACAATGTCCACCTGCAGTGACACGGCACCTAGATACACAATGTCCACCTGCAGTGACACGGCACCTAGATACACAATGTCCACCTGCAGTGACACGGCACCTAGATACACAATGTCCACCTGCAGTGACACGGCACCTAGATACACAATGTCCACCTGCAGTGACACGGCACCTAGATACACAATGTCCACCTGCAGTGACACGGCACCTAGATACACAATGTCCACCTGCAGTGACACGGCACCTAGATACACAATGTCCACCTGCAGTGACACGGCACCTAGATACACAATGTCCACCTGCAGTGACACGGCACCTAGATACACAATGTCCACCTGCAGTGACACGGCACCTAGATACACAATGTCCACCTGCAGTGACACGGCACCTAGATACACAACGTCCCCCTGCAGTGACACTGCACCTAGATACACAACGTCCACCTGCAGTGACACTGCCGCTCACTCTCTTCTCAGGAACATGTGTATCTTCTAAAAGTGGGTGGATTTTTGCTCCTCCAAGCTCATTGTTTGCTTCTTTGAGCAGCAGCTAGGGTTCCAGATCAATACAGGTGTGGTTTGGAAGTAGAATAAAAGCTGCACAACGACCAGTGTGATGGGAGAAGCACACGTGAATGATGGCTACATGCATTTTGGTACTGAACCATGCAAGGCCAGAACAACCAGCTGAACACCGCTGAAATCCCTTCCCTCCTCCGGGACCATCCTTGGAATTGACCAGGTGTTTCAGTACCATGAAGGTAATCTAGGAAGACAGATTGATGAGATGGATAACAGATAGAGGAGGAGGAGAGGAATTGCAGGCAGCAGAGTGAGTGCAGCATCGGGCTGACTGGGCCCTGGGCCCCTGGAGGTGCTCCATCTCCCAGGACCCTTATCATTTATTATCAAGGTCTCACCTAACAGCTGGCGAAGGAGAAACATTTTCAGCCTGGTTTCTAGCCAACCTTAGGTGGCGTGAGATCAGATTTGCTTGAAACGAACGTTCGAGTTCATGAACATTTTTAAAATATGAGCGAGGTGATCAAACTCACTAGGTGCATTTAAGAAAATTGAATTTATTTCTTTCGATTAGGTAACTGCAAAAGCAATTGATGAGGCTAATCTTTCATCTAAACTACCCTGCTAGTGGGTCTCTCTAGCTGCTTCTACACGGGCATGATAAATATGATTTGCAAAATGTGAGATACTCGTATTCTGCCTTCAAAGATGACTTTTTACAAAATCTTTACTGTTCTTACACAGAAAGCACTGGAATTGATTCACCTTAGCTCTGCCTGCCCACATCCCTACATCTAAAACTCCATCAGAATTAGGATTTTGTTGACAGGTCCCAATCACCGGAGAGTGAGAGCTCCCCGCCCCCTGACGTTCTTGTAAATGGACACCCGTGCATCACCACGATGTCACATGCATCTCCCTGGCTCAGGAAAGTCACGGAGATGGAGCCCTAATGTGCTTTAGAGCTTTGGAACCCAGGCTCTCGTGTGTGAGTTTCAAACATGTCTTAACAATCAAGTAACCCTCAATTATGAATGAGGTGATACCTCCCAGATTGCCTGTCATTTACCTCGTTGACAAATTCCAGGGGCCAGGAGGAATGCTGTGCGTGTGTTCTGCAGTTTAAGAAAGGCCCCCGCAGTGTAAGTTCTTCAGCTGCTGGAGGATCCCAGGTACCTGCGTCCACCGTGTGTTCTGATGCTTGCCCACCCGTTGAAGACAACTGCGCAACCTTGACCATTCACAAACCAGAAGTTACTTTTTGGCAACTGAAAGCCATACTTTTGTGAGGATATAAGCGAGGAAACTGAGTTTCTCAGGAGGCTGGTGCCCCCATTGCTGTGAAAGGCAAAGGATGCTGAGGCCGTTAGGAGCTTTTCCTGTATAAGAAGAAGAAATGTCGTGGAGGGAGGGTTTCTGCCCAACACAGACTTTCTGGGGAAATGAGGGGTTTGCCCAGTGTTCCTGAGACAGGGCCCATCAGTTGGCAACTGAGTTTTCTCTCCTGTCCTAGGTGCAGGTCACAGTCAGGAGCCCAAAGCAGTCAGGGAATACCATGGACGCTGCCTCACAGGACGAAGCCTTCTAATGTTGAAAGTGAGTTTCCTTGTGCAGCGTGAGCACTGGTTTCCTGGGGCTGCTCTAACAAAGTCCCACATAAATTTAGCCCCTCACAGCTCTAGGGGCCCAAAGTCCAAAATCAAGGTGTCGACAGGGCTGTGTCTGTTGGAAGGCTCTGAGGAGGATCTCTCCCCAGCCTCTCTACTGGTTTCTGCTGGTTTGCTGGTCATCCTTGGTGTCCCTTGGCTTGTGGCCACAGAACTCCAATCTTTGCATGATGTCCTCCCTGTGTGCATGTCTGGGCCCAAATTTTCCATCTTTATGGGGACACCATATTGGCTTAGGGTTCCATCTTAAGGTCCCATCTTAACTATATCATCTGCAAAGACCCTATTTCCAAATAAGGTCATGTTCACACCACTGGGTGTTAGGGTGTCAGCATACCTTTGGGAGAAGCAATCCAGCCCTGTAACAGTGGCCATGGTGCCAGTCAGAACCACTCAGTTAAGTCAATTTAAAGAAGGAACATGAATGTGAGACAAGCTGGAGACTTTATTTTAAAGGATGATGTCATGACCTCCACCTGGACAGGTATCTTCCCAATAAACTCCTGAGATTGCAAGGGCACTGCCTGGGCTAACACATGGTGATCACCCTGAATGGATCCAGAGGAGGAAAAGGTTCAGGGCTGGCTGAGAACCAAACACTCTCCCAATCTTTGCCTAAGAATCAGTGTGCACTTTGTCCCCGCCTGACATGATTTCAGAGGGATACTTGTGTTCATATATTACCAGTTCTGCTGCTGTTTCATCCTAGACTGTACTCCACTGGGCATCCCAGGATTTTCCCTCTTGGGGGGTTCACTGCTCGCAAATGCTGAAAGTGATGTAACGTAATGGTGGTGAACTTAAAGAACCACCGAGGACCTACTGTATAGTACAGGGAACTCTGCTCAATATTCTGTAATAACCTAAATGGGAAAAGAATCTGAAAAAGAATAAACATGTCTATGTATAACTGAATCACTTTTTTGTACACCAGAAACTAACACAACATTGTAAATCAACTGTAGTCCAATATAAAATAAAAATTTATAGAGAAAGAAAGAAAGAACCAAGAGGAAATGGTCCTAAAAAGCTGAATGCCATTAATATAAAGGAGCATTCTGCTTCCCCTGGCCTCAGACTGAGGGATACACAGCTGCAGACACTGATGGGAACGGGATTGCAAATATTTCATTTTTAAAGACATCATGACAGATGACTTTTGTGCTTTATTTTTCAATTATCTGGTGTCGGGGAAATGTTTGGCGTTTTAAAGGGTTTTGAGCAGATGTGGTATTTTTGGTAGTATTTTTTCAATTGGTTTTCAATCTTGGCTTCACACATTATCACAGTGATGTGCATGAGGAAAATATAACTTAATGCTGTTCTGCACATACTCATTTTTGCTAGCTCAGGTGATCAGAATAAAAGATCATAAAAAAGCAAATGCTGAAGGCCAGAAAAGGAAAATAGAGACCATCAATATTCACAGTGATTCCACGGCATGACTCAAGACGGTATGGTGGCTTAGATTCGGTATTTGGAAATATCCTCTAATTTGTCATTCTGCTTTTAAAAATTTGAGCCATTAAAAAAAGAACCCCTGCCTTGTTTCATATTTCAATGATGTTTCAGTATGATTTTATTCCTCACGATTTGCTATCATTGCAGGCTGGCTGGTTTCTTTTTTTTTTACTTATTTATTTATTTATTTTTATTTTATTTTATTTATTTATTTTTTTTTTTTTTGCAATACACGGGCCTCTCACTGCTGTAGCCTCTCCCATTGCGGAGCACAGGCTCCGGGCGCGCAGACTCAGCGGCCATGGCTCACGAGCCCAGCCGCTCCGCGGCATGTGGGATCCTCCCAGACCGGGGAACGAACCTGTGTCCCCTGCATCGGCAGGGGGGGGCGCCCGCAGCAGGTGGACTCTCAACCACTGCGCCACCAGGGAAGCCCCTGGCTGGTTTCTTAAATATCCTTCCCAATTGGGGTTGACCTTTCAAAATCCTATTTTCCACCGGGGCTCCTAGGTTTCCTTACTCTTCACCCTTCAGGGAAGTCAAGGCATCCATTTCCCTCCCCGCCCCCACCCCAGAACTTTCAAGATGACAACAGATCTCCTCACCCTCAGGATCCCTCACACCCACCTTCCTTTCAGGGTCTGGTCCAAGGATCCAATTGTCCTCTGAGGAAATGCATTAACTGAACATGCTGTGAACTCACCCGCCTGGAGAAAACTCTAATAGATTGAAAACAAAGAACAGCTTCAGAAAATCTGTTGGTTAAGGTTTATACATTGCCAACGGTAGACTTGTCTGTTTCCTCAATTTAGGATGATTGGGTATATCTGGCCATCGGTAAATATGAGTTTGAATGCCACAGTTAATTAAATTTGTTCTATACGATAGAACTAATAAACAGTTACCTGTTGATGAAAACGTATATCTTGTTCCTAGCCGCAAGATACTAAAATTTAAAACATATATGTGTTTGGCAAGAATGGCAAGCCAAAGGAATTGTGTTGTACATTATTAATTATTCAAATCAAGCCCATGCTTACTGAGTGCCTGCTGCACGCCAGCTAACTTGTTTGGTGCTTTTAAAGAGTATCTTATGGAAAGCAGAGTGACTTAGGAGATATACATAAGCAGAGTAGGTACTTTAGTGCATTCAGCCCTTCCGTATTTGTGGGTTTTGAATGTTTTCACCCTCCTCCTTCTATCATCAATTACCGTGTGTTCTTGATGATGGCATAGAGTTCAATAAGAACTATTTCAGCATGACTACATGTAGTGTCATCAGGCTTTAGTTTTTCTCTTTCTCTATATCCTGAGTGTTGCCTAGGAGGCAGCCCAAGAGTAATGTATCATTAAATTGGGAAGGTCTTTGTACAATCCATTAAATGATGAGCATATTCATAGGTCAAATGTTTTGAAGCTGAAATCATTTTAAGGCAGCATACTGATTCCTGACAGGTCCCAAGGTCAGGAGAAAGTACCTTAATCATATAAGTTACAGGGGCTTAAAAAAAAATACAAAAAAAAAAACACTGTGATGAAATCCAGTGAATGTGTCCCAAGTTCTCATTGAGATTTATGCCCCAGGAAGGGCCCTGCTTTATGTTATCTTGGCCGCGTCAGTGTCTCTATCCCAACCTGATAGCAAATGCCTCAGACCTGAAGAGGAGGCTAGATGTGAAGGATCTTGAACTTGTCAAAACAACTTTTCTCGTCAGTAACTGTGACGGCACATCCAAGGTTTGGTGTAGCCCCGACTGCCATGACCATTCTTTCGAAAAGTTGTTCACATGGCCTCACTCACATCTTGGACAGAAACATCCCTCCATGTGCCCACATGCTTCTAAATCTCTGCCAGGAGAGCCTGGCTGTCTACAAGTCAATCAGGAAGCAGGGGGAGCCAGCTGCTCCCCTCAGGCCCGCATTCCTCAGCTCTTTGCTTACTGTCCTCCTGACAGCAGGCTCCTCCCACCTTCAGAGCTTGCCGGGGGGCACGGGGTGGCCTTCAGTGACGCTCAGCAGCCCCTCCTTCTCATCCTCCCAGTCAAACTTTGTCTAGTTCTTTAAGTGTGGTATAAACCTACTGGAGAAGTGAGCAGATCTCACCCTAGACCTTTAAGCTCGCTCTCACAGCCTCACACCACTGCCCACAGCTGGCATCTGCTTGCAGGGCTGGGTCAACAGGCCTTGGCTTTTGTGCATCCCCTGCAATGGCATCTTGATTCCCCGCATACATACTTCTGGCCAGAGATGGGCCGTATCACTCTCCCACGTGGTATTTTAATGCTGAATGAAAGGTGCAGTCTGCCAACTGTGTTTTTAAATTCTGAGCACCATCATTGTGGAAGATGTCAGGAAGTTATCAAGAACTCCCTTTGAACTTTATTTGATTCCTCCCAACTCAGGTCAGCTCATCACAGGGTGCCACGATGATACACAAGGACTCTGGTCCTATCTCCTGGCTGGGGTAGAGATTTCTGCCCATTTTGGACAAATGTGTCTTTCTCCATAGATGCCGCTCCATTCTCTGATACAGCTGCCAAGCCGTATCAGAAACCTCAAGGCCGAAGAGTGGAAGAGCCAGACACAGACAGGCTGCAGCAGCATCCCAGCCTCTGCCCTACAGTGCTGAGCTCAGCTTTGCCACGTGATGGCTTGTCTCCAGGTGCACAAAGGCAATGCCAGCACCTGTCTTCACCACCCTCTCTGCTCCGATACATGAGGGAGAGGTGTGGAACGTTCTAGGTCTAAGTCCACCATTTGTTACCATCAGAAACCATCAGTTCCTTCATCTGAACAACTGGACAATATTAACACCTTCCTCGTAGAGTTTACCTGAGAGAGTAAATGTAAATTCAGCAAAGAAAGGGATAAACAACGTGTCTTGTCACTATTACTGTTTGTACGTGTGCTTCAGACAGTAGGAAACAAACTCCAAAATTCCAGCACCTTCAGGCGGGTGTGACATCTATGGGAAGTCTCTCTTCAAAGTCACAGCAAAGGACACAAGCACATCAAATGACAGGGATGTTTGTCGGATGGTCAAGGCAGGTTGCACTAGCTGGGTCTGGTCCCAAACAATCACACGTGATAGAACAGTCACAACCTCTTCCGAGCTCATGGTTTCCCAGGCACTTTACCTACACCCCCTTTGAGAGCTCCCAGCAGTGGTCGCTCCAGTGTCTTAACCTCCAGGTGGATGCTACTGGCACCACGTGGGTGCTCTTGGGGTCTGGCCACCAGTTCTTGAGCTTTCCCTACATTGACAATGGCAGGGGCTGTGTGTGCCTGACCTGAACTTCTGAGTCATTGCCAAACATACGGAATGATGCATGTCAATAAAGTCAGTGGGACAGATGTTACTCACAACCCTTCTCTCCCCAGTCCAACTAGAAAAGCAATAGCTGCAAAACTGTGGCAACCAAAAGGCCATTCCGGTGGACCACTGTGCTCAGAGGACCATGACAATGTTAACTAGGTAATGGACACGGACAAGCCCTCAGGACGAAGACCGCATGGGGCCATCCAGGGGAACAACCATTATCTCTGAAATGAGATAATTATTATAGGGGAAAGCACCGCTGTCTGTTCAGGTTTTGCCCGCTCCTTGCTAACGGGGGTGGTGATGGTGACTTCAGTCTGTAGCACAGGTTTGGGTACATCTGTAAAGTTCCAGTTGTCCTATAGGAGTTGAGTTCAGAAGACGGTAAAACTCTCCCAGAGCCTTCTTTCCCTGGGATGTGCTGGTCAGCTCCCACTGCCCACCTGCTGCCCTTGCTTTGCGTGTTTGTTGATTGTACATGACGATACATCACCACCTGTACCTGTAACTAAAGGGTCTGGTTCCCCTCTGGGCAGCCCTCCTGAGACCCGGACAGGGCAGAAGTGCCCCTTCTACACCTGTCAGCCTTCCATCTGTGTTGGGAAGGCAGTTCCTCATCCAGTTAGCTGGGCCGAGGGTGTGCTGACCCGAGTGGCCTCAGCCCTATCCCCAACTCCCCTCTGCCCCTGTTCTCCTAGGTCACCTACGGGATCTGGGGTGGGACTGGAGGCCCTCACACAGCCCCCAGCTCGCCTCTTCTCAGTCAGCATCACGGGAAGCTCGCTCCATGCTTCCCTCACAGGGAACTCACATTTATTTTTGAAAGTAAAGAAAAAGGAATGAATAATGAGTAGTAACTATCTTTCCTTCTTTGCCTTTCTGCTCTGAGGATCACGATGCCCCTGGAGGAAGAGTGGCTGCCTCTGAAGATCGTGATGAAGAAATTGGGAACAGAGGCAGGAGAAAGACGTTCCCCCACCCTCACTCCACCACCCCGCTTAGTGCACATGGTAGGACTGTGATTTTGTTTTTGTTTTTTACTGTGCTTCCCTGCACTGTGCCAGGTGTCTCCCTCTGTTAAAGAGAAGTGTCAGTACTTCACCTGTAGGATTGTTTAAGTGTTTTCATATGTAAATTATTTTCTGATGGTAAGAGTTCACTTTTTGAAGATCCAGTAACACATTCAAGGTGATAAGACATTTTTGTTTCCTGAATTGCCAGCCAGGTGACACCCAACAGTACCTAACTCATTAAGGTTCAGCTTTGATATTGCAAACTCATGGCTTCTTAAGAGAAGATATAGAAATGGTGAGAAAAGAGGGTCAGAATCATAGGGAATCAACATTTTTGGAGTCTCCTGCTTGCTATGCATACACAGGATCAGGCTGCAGACGAGTGAAACACCGTTTAACCTGCGGATCCAGGAAGTGACGGAAGCTCTCATCTTGGAGATGAGAGGCTGCAGAGATTAAGTAACTTAACTCCTAGGGCTGTAGCAAGTGGCAGAGCCAGATTCAAGAACAGGCCGCATATCAGTAACTTCTTAAAGAACTTATAAAATATGACAAATATGTGTCTAAGAATGGGCTCTTGATTACAGCTGGAATCTGATGACAGTGACAAGAGGACCTTTAGCAACAATAATCTAATGGAAATGGAAGGGAAAGAATACCAAGTGTCAACGCAGGTAGGAAACCGAAGGAAGAGCTTCTGGCAGAAACAGACCCAGAAGGTGAAGGGCAGGCTGGAGCAGAGGCCGTCAGGGATGGTTCAGGGCCCCAGTGAGCACATTCAGAGGAGGATCAGGCTGTGGTCCCAAAAGATCCATTTATTTAAAAAACATGGAGCATCACCCAGGTGCAAGCTGCATTCTTGACACTGAGGAATCCTCAATTAGCAAATAAGACCCAAACCTCCGCCACAAGGATCTTACATCCCAGTGTCTGAGATGGATAAGCAAAAAGATGGATAAATAACACTGTTTGTTCACTGTACCAGTCAGCTCAGGTCACTGTAAAAATGCCTCAGATGGAATGGCTCAAACAGTGGAAATCCATTTTCTCACAGTTCTAGATGTTAGTGGTCCAAGATCAAAGTTCCATTGGAGTTGAATTTCTGGGGACAGCTCTCTTCCTGACTTTCAGATGACCACCTTATCACTGTGCCCTCACAGGGCTTGTCCTCAGGGCATACCTGGAGAGCTAGCTCTCTACTTCCTCTTCTAACAAGGACACTAATCCTACTCGATCAGGGCCCCACCCTTAACCTTAATTACTTTGTTAGTGGTCCCATTGCCAAGTACAGCCACATGGGAAGTCAGGGCTTCAACACAAAAATTGTAGGGGAACAAATATTCACTCACCATAAAACATTTGAACAGGAATTGACCAGGATCTAGCCACTGAAAGAAGTTCAATAGAGAAAATCAATGTTTCAGAGACACAACTTAATGGTCAGGCTAGTCATTTATCGTTTGTAACTGTATAAAGTTAAGTTATCAGAAAACAAGCTGTCTACACCCCATCACCTACACCCCTTACTTCTATCAATGTTTGTTATAAAAATCTCAACTTCAAACAGTATCTTTATAACCTTTGTAAAATACTACTTGATGATACTGTCCACTTTATACCAAGAACACAAACTTAAGTTTGGTTCCAGGGAAAAAATAACATTTTGTCGAAACTTTTGGCATTGCTGTCTTTTTTTAGAATAGGAAAATGACACATCTCCATGTATCCCTTTATACCAGCTCTGAAATTATAGAAAAAAGCCCTCTATGAAATGCTAAAATCTGAATAAGTCCAAGGATAAGAAGAATCTTGTTTTTGTTTTTGTTTTGTTTTTTCTTCCTGTTGATCAGAGTTTGTCAGGCAGGTACAATCCCCATTGGCGGTAGGAAGTAGATTGAAGGCATGACCACCTTCTTTGATGTATTTGCTCTTGTATTTATCTTCTACTTACGGCAGGTGATACCTCTTTTTTTGTTATAAAGTTATATAGGCTGGTCCATAAATCCTTAATCTTTTGGCAAATAGGTAAAGAACAAATCAAAATACTGCAGTAATCTGTCTATGCCCCCATCCATTCACCCATCTCTCCACTTACATTTCTGTGTGAATGGGGCAGGATAGAGTCCACACTCTGCTCCCCCTTCCTTGGGCTAAACACATTCCCATAGCCCTTCTGGCCCTGAGATACCAAGCTGAGATGAAGAAGAGGGCCTTTGGGAAGATGGAGGAGAGATTGACTTTTGCTTGGGGGAACAAACGATGCTAACATCTGGAGCCTGGCATTCCTGGAGGTGATGGGGAAACCAATGGAAAAGGAAAAGACCTGTCAGCTCCCTGCAGGTGCAAAAGGCAAAGCCCTTCACCTTGATATGTTGTCTGTGTCTGCAGATCCTGTGCCCTAAGGCAGGGCTAGGATGGTGCTATTCCTTACTCCTGTTCTTGTTTAGAGCACCGAAGCCCCTCTTTAGAGGGAAAGCAGATTAAAACCAGGGGCTGAGGTGTTGCCGTACTCTGGTGAGTGCTGGACTCGACCTTAGGGAGACCTGCAGGGGTGGAGAGGCGTGTGTAAGAGGGGAAGACGGGGCAGGGACTCTGGGATGTGCCCCACAGCGAGCTCCCCGTGACACTCAGTCTCAGACAATGCATGTCATGATGCAGACTTGCAGGTGGTCTTCCCGCGTGTTGGGTGCTGCATCCTCTCAGAGTGAGACTTGATTTCCCTTCTCATTTTTCTAAAGGCCCAGAACATATGTAAGGACTTGAAGATGAAATACACATGAATGAAAATGGGAAGAAGGCAGAAGATATAAAATAATTGACAAGGTATAAGAGCAGAAGTGGCTACTTCTTCAAAGAAACAATGCAACCATTGTCCAAGATCAAGACCCCTGGGCCAGATACCTGCATCCAGTTAGGTGTGTGTTGATCAGCCTCCATCCTGCTGTCAACCATCCAGCTTTTCCGACCTGGGAAGCCTGGAGACTCTGTCCTCTCCCAGTGGCCAGTGGTCTGGGCTCTGCCCAGCGATACCCTCTTTCTCATTATATCAAAAAAAGGAAAACAAAAGGGGAAGGAGGAGGAGGAGGAAGTAGAGGTAGAGAAGGTGGAAGAAGATGGGGAAGAAAAAGAAAAGTCCTCGTAGGTCATGATTAAAATGTTAAAAATGGCATAATATCATGTAAGTTTTAGAAGAAAGCATGTATGGATTTATTTATTTTACAATCTCAGAGTGGAACAGACTTTTTAAGGTAAGACACACAATCTAAAAGCCAACTTAATTATGTCAACATGTCAAACACCAGATGAAAAAAGTGACTAAAACAAAACTGAGTGACCAACAAATAAGTAGAAAAAAATATTTATAAGATCAATTAGCCCTGAGACTTTTCAACTAACGTCTACTGGGGACTCACCCTGTGTCAGGCAAACTGAGCAGGTTAAATTGGTGACAGAAATCGGTATTGAGACCTGAATCCATAAACATAAAGTTGTGTCAGAAGTCACTGTGGTTATGGCAGTTGTAGAAGAGATATGAATTGTTATAATTCTTGAAAAAAATCTAATATCAAAATAATCATATTTTAAGTAAAATGTGCTGGGACTAAGGTCCCTGAGCACTCAGAGACAGGCAGCAGGGTGAGGTGGAGCTGTAGCGGGTTATTTCCCTCATCTCACTCAGGGTTTGCACAGAGTCTGTGCTGTCAAATCGTGGCCTATGAACACAGCTTTTTCAAGGGTTGAATCACAATGGCCTCGTCACTAAACACAGGTCCCGAGCCTCAGCCGCCAGTGACTTCTGAGACCAGCACATGAAAGGGCTCGTCATGCCCAGGCCATCACTGATGGTTCCCCACCTTGTCTTCCAGATGCAAGAGCTCCACTGCCCTGGCTGCCCCTCCTGGTACTTGGGAGGCTCTGCCCTCATCTCCCAGAGCCCTCCTCTCTCTTGCCCTGCAGGGATGCTCAGAGGTGGGTGCTTCTGTCTCTCAGTCCCTGAGGAAGAGTCCTCTGAGATGCTTCTCTCCTGTCCTGTGTTCAGTTTATTCCTATTCTAAAACTGGACATTCTCAGCTACAAAATGAAAGATAAAAGATAAAATTTATTTTATTATTTTTTTTAAATTATAGTATAGTTGATTCACAATGTTGTGTTAGTTTCAGGTGTACAGCAAAGTAATTCAGTTATATATATATATATATATATATATATATATATATACACACACAATGGAATATTACTCAGCCTTAAAAAAGAATGAAATAATGCCATTTGCAGCAACATGGACAGATCTAAAGATTATCATACTAAGTGAAGTAAGTCAGACAGCGAAAGACAAATATTTCTTTAATTTTTAAATGATCTCTTTTGGGAAAGTATTTCCTCAATGAATGGACTAAGTAAAATTCAACAAGACTCCCACAGTTAGCAAATCATGCCAGGAAAAATATATAGATCATTTCCTTTCCTGTGAAATGTCTACATCTCCTCTCCACACTGTGTAGAAAGACATATATTCCATATCAGTACCACACTTCACTTAATGTCTCTTCTGAATAAGATAAGTAAGTCCCACACATTTCCATCCACATATTTGAAAAAATCCTATGTAGACTACTTTTTTTAATTAGAAGGATCGCACTTAGAATATATCATACAATCTAGGAGATACTGATTGTACATTATCTGAAAAAACACTGTTATCTTCATGGGCCACACCAACTGGAATCATCGGAAAACACTATGGGAATGAGATAGATACAGATTCCATCAGAGCTATGGTTATGTAGCCTAACTATTATTATATAAAAGTGGTGACATGACAATGGATCCATGTCTTTTTACTTACAAATTGGTAAGTAAATACTAACTATGGTTCATCACTTAATTTTCATCATTATAATAGATGATAATTTATAGGATTATAGAACTAAAATGTTTTAAAATTTTATTCGCTTAAAGTTGAAAGTGTTTTGTGTGTTTGTTTTGCTAAACTGTAGCATATTCCTGTGTAGGACTGCTGTAGAGGAACTCGCCGTATCTACCTATCACCTCCCTATCCCGTGATGTGCAGGTACTGGAAAAGGATGGAAAAGAACATGAGGGTGTGTGTGTTAGAAATTTAGGGGAGAGCACAACATGGGCAGAGCATGAGGCAACAGAGGTCGATCCAAGCTTCCCCATATGGAAGGAAGGTATTTTTATGGACATTGTTCATTCAATCACATGATTTTTTTTTTCCAATTTAACTTTAAAGAATAGGAAGGAGGAGGAAGAGGGGGAGGGCTTGGAGGGGGGAGATGGAGGGGAGGAGAAGGAGACAGAGAATTAGAAGAATTAGAAGAAGAAGTAGGAGGAGGGAAGGGGAAGAAGAAGGAGAGAGAGTCATAAACTTTCCCCAAGAAGCTTCCCCTGGGAGTCATCTCAGCCCGGGCAGGTCCCAGGGCTAGTTTTGCTGCCTCCCCATCCCGACCTCATCTCCTGCAAATGCAGAGATTCTTCCATCTGCATGCAGCTGTCCTTGGCACCATGGGTGGTGTTTCATCTGGATCCCTATGAGCTCTCCCAGGAACTAAACTTTGATGCATTTGCCAGCCTACACAGCTCATAGCTGGAGCAAAAGAAGTTGGTTCCAGAAATTCGCTTCTGTGGAAAATGTTTGAAAACTGGTTAACTCTTCCTTGCAGTTCTTTATATGAGATGATGGTGAGTCTGGGCAGCTGCCCCTCAAACCATCCTCACATGGGACAGGTGACCCTGCAGCCACTAGGGTGCAAAGCTGCTCACACTGCACGTGCCTTGGATTTTCTAAGCAATTTGAGTGATTCTGACGTGAGTGAAATATAGCTGTGATTCATTTCTACTCCTTTCTGAGTGACCAGAAAGCTAAGCTATTCAACTGACGACTTTTCAATTGCTTCAGCCCCATTTATCACTGTCCCCCCCACCTTTTCCATCTTTCTTTCTCTCTCTCATCCCAAAAGCAATAAATGAAAAACTACCCCTTGCTAGAGAAAAAAGGTAAGAGAAATAAAGAAGCCATAAAAACATCCCCTGTGTTTTCAGTGTTTCACCTGTGTTAATTCATTAACATATATATATATATGAATTCCTATGTACATAGGAATTCTCAGAAAAAATACCTTAACTAGTTTCAAACTATTTTTTCCATTGCTAATAATAGCTACTATAAAAAGAAATTCTGTAAAAGCTATTATTAGCTATGGACAGTATAAATAGACAAGGTTTATTTTAACATAATATTCAGAAACTATACCTGGGGGATAATTGCTTTGAGTATCTTTTTGTCCTACAAAATAAAATGACTTTGAAATGCATATATAAATAAATAAATTTCAGCTGTGGAAAATAAATAAAATTCCAACATTAACAAACAGGATTTTGAAACAATGACTTTTGATTTATTGAGATGGTCAAAGAAAAAAATACAGGAAAGTCACAAAATTACTTTAATTTGGACATTTTCCATAGTAATAATACTTTTGTATAAAAAATACATTTAATTCATGAGAGCTGCGTGTTTTTCATAGAGCTACAACTGTTATGTCTCTGGAGTTGAGTGAATCAATTTGGTACTAAAACAGTTTGATCAATACTCCTTTCTAGAAGAGCAGCCTGGGGGAGAAAGGTGAACTTCAGTTCAGGTAGAAGGAGGAGCTAATGTTTCAGGAGGTCTGGATTTTATCCTTAATTTCACTGGGAAAGATACATGCTATTCATTACTCAGAAGAAGTAATAGGTTGAAAGCTGGGCCCAATTATAGCACATAGTAAATCTATTTTATTTTCTCTTCTCTGAAAAGTTTAGGTTAACTTATCATGAAATTGTAGAGAAATCCTTGGCATCACAAGTGTTTTCTACTATGTGAGAGTTTAAATGGACCACGTGAGTGTCAGCCTTTGTCTGAGTGGGTGGGTGCAGGTGTCCAAATCTGCATCCTCAAGCAGGGTGAGTTCCCTTCTATGAGTGGAAAGGCACTGACATGAAATGGAACACTGGAATAAAATACATGATTTTCATGGTCCTTATAAAAAGACAAATCAATCATTCCCAAAGTACAAGTCATAAAATCACATTATTACATTAGCCTCAATAGTTAACAGAAGGAAATGTACACATTGATCTTGAGAAGAGCCCCAAGTCATTTCATGGGTTGCATGTATACAAATCTGCACAAATCCGTGCATTAAGAAAAGGACACACACGCTCACCACCATCTATGTGAAACGTTTATTTATATCACCTTCACTTCCCTGCACTGGAACATTCATTTCTTAAAGTGATCCTCAGAGACTTTCCCATTTAATTGCTCTCTGCAGTGTAGGGGGTTAGGCTGTCTGAAGTGCCAGGTGGGTAATAAGCTAATAAAACACATTCCCCAGCCCACAAGTGTAAAAGCCTTATACAAAATGAAGGACCTGTTTTATTTTGTATCATGGCCCTTGTTTGGAGGGGACAGTGCAGATCTCCCCATTAGCAGAGACCTGACCTGAAGCAGAACAATGTGACTGACACAGATGACCTCCAGGAGTCTGGCAGGCTCAGGAATCTAACAGACCCTTGACTCTCAAAGACTTACCTCATCTTCCAGGAGAAGAACCACACCACGTGGTCACAGATGGATCGATTTGTTTGTCCAAGGAGTGTAGCTCACCTCTGAAAATGTTACATACTTCCAGATATGAAAGCGTTGAATAATATCTCATTTGCTTCTGGTTAAACCTTCTCTCTAAAACACAGGTTCTAGAGTTTTCTGTGATGGGTGTTCAAATGATCCATCGGGACATTATTTCATTCTTTTTTATGGCTGAGTAATATTCCATTGTATACATGTACCACATCTTCTTTATCCCTTCCTCTGTCAATGGACATTTAGGTTGTTTCTGTGTCTTTGCTGTTGTGAATTGTAAAATGTGCACACATCCTAAACACATTTCCTTCTTTAAAAATCCATGTTGTTGGGCAACCCTGGTGGCGCAGTGGTTGAGAGTTCGCCTGCCAATGCAGCGGACATGGGTTCGTGCCCCGGTCCGGGAAGATCCCACATGCCGTGCAGTGGCTGGGCCCGTGAGCCATGGCCGCTGAGCCTGCGCGTCCGGAGCCTGTGCTCCGCAATGGGAGAGACCACAGCAGTAAGAGGCCTGCATACCGCAAAAAAACAAAAACAAAACAAAACAAAACAAAAATATCCATGTTGGATTTTCTTTTGGATGCCCAGTAAGTGTCTGCTCCATCTCTCTCTTGAAGACCCCAAAGCTGCCATTTGTAGAGCTAATTATTGAAGTTATTTGATTCTAGGAGAGGAAGAACACACTCCTGAAATTAAATAAATTAATTGTCAGGAGGATGTGTGTTGGACATAAGGATGACAGACATCACAAGAGGGTTATTTGACATCCCACATGTAAGTTTTACACTGCTTTAAGAAATAGCATTGGTTAGTAAGAGCGGGTCACAGGCCGCCTTGTTGATTGGCAGTTTTACGCACAAAAAATAGCCATTTACTTTGCAAAGCAATCCTGAGCAGCCTCCCAATCCTGGGATGTGTGATGCTGAGCTATTTTTAGAAATAATAATAGTAACAGAATGACTCAGACCATGGGAGTCATCCCTGGAGAGCATTTGAGGGAGACCTGGGTGGCACCCTGACAGCAAACAGGACCCTGACACTTTAGGTGTATGTTAATTCCTCCACGCACAAGGGTCACAAAGAAAACCAGATCCTAACAAATGCGTCCTCATTTTGCCATGATCATAGTGTTAAAAAAAAAAAAAAGTTGTTAGAACTATGGTAACGGCAGATATTGGTGATCTTGGATACATTAAGATGGAAAACAAAATTTATAACATGTCTGAAATGCCAGAGATATTTACATTTGAAAACAGAATGTCCTCTAGCTGGTGCCCACAGCAGAGCTACTAATGGCAAATGTATTCTAGGCCATTCAGAGCGTCTTTGATTGACAGAGTAAAGGCATTTGAACCATTTTCATGTCAAGAAGGCTGTCTTCCCTCCCCTCTCCAAGCACAGTTTAGGGTTTTGTCAGATTTCCCATGATTAACCTTGGTATCTGACGTTTAATATCCAGGTCATTCTCAATCACGTTGGGTTACCAGTATCTGGCAGACACACGTTCAGGATGTATGTAAAATTTTCAAGGATACTACCAGAAACTTTTCAAAAATTAGAATGGATGGGCAAAACACAATGCTTAGATCAAACCTAATGTTTCAGTTTTTTCTCTTCTGAGTCCTCCGCTGAGTTCAGAAGGGTCTAATGTGCCTTGTAACCAACATGAAGGAACCTCATTATCTATCATCCATTGGTCATGCCCATTATGTCATGCGACAAAAACATTTCAAGAAACTGGGGATATTAACCAAAACAATAGTAATAATCATCTGAAATCTAAAACAAAATGCAGCCTGGGATGTGTAACAGTGACAGAGGAAATGTCAGTTGTAAAAAGTTGTGAATGGTGTGCCAGTAGTTACAAATTCACACTGGCGGGAAGTGGTATCCATTCACTTATTCATTCCCTCAGCCTTCAGCACTGACAAGGCGTTAGGGCCTCAGCGCCGAGCACGGTAGGCAGCGAGGTAGGAAGACCCAGTTTTTGCAGACGTCATCACATTGCCATCAGCGGGCAGGACTGTGCAGCATTATTTAACACCGCTGGACTGCGCTGGTCTGGAACACATGTCAGATACGGAGCGCTTTCCACTGTTACCTCAGGTGGAGTCTGCAGGCTTTGCATGTGCTACACCTGTTGCATTTAACCCTTGACACACCCCCTTCTCTGGAGGGCTCGGCTGAGGCTGCCCAGCTGAGTTGCTCACCCAAGCCGGGCAGTATCCCTGGGACCCACAATTAAACGTGTGCTTTCCTCCTCTCAACCAGTCATGCTGCAGCGGTGGGTCAGCTTGCAGCTACTTTGCAAGGGGACCAGCCTATGGTAAAGATAGGATGAAGTGTATTTGGAAAACTGCTTGATAATTATCCGTATTTTATAACACTCTTCCTTGTTTTTTGAGCTCATGATTTGGAACGGAGCAGCAAAGTGTTATAAATTCTACAGTATTCATAGAACAGGGTGGGCAGGGAATATGAGGATGTGATGAATCATCCTTGGGACTACAAATATCATAACCATCAATAACACCAAAGTGGTTTAACACTGAGTCAGACAGAAATCACTAAGCAGGTAGGTTCCATTCCTATGAAGGTAACTAGATAGATATAAACCAATACTTCAAGGGCTGCAAAGAACTCCCTTATATCCAGGGAGAAAGCAGAGCCAAAGGCTGGCCTCAGGATAGCGCTTTCCTGCTGAGAGAGCCGGTATCACATCCTGAGATGGTTGCTACAGGCCAGGGGCTCACGTGGAGCCTCAGGGATCTCCTTGCCAAGAATGTCTCAGATTTCCTGCTGGTGATAATTCTCCGTTCACCCCAGGCAGACACGATTCCACTTTCATCCAAGACTCGAATGCCTCTTCTTCTGTTTTAAGCTCTTCCTTCTTCTCAGGCATTTCACTTCTTCCTCCACTGGCAGGTCCAAGCAAACATCAAATCCCTTCTAGTCCTTAATGCATGAGGGGATTCTATTAACTACTATACATTTCCAGATTCCAAGTAGACTTCATTTCAGTGTTTAAACTTCTGTAAATTATCCCCTCGGGATTGCAATCAGGCAGGCAAATGATGGCACCAAGAATTAGAAGAATTCTCACCTTTGGCCGGCTAAAGGCTGGGGGTGCAGACCAGTACTGACCGTGCAGTGTGAGGCCTATGGTACCCATCAATACTGGTCCTTCAGTATAATGCAGAAGATTCTAGTCAATACTGACCCTACCGTGTGAGACGGATGAAAGCACGAGTGACCCTATATTGTGAGGTAGATGATGCTAACCCTGCATATGACACAGGTGATACTGACCAGCACTGACCCTGCAGGGTCCCAGGCAGGGCTCGGGATGCAGGATGGGCCAAAGTCCCACGTGAAGAAACTTCTGCAGGAAACCGGGTGTGACAAATGCTTTAGGTACAAAGCATTTGACCCAGCAGGCAGGTGAGGCTGGGTGGAGGAGGTTGGGGCTCAAGTCCAGGAGGCATTAGAGGCAGGTGACTGTCTGACTCCATCCTGGAGAGAGGATATATCTGAGAGAGACCTCAGCATAACAGTGCTCAGAGTTAATGGCCTTAAAAATATTCAGTCTGGGGCTTCCCTGGTGGCGCAGTGGTTGAGAGTCCGCCTGCTGATGCAGGGGACACGGGTTCGTGCCCTGGTCCGGGGGGATCCCACATGCCGCGGAGCAGCTGGGCCCGTGGGCCGTGGCCGCTGAGTCTGCGCGTCTGGAGCCTGTGCTCCGCGACAGGAGAGGCCACAACAGTGAGAGGCCCGCGTACCAAAAAAAAAAAAAACAAAACAAAACCAAAATCAAACCAAAACAAACAAACAAACATATATCTAGTCTGGCAGGACGAGGTCATCTAGGAGCCCCTCCCAGCCCTGCCTTCTCTGAGGTCCACCGTTTCATTAATTCCCTAAAAAAATTCATATCAAGTTTCTGTTATTATTCCATGAATTCAGCAAATTCAGGTTATAGGGCCACCCTTCTTAGCTCCCAGGCCTTCCCTAAAAACATGATTTTTCCCCCTCCCTCCCCAAAACACTTGTGTGAAAAAAAGTTTCATTTTGCTTCTCTGCCTGTTGTGAGTTTCACTGTGTTGTATCTCAATCCCTGCACACAGAAAGGAGTTGCATTTTCATCTCTCCTGCATGCATTCCAGGAACGTCCCTCCTCCCCACATGAGCAGCACCCTCCCCCAGCTCCCCAGAAACAGCTGCCCTGCGCTGGCTGACCTGCTGGATGTCAGTTGTCACGTGGCCCAGCTCCCTGTGGGTCCTTAGCAGAGCCTTTGTTTGCGGTGACGTGACGGATGCGTCTGCACACAGCAGAGGGGTCTGGCTGCTCTGGAGTTTTGCAAGTTGCAAGCTGAAGGTGATCTTCGGGTGATGTATTGCCCCTGGGCATGTGGCGTGGGGCTGACACAGGGTGGGTGGTGCAGGGCAGCCCCCAATCAGAAGAGCACGGCCATGCTAGCACCGAGAGGCAGGCTCCCTTATCAGAACAGGTTTCACAGAAGATTTTCATTTTTCTGTCTCTTAACCATCTGGACTTTTTATCAAATCTACTTTGTGAAGGTTAAATACGTAAATCTAAGACCAGGAGTTCGCAGCAAGCAGGGCGTGATACCTGTCAGTCTTTACCTTATTATTCTTTGCAGTGTGTTTGTCATGTCCTTTGTGTGTTTGGGTTACAGCCTGCACTTTCCACCAATTATGTTCATCATTTAAATAAGGAGAACGGGCATTGTCAAGGAGCCTCATCCGAGAGGCATTATTATCCCCCCCGGTGTAAGTTGCATGACCTGTCTTGGGTTTCTAACTATACACGGCAGGCCATCCGGGGGAAGCAGGTTCTCCATAAATCAGGCGTTTCAGACATTATGATAACTTTTATTGAAGAGCAAATGGATTTTTTGACATTAGGCTTTTATACACACCTGTCAGTAAATGTAAACAGAGCTGCTTTCCCCCAGAGATAAAGCCGATTCAGCTCATGTGAGTACAGAAGGGAAAAGATGCTCAATTTACTGAATGTGGTCAATTTCGGTTATGTGTGAGCAATGATTTGAAAAGTCACAAACAGCAACAGGGTAGGTAATGCACCAGCATCTTATCCCTGGGAGGGACTAGCCAGTAACTATGGACATACTCACTATGGCAGCAATAGATCCAAAATTTAAGATAATATATCATTTTAATTTAACTCTTATTAAGATATTTCCTATCTTAAGTAGGCTACAGTAATTAGGTGTCAACAATCCGATACGTTCTGTTGCTTCTACTCTGCTTCAGTAATGCCCTGTCCGTCTACAGGCTTGCCAAACTTCCATCACCAGGTGTTGTGTAATAGGTTTTCTGTTATTTTTTCCTTGATCCATACTGTTTTCCTTAATCCTCATATCTGTTTAGATGTCTGAAACATGTCTCTAAAAACATTTTGACATTTTAAAAACCTGTAATGATCTGTTTGCACTTTGCAATGTTTAACCATAAACTCTGGGTGGTTCAGAAAATATAATAGTGGAGGTTGATATAATTTCTGAGAATCTAGAATTTATAGGTAAATGGATATTTGGAGTAGAAAAAATAATCTTCAAAAGTTATAAAACATCTACCTAGAATAAGAATCAGGAGTATTTTGTAATTGCAGAAAGAATCATATTTAAATTATAACTTTATTCCTATATGCAGACAAAGACATTACCTGGACTGTGAATGGGGTTTCATTTCATGTATATATTTCTCTAGGTCACAGCAAAGATCATGGTTTTTGTTTTAATCAATACAAGAGTGGGGAAAAATTATGCAAGATTGATCCTCAATTATATTTTACAACAATTCAAGGACCTGGGAGGAAAGATGTATATGGAAGCTGCCTGAAAAGGACAGAAGGTGTGTCTCCCCTTGGGGTTGGGACTACCTCCTTCGGGGTCCAGAGTTGAATACACGCTGCTTTCAAGGAACCTTCAGTGATGCCTGGAGAGAACATGGTGTCAGGAGACCCTCTCTCATCTTGAGAAGCTACAGATGGTGGTCAGTTGTGGCAAACTGGTTTAGATTTGAGGGAGTAGAACGCCATCGATGTTAGTGTTAGCAAGGACCCTGGGCACACGTAAGTCCCAATTTCATGGCTGAAAACACTAAGCCTTGGAGAGGTTAAAGGGACCGTCCTCAGGGACAGCCAGGGAGTGACAGGAAGAATGCTCTGCTTGGTGGCGTTTCTCTCTGATTTACCTTTGTGGCCCTGGGTTGTCCATCATTCACACACTCTGCACTCGGGCACAGCAGCCTACCTCTGCAAGACGGTCACTGGAAGGTCTTCAGAGCACCAAAGACCAGCTGGTGGTTCATAACACATGGACCGACTGATGGAGGGGTCCCTCTGTATTGAGCTTGGGGAATAAACTTTCCCAAGAGTGAATTCAAAGTGCTCTGGTTCCCCCAATGCAGCTGAAATACTTCTTTGTGCAAGTTGGCCTCTTCTAAGCCAAGACAACCAACATTTTCTAGATAAGGGTTGTTTCAAGACTTTGCCTCTTTCCGCACTGCTGGTTGTTTTGCCTTTTTGCAGGGCTTGCTTCCAAGGATAATCGCAGAGGACAGCTAGTTCATAGGGAACCTTTGATGCCATCTGCAGATCTCCCTCTAATGTGGCACAGGCCCTGGCCTGGAGGGGGCACAGAATGAAATAAACAAGTCATAATTGTGTTCAAATCAGAGGACACCTGGAGCTATCACATAGATTTTTGAGACACCTATGAGTATATGTCTCTGCATCTACTGCTTTATTAAATTTTTACTCTCTATCCCACAGGTGTATCTCCTTCTTTTCTCTGCAAAGGAAAATGTCTGGAAGGTGGATCTCAGTGTTTCCTCACCAGGACCCGTAACTTGGCACTGAGGTTGCGATGGGAAAGGAGGCTGCCCTGCTCCAGCGATGCCCTGTCTTGCTTCCTGCACACTTTGTTCTTGACACTGGGGAAAACCGTGGACACTCTGTGTTGTCAAATTCAGGTAATTGTTTCCAAGGTGAATTGTTTCCTCACCTTCCTTTTTCTCTTTCCTCTTTCCTTCTCTTGGTGTCTAAGACCTTCCCTCCACCTTTGACCTTCCAGGACGTAACCCATCTTTGTCTTCACTATCTGGCCTGACCTCTTGCATAATTTTGGGTCTGCAGTGACTGGAGGCTCTTTGTGCACTTACGTGTTGGAAGGGGGCCCGTAGCAGGGAGGGGACGCAGAAGGGGGAGGGGAGGAAAGATCAGGTCTCCTGAGAATGGGGAGATGCTTTCATTCTTAGCTAGCCCACTTTACTCTAAAATGCTTGAAATGAAACACATTTTTTTTACCATAAGGATGAATTTCCTTTCAAAGGCCTACATCTGTTTTTCATTTAAAAAAACTTTTTTCCAACAACACCAAAGAGAATGACTTTGACCCTATTTCTTATAAACTAACAAACCTGTACTTTGATAAGAGAACTTGACCCACACTGTCCCAGGTCACAGTAAGACACATCTGTACATCACCCTCCATACTTCTTCACGTAAGGGACTTTGCAGGGCACATTACCCAATTCTGCTGGCTCTGCCTGAGGTTTCAACACCTGAACTCAGCAGTGGACAAATGGAGAAGAAAACAGGCACCCTGAAGTGGAGACAAAGGGGAAACTCCACCCCAACTTCTCAGCAGTAATTCAGGAGCCTGACCATGGCTCCTGCTCTGCCTGTAGCTTTCCCTCCTCTTCCTGACACCAGCCTTCCACATGGGCCCAATGGTCCTGTGGAGGAGGGCTTTTTATGCCTCCAGGAAATTGCTATCTGAAATAGCATCCCTTGAAAACCTCTATCCCTTCACCCTGTTTATTTTTCCTACAGCACATGTAATTATTGCCTGACATTATACTTTATATTTATGTAATTATATATTAGATGCTTTCCCACCAGAATGTAAACTATCCAGTATCCCTGCGTCCCACGGTCCTGAATAGCACTCTGCACAGAACAGACTTGGGCTAAGTGTCTGTTGGACAAATGAGTGATTAATTTGGCGTTGCCAAATGTGGATTTCTAGGTCCCCAGAAAGCATTTTACTCCTTGCCAGAACAGTTTACATTTCTCTGCTAAGATTCCTTCTCTGCTTACCAATTCTATCCACCTTTCCCCCATGAATGCCTGAAAATAAGAATAACAGTTCTTTTGACATCTCCGTCTGCTAATTCCAACATCTCTGCCTTCTGTGGGGATGCGATGGAATTTTTTTCCTTCTGATGACGAGTCATTTTCCCCTGAGTTTTTCCAAACCTGATAAGCTTTATATTGTATATTCTCTATGATGTAAAGAGTTTGGAGTCTGGAAATTTCCTCTAGATTTTGTTGAATTTTTTCATACTGTTACATTTCTAGCAAGTACATTTGATCCCGTGGAATCTGAGTTTTAGGCAATCCATAAACTCAGAAAAGGTGGTCATCTCCAGAATTATGTGTCTTCATCTAAAACAGTAACAAAAAACTCCCCTTACTTTTTAAAAGTCATTCTCCTATATTCTTTCAAAAAGGAAACCTTTCAGAAGAATTGGACTTTGTTTCTGTTCATGACTATTGCTGACCCCACGGTGCCCTGCCCTTTACCCCTTGGCACCCGTCGGTCTCCTAAAGAAAGCTTGCTCCTACCTTGGGCACAGTCTGCCTGAGGACCTGCTCTGTGTGCAGGTCCCAGGGAAGCTGGACGTGCGGTGTAATTAGCACCCAGGAGCCAGGCACAGCATCCCCGTCCAGCGACCTGATGGAGTCGGAGGGGAATCCCCAGCTCCTCTCCCCTGGTCCCCGGGGGACCACGCTGGAGCCTGAACTCCCAGTGTCCCCAGTGGTGCCTCCCTGGTACCCTGTTAATTAACACCCTTTTCCTTCCTCCCTTCCTGATTGGTTCTTCCTGAGACCACCTCCCAAACTCTTGCCTCTGACCCTGCCTCTGGGAGCCAACCTACGATGACAGTCAACAGTGCCGGAGTCTTTGTTTATTCTCCTCTTCGGCCCCTGTATCTATGTATCTGTGTCTAAATCATTCATATCCTTTCAGGTTTCCATCAGGTTCTAATCGCTCCGTGAAACCTTTACCATTACCCTAGAGTTTGCTTATGAGAGTCCTGACAATTTCAGCTTGTGCTCATGAGATTCTCCCAGCACTTTATCTGCAACTCTCTGTTGGCACCAAGCATTTCTCTTTTCAAAATTAATCTTCACGTCTCCTCTGCCTACTCAACAGAAAAAAAAAAATCAAAGCAAGGACCACAGCTACATCTCCTCTGTGTGACCTATAACCTCTTTAAGAATGCTTTGTTTTGAGTGACTGGGCCATATGTAAAAGGGGTTGGAATACTGTAAACCCTGCAAATGTTGCTTCATTAATTCTTCACTTTCTATTTTTAGTTTACTTTTCTAACTGATTTTGAGATATTCATGGGATTTGAGATTCTTACCTTTGAGAAAATGTTTATGGAGCATATAGTTGACATAGAACATTTTGTAATGTGTTCATATAATTAATTTTATTGTAAAACTATTTGTCATTGTTAAATGCCAAATTTTAAGCTATATTTTCTCCCCTGAACTGTCATGTCATGTCCTAGTTTCATTGTGGTTTTAAAATAATCATAACGATTTTAGGATAATTATTTTCTCAATATTTGGCACAGAGGGGCAAAAGGTAACGAGAAATGGTTCTACATTTGAATCTATTGTTGTGAGTCAAGTGTCGGCTTAATGGTAGATCTTTTATTTTATGAATTTATAACAAAGTGGCTTCTATCTCCACCTGCCAGCTTTCCAGAATCTAGTGGCAATCATGCATCTGGTTAAAGGAGGGTAAAGAAATGTCGAATCCTGTCTCTATTTTTGTTTGTGGTTGGAAACAGCTTATCATTTAGACACTTAGACATCACTAAATCAGCCCTCATTGAAGCCTAATCAATCCAATTCATCTGGGTATTTTTCTATATATTTTCTAATGTATGATGAGGTCAGCAAACGGATTGAGTTGTTTCATCATTCTTGTCTTCATTCACTGAACAGGAATCTCTTGGGAACATACTCTGTTTCCCCCTTGGTCTTGGAGTGTAGACCCAACAGCAGAGGAGACCCAGCCCCTGTCCTCAGGGACCCTCAAGCCTCCACTCCTGATCCCACCCATAAACATGGGATTTTCTCTTGGACTTTTACAGACGAGAACTTTGCTAAAAATGTTGTTGGGGAAGAATTGAAAACAGATGTAGAAAATGTGTACAATTATCACCAAACATAAATGTTCAGGTGTGCATATCCCTCTAGTTCTTTCTCAAACAAAATTGGCCAATAAATCGGAAGCAGGGCACTGACACTCAGTGAACCACAGCCAGTCCCACTTCTAAGAACCCATTTGATGGGAGAAAAAAGAGAAGAAAATAATCCATTTTAGGCTGCACTGTGTAGATGGACAAAAGCATTTTAGAACACGAGTGAGATATTCTTATTAGAGACGGGTGAGATTGCTGCTGCCTTATTTCATACATTTTGGATGTTCTACCCAGTACAGTCAAGAGCTAAGGAGGGCACTACAACCACCTCATGAAGCCTGTCCAGGTCAAGGTGGACACATCATGCTTAAAGCTTTCAGTGCCCAGTTTCTTCAGGTAGCGGAGTTTGGGTTCTGCTCTTTTTGAAAAAAAAATAAAAATATCTAGGTTAATTTATAAAC
This sequence comes from Neophocaena asiaeorientalis asiaeorientalis, assembly GCF_003031525.2. NCBI lineage: Eukaryota > Metazoa > Chordata > Mammalia > Artiodactyla > Phocoenidae > Neophocaena > Neophocaena asiaeorientalis. Next base: position 5,055,851 of record NW_020173927.1, read on the forward strand.
CTTCTCTTTTTAATTTTTTAAAAATTTAAGTGTCATTGCTGTACAATATTATATGTTACAAGTGTGTGATTTATATTTTTTAAAAGTTATCCTCCATTTATAGTTATTATAAAATATTCGCTATATTCCACGTGTTGTACAATGTATCCCTGTAACTTATTTTATGCCTAATAGTTTGTACCTTTTACTCCCCTTCCCCTATCCTGTCCCGCCCCCTGCCCCTTTTCTCCACTGGTAATCACTAGCTTGTTCTCTATAACTGAGAATCTGCTTCTTTTCTGTTATATTCACTAGTTTGTTGTATTTTTTTAGATTCCACGTATAAGTGATATCATATAGTATTTGTCTTTCTCTTTCTGACTTATTTCACTTAGCATAATACCCTCCAAGTTGCTGCAAATGGCAAAATTTCATTTTTTATGGTTGAGTAATATTCCATTGTGTATACACACCATATTTTAATCCATTCATCTGTTGATGAACACTTAGGTTGCTTCCATATCTTGGCAATTGTAAATAATTTGGCTATGAACATTGAGGTGCATGTATCTTTTGGATAAGTCTTTATGTTTTTGTTTTGTGTTTTTTTTTTTTTTTTTCTGGATATACACCCAGGAGTGGAATTGCTGGGTCATAGTAGTTCTATTTTTAGTTTTCTGAGGAACCTGCATACTGTTTTCCATAGTGGTTGCACCAACTTACATTCCCACAAGCAGTGCACAAGTGTTCCCTTTTCTGCACACCCTCTCCAGCATTTATTGTTTGGGTTCTTTTTGATGATGGCCATTCTGACAGGTGTGAGGTGATATCTCATTGTGGTTTTGGTTTGCATTTTCCTGGTGATTAGTGATGTTGAGCACCTTTTCATGTGCCTGTTGGCCATCTGCATTTCCTCTTTGGAAAAATGTCTATTCAGTTCTTCTGCCCATTGGTTAATTGGGTTGCTTATTTGTTTGTTTTTATTATTTATTTGTTTGTTTGTTTGTTTGCAGTACGTGGGCCTCTCACTGTTGTGACCTCTCCCATTGCGGAGCAACAGGTTCCAGACGTGCAGGCTCAGCGGCCACGTCTCACGGGCACAGCCACTCCATGGCATGTGGGATCCTCCTGGACCGGGGCACAAACCCATGTCCCCTGAATCGGCAGGTGGACTCTCAACGACTGTGCCACCAGGGAAGACCTGTTTGTTTGTTTTGATGTTGATTTGTATGAGCTGTTTATATATGTTGGCTATTAACCCTTATTTGTCATATCATTTGACAATATTTTCCCTCATTCAGTAGGCTGTCTTTTTGTTTTGTGAGTGGTTTCCTTTCCTTTAATTTGGTCCCTTTTATTTATTTTTGCTTCTGTTTCTTTTGTCTTAGGAGACAGATACAAAAAACAATTGTTATAATTTATGTCAAAGAATATTCTATGTTTCCCTCTAGGAGTTTTATAGTATACAGTCTTACATTTAGGTCTTTAATCCATTTTGGGTTTATTTTTGTATATGGTGTTAGAGAATGTTCCAATTTTATTCTTTTATGTGTAGGTGTCCAGTTTTCCCAGCACCACTTATTGAAGAGAATGTCTTTCGTCTTTTGTATGTTCTTGTTTCCTTTGTTATAAAGTAATTAACCATAAGTATATTGGTTTAATCTAAGCTCTCTATCCCGTCCCATTGATCTATATTTCTGTTTTTGTGCCAGGACCACACTGTTTTGGTTACTGTAGCTTTGTATTGTAGTCTGAAGTCAGGGGCTCTTCTTCTCAATGCTTATCTTCTGAATAGCAGTGCAAAACTTTGGAAACACAGTACTCAATGGAAAGACTATATATGTGCCAGAGCTCTGAATCTGGGGAGACTTTTTGTACTAGATAAATCTTCCATTCCACAATCTTCTTAGAATCCTGCAGTAGATGGATGCCAAGGGCTACTATTGATTAAGTAGGGACCAAGAGAGAAAGGAATATGTTGAACGCAATGAGAATGAATGAGAGAAGAGAGAGACAGAGGCAGGACTCATTGGAGCAAGAGAGAGGGAGAGACTCAGGCAGAGGAAGGAGAAATAGAAAAGGGAAAGTTCTGCATCATAAACAACCACGTGATGGGGACTTGGGTCAGTAAGGAGTAGGTTGATTTGTGTCATGGAGACTCATAAGGTTTGAACAAAAGAGATTTTTTAATAAAAATTTTATGTATATGTTTAAGGTGGACACATGACGTTATGATATACATATTCATTGTAAAATGATTACTGTAGTCAAGCTAATTGATGGTCCCATCTCCTTACAGAGTTGTTTTTGTTGTGTGTGTGGTAAGAACACCTGAGATCTACTCTCTTAGCCAGTTTCAAGTATAAAACCCAGCATTACTGACCATAGTCACCAAGCTGTTTATCAGACCTCTAGAACTTATTCATCTTGTATCACTAAAACTTTATATCCTGTGACCAACATCTTCCCCTTCCCACATCTCCAGCCCCTGGTAACCATCATTCTATTGTCTGGTTCTATGAGTTCAACTTTTTTAGATTCCACCTATAAGTGAAACCATGCAGTGTTTTTCTCACGGTGCCTGACTTATCCCACTTCTGGGTCTATGTCCAAAGGAAACGAAATCAGGAACTCAGAGAGATATCTGCACTCCCATGTTCACTGCAGCATTATTCACCATAGCTGAGATGTGGAAACAACATAATTGCCTATCAACAGAGGATTGGATAAAGAAATTTAGCATTGGGGGTTCTTTTGTGACCTGGTCTGGGCTCGCCACGGGTTCCAGGAGGTGTTCTGGTGGTCAGATCGCAGTCCAAGGGAAGCAAGATGTAGGAGATGCCAAGGGCATATATCCCCTCTTGTAAAGGACGTTACACCAAAGCTGCCACACAACGCTGAACACTTACATTGCTCACCAGAACTTAGTCACATGGTCACATTTAGCTGCAAGGGAGCTGAGACACCTCCTTATCCCAGGTGATCTGACCTCAGCTAAACTGAGAGAAGCAGAGTTATGAGGTAGGGATGTGATTTCAGTTAAAAGGTTTTATCTTGAACAAAATTTGAAGAATACTGCCTGACATGATCCACCAAGATGCCTAAAGTTGTTGGCTAGAGTCTCTATAAATAAAAAAGTCTAGGCCTAATAGAATAAACCACCAAATAAATGTCCTCCCGTCTGCTACCTCGAGTACTCTGAGAGTAATGTTCCAGGCACACCTTTAACACAGTTGTAACGGACTATACCTTTGCACATTTCCTTTCAATTTTTCTTGGAGAAAAATCTGTCCCAGAAATACTTGCACATTTGAGCAAGTTTCAGACTGTAATTTATAGAACGCTGCATACCATTTAGCTAGGAGATCAGAGCTGTTCCTTTATAAACGTCATAGGAAACGTCCATTATATACTGCAAGTGTGTAGGAAGAAAATTTTGAAACATAAATTGTGAGGGCCCTTAAAATATATAACACTTTACAGACAGTAATGCTTTACCAGGTTGTCATGATCTTTCATGTAAATATGAACCTAATGTCTTTTTAAAGTGCTGTTTTGTCTTCCCGGCTGGCTGAGACATCGCTAAAGAAAGCGGAAACTGGGAAAGAAACTTTGAGTCAACACAATTTGGGGGATGATTTTGGGCTGTTCTAACTGGAACTGGCAGCTTGTGTAAGTAGATTTGTTCAGGTTCACCCTGCTGCTCCCTTCATGTTGATACTCAGATGTCTAGCAAAGTCTCACAACCTGTGGGGAGCTGTGGATTCAGATCATAGACGCCCCATCACCCTCGATCCTCTGCTCCTTCACGGAAAGGCCAGCAAGTTTGGTCCCCACGTGGACCCAAATCTGATGTTCATGTTACTAGGAGCACTTAAATCTCTTTTCCACGAAGAAGACTAGATCTCTGGGCAGTTGTCACCTGCAGCTCCCAGGCATTTTGCTCTGGGCGTTTATTCCTCTGTTAAGGTGATGGCTCACCAGAAAACCCAAAAAGAAATATAGATGGAAAGTCCTTCATTCCCCATTGAAAGCCAGCACACGGTGATTATGAATGAATGATGTCCTTCTGACTATCTAGTCCGGGAATCAGAATAATTGAGAGGAGAGAGCCTCTTACCACGGTGACCCTGAAATTTGATGGATGCCTTCAAGGGTCCAAGCAGATTTTCATGAGTCAGTGTATTCACTCTGCCTTCCCACTAACGCTAAATACATGGGGAGCATCAGTCACGGTCTGTCCTGTGAATTGTCTTAAAAACTCCCCCTCAGTCCTATACTCCATGGACCCTGCACCACGCTAGGACCAGGAAGGCAGAAACCAGGGCCCTGCGATCGTATGAAACTACATTTTCCTCTCATCAAAAGCTTTCTGGAAGCCTCTTTTTAAGCTCAAACAATGACAGCGAATGTGTCTCCGAGGGAGGGGTCCCTGGGGAGGGCATCCCACCTCTGCTCAGCCAACAGCCCAGACACTGCTGCCCATGGCCACTACCTTCCAAGGTGCAGGGTAGGGACCGAGTGCAGATGATTTTAGACAAACTTCCTTTTTACCCTGAGATCTTGGATTCTGCACTGGCTTTCTGTTCTCAATTAAAATAGCAAACTGTCGAATTGTGGATAAACTTCCCCAGAGGGAGGGCGGAGGGCTTCCTAAAGCCTTTATTTACCAGCACCTCCCTGAGAACGAAGATCTCCATTAATTTCCCAATTGTGAGGGACTTTGGGGAGAGGCCAGGCCTCTGTCTCTCACCACATCCCATTCCCTGCAGCCTCTTCTCAAGGTGCCCCAGCCGCCCCCCCATCACTTACACTTCCTAATTGCAGCTGAACTTGTTCTCACACTTCCCTTCAGGGGGTCAGCGCGTAGGGACCCTGTAGCTACCTTGGAACTTTCCCTGACACCTTGGAAGGAGCTTCCGGCTTCTTCCACATCCTTCCTGACCACTTCTTCTGTATTTTAGAGGGGATTCCCCTTCTTTCCAACTAAATATATAATCTTTAGCCTCATTTCAAATAAACCAGAAAAACAGTGTTTGCTTTGAATCGTATGGGACTTTATCTTAAAGTTTAAGGCAGAGGTCTTTATCCCTGCCTTTGTCTGTAATTTATTAAGAACAATTCTCAGGATGCAAATACAAATCTGTGAAGCAAACAAAAAGAAAATGTCACCAAGGGGAGCAAAGTTAAAAAAAAAAAAAGCGGCCAATGAAGTCGGGGTGTTGACTTCTGAAGCCTGAAGAGTAAACACAGCAATAAAACCAGAGTTTGGGCTTTAATGAATCTCGGTTCCTTCCCAAACACTCCACCCTGCGACACCAGTAAATTAAAGAGGCCTGGGTGCTTAAGAACCCCAACAAGTGAGTAAGGGAATCATGCTTCTGCATGGAGAGGGGTCTGGAGCCGTGGAGGGAAGCCAGGGCTGCTGACAGCCACACCTCCGGGCCGGTGGCCGGGGACGGGACGGACCAGGAGGCAGCCTCCTTTCCGGGAAATTGTTTCTGAGGTTACAAGTGCTTTTTCAGAGCTGAAGCCTGCGTGATAAAGTGCTGCTCTTTCACCAGAAAGAATGTTTGCTTACTATTTCATCATCCCCTAGAGGCACAGAGGAAGAAAATAAGCACATCAGTTGTCATTATGACAGGATAAAAATGGAGCCATCATATTTCAATAACACAATGCGATGAGCCGCCCATCCAGTGATGAGTTATGGGCTCTCCTGCTCGCGCCCGACTGTAAGTTAATATTATCTCCCCAGGATAATTAGAGCGAAGTTCAATTACTGACCCTGAATTGCCGTGTGGGCCACACCATGGGTTTTGACACAGCTTTTTACACATTTATCTTTTCACCTAACACGCTAAATCTGCATCGCAGCGGTGATTAATCTTGCGGGCCCCTTCAAGTGGTACCATTCTTCTTGCATGGATTGGCTGGTCCCCGGAGTCCCCTTGAGCATGGTGTGACCGGCTCTATTACATTGTTTTTCTGCTAATTTACCTTCCTCTTTGTGTTAGGCTCCCGTGGTCACTTCTGAGTTGGCTCAAATGAGCACTTCCCCAGAGGTCACCGGATGCTGAGTGTGGCCAAGCCCGCCTACTCATGGACCTGCCAGGGGCCAGCCCTTGGCTCTGCCTGCACCTTTGTTAGTGGTACCACACAACCCCGCAGAGAGCCGGGGCCCCTTGTTTCTTCAGGGAGGGTCCAGAGATAGGGCTCGTTCATCTTCAGTCAGCTTCCCAAGCAGCCCTGCGCCCCCTCGAATGCTCACCGTCACTTCTTACTCCTGGTGAAGATGAAAGAACCATCCCCCCTGCCCCACCTCAGCCTAGCATTCCTCAGGCAGCCTCATGTCGGAGGCAGAGAGGAGCTGGGAATGAGAATTAACGGGGTACAGTATTGTGCCAGCAAAGCCATCAAAGCAGAAGGTTATGACGCCAAATAGACCCTCTTGAAAGCCATGCATCTGTGACGACTTGCAATTTGCAAGAGCTCAAGAAATGAAAACTTTGAATCCTGATATCTTAAACTGTTTTATTTGCTACAAAATGCATTTTTCCCCACTCTGGCGTGAATGGAGAAAACAATCAGGGCTTGGCCCTGTGGTTTGGGGGAAGACCAGGGCTCCCAGGCTCCCGGGTGGGGAAGGCAGGGAGCTGAGGGGTGTGTGGCTGGTAGACACAGTGGGGGCTGGAGAGGACCCCAGCCTAGGGCCAGGCTCTCAGGTGGCTGGCGGCTTCTCTTAGTAGAATCTCCTGCCAGGGCCACGCGGTCTCTCAGGGGACGTTCCGTTCACTCTTCTTCTCATTGAAGATGCTCCATGTGCTCTTTTCAAGATCTGATTGGTGGCGGGGGCGGGGGCGGGTCACAGCTACAAAGGTGACCACACTTAATCCTGAAATTTTGTCAGCCTTCCATATGTAAGACTAACACACACAGATGATTCCAGGGATCTAGTAGAAGTCTAGCTCTCCTTCTGGATCCAGATGGGTCTGGACTTGAATCTCAGACTCTAAGCCTCACCGTCCTCATCCACAAAAACAGCTGCAGCCACCTTTGAGCCACGGACGGTACAGTGGAAGCACCAGTGCTGACCTTTCTCATAATAAGTGATCAGCTGCCCTGCATGGGGCCGTCTTTGTTAGTCCCTGGGGCCATTGATTTATCCTAAGGTCCGCTTCACCCCAGTGCAGGGCAGCCCTTCATCTCAGTCAGATCCGATGACTTAGGTTATTCAGATATCTGAGATTATTTATCTAAGAGTACTAGTGTACAAGATGGCTGTTTTAATTCAAGAACCATGTGGAAGAGTCCAGACTCGATATGGCAAATGGAAAATGTTGTTTTAATCATCACGTCTGATAGTTAAACATGAGTGTTTCGTGGTTGTTTTTACTATCAGAATGGAGTGTGTGATTGAGCTGATGCCCCTTCTGGGGGCTCCCGGGGTGATTGCTGCCCCCTTGAAATCCTTTCCTGGGTCACCGATGCCTCCCAGGTTGAGGGTCAGATCTGGGGTCACAGAAGCACATCAGTTCTGTTGGAGGTGGGCGTCAGTATGGCCTGGGGGGTTCCCAGGTCTTTCCCATCCACAGTGATGGTGGGTAACCCTGGGGAGGTGTTGACAAGGGCCGTTGGGGAGAGCTCGGAAAGAACGATCTTTCTCCTCACAGCTGAAGGACTCGTGCTCTTCAGTTTTCCTCTCTGAAAAGGCAGGGCAAGACTGGGGTGGATGCGCAATTTCTCCCTGCTTTGCTCACCCTTGTTTATTTTGTAGAGATAAGGGTCTGTCCACACCAACAAGACAAAGGTGGCCACCGACCCAGGCCCAGCTTTGCAGGCAAAGGCTGCACACGTCTTATGCAAACCAAACAGGGGCCTCCAAAAAAGCCTCCAACCATGCTCCCAAGTGCCAAGATGCTGCTCTAAAAAGAGTCCTATCTGTTGATGGGCAGCAAATATGCACAGGAAATTCAGCCATTGACCAAGATACTGGAAGATTGCTTAAATCTGCTCACCATCTGGTCCACTCAGCCCAAGACTCTGGTAGCCACGTGGTGATTCTCAAGTTCATCTCTGAAATGTTCACTGTATCCTGTTCAGATATCAGAAGTGATCCTTTCACCTGAGAAGCAAAGGCACTAAGTGGAAGCATTGGCGTCTAATTCTTTCTGGAAGCAGGGTTAAAAACAGAGGCATCTCCTAAAGCTCTCCCGCAGGATTCTTTTCTTTGCAAAATTACACTCGGTATCAAGTGCTTTTGACGTGGCTGGGATCAAAGGCCCGAGTTAGCACATTGCAAGCTGCAGGTGAAATGCTCGGAGTCCTGATGACAGCAGTGACAGATGAGTGAAGGCAAAGAATCTTTCCAACTTAAAAAAAGAAATTGCGGGTTGACTTGCCCAAGCAGGGGAGAGTTTAAATATGCAAGGGAGGACAGCAGGATGTGCAGGCAGCTACGGGAACTCCAGGCATAAAAACGGACCTGGCATCCCAGCTGTTCCTCCCGTGGTCCTCTTATCCGTGTGTCTTCCCATCATCAGATGAAATGGAGCTGCCTGTGCTCCTTTCGTCCTCTCAGAGCTGTGCGGGGCTCACACGTATCGTGTTACTATTGGCGATGGCAGCTACCTTTTTCCTCTCCCTGCACCCTTCTCAAGAACAGACACAGTTGAGCATTTTCGTTTGGAAATCCTTTGTCCAGGTGTTAGCCTGCTGCTGCTTTGACCCAAAGAGCAAACTTTTTTTCTTTCCTTCATGAAGTACATCTGTTTCCATTCTACAGCCGCGCTCAAATCCCATCCCATAAGCTGTCCCCGGGGTTTGTTTCAGCTGCATTTTGAGTTCACCCTCAGCACATTTCCTTTCTGAATCAATGATAGAATATCTGTCCTCTTTAACATGAAACAGAAAACTTTTCTTTTTTGCTCATGTGTTGTTGTGTTTTGTGTTGGCAGAGTAGGCTTCTGAGAAGCCGGATTTTAGGGACTACAAAGGGGCTCTTTGCCTGGGGCCCGGCAGAGCTGGCTCTGTTTGTAGCTGACCCCGGGTGTGGACCAAGTGTTGCTGTCTCTGCAACTGTCACCTTGTAGGCCTGGTTCTTGCCTTTGAATTTTGGACCAGAATCTCATGAGGCTCCCGGGTGCCCAGTGTCCCCAGGGCAATCCTGGGAGAACTCTTTGTGTGACATTTCCCACAGAATTTGGCCAAAGACTGGTGAGGAAAGGGCTACGGTGTTCCCGCTGGCCCAACACACACATTCCTTACCTTGTCCGTATATTACCTGGGCACCTTATAGAACCAGGAGCACTAGAGAAAGGACAGGAGAAAGGAAAGCAGAAAGAAAAAAATAAGATGGAAAATGTGAATCAGGGTGTCCATGGGGCGGAGAACGCTAGTGAGAATGTCAGACACACAGCAGAACAAGGCCTATTCTGGAGAAATTTAAACCTGCAGGAACCTTGTGCAAAACACAGGTGTGTCTGGAGGCCCAGAGACCCCCCCCCCGACCCGGTGGTGTTACTTTCCCCTGGGTGGGAGGAGTCCATCTTCAGAGCAGCGGATGAAATGAATGTGGAGGACACCACCACCCACCACACCCACCCCGCTCCTGAGCCCCTCGCCCTCTCCTCCAGGTGCACGGCTGGACTACAGTATGATCATCTCACCCCACCTGGGCCTGGGACTCACTGTGTCCCGGGGCCGGGTGATGACATCCACATGTGGGCCCAGGCAGCCCACTCAGGCTCCTTGGAGGCACAGCCCCGATCTCCAGCACTACCGCCCATGCTTGCTTCCCGCCCTGTCTGCAGGAGACTTGGTCCAGGGCCGTGTGGGAAGCCACGTGGTACAGATACAGCCAGCCTGACCCCAGTGATTGTCTGGACAACCACCTCACAGACTCCCAGCCTCCAGATGGGGTCAAGGTGTGTGAGAAATAAAGCCCTGCAGAATTAAGCCTCAGATCTCTGATTGCAGCTAAAATTGCGTTAACTGAGACAGGGTGCCTGCACCTCCTGGGGCCCAGCACCTTCCTTCTTAAAGGGCCTGCCCTGACATGAAGACTTAGATCGTCAAAAAAAAGAAAAATAAAAGGTACTTTTAAAACTTCCATTCACAATTATTTTTAAGTTTATTGTGTCCCTGGTACCAGGTAAAATAGTTGGAGGGAAATAAAATAAAAATGAAAATAATTATGGGTAACATTTGTAGAAATCATACCTCAACTCTCAACTAGATTTTGATAAAATACTGGTTTTCTTTTCCTTCTTTCTCTCATTCTTTAAAATATAGACATATACTTATAGAATATTGCACAAAACAAGGCAATATAGATTGTCTGCTAGCTCTAAAGCACACAGAAATAGTATGTATATTGATGGATGCATACATAAGTTGACGATTTCAATAAGTTATTGAGGAGGATAAAAAGTAACTTCAGTAACTTCAACTTCTCTCTTGAGAGGGGAATGAATCGCCTGAACGGGAAGGCAGGTCCAAACTTTTACTGTGGGTATAAACCTTTATGGTCATAGCAGCATTACTCACCATAGCCCAGTGTGGAAGCAGCCAAGTGTTCACTGACAGATGAATGGTTCAGACAATGTGCAGAAAGAACAAAGCAGTGTTTACTGGGGGGAAGAGGGAAGGGGGAGGGGCAAGACAGGGGTAGGGAATTAAGTGATACAGACTATTATGTATAGAATAAGGTACAAGGATACATCACACAACACGGGGAAGTGAGTCAGTATTTTATAATAAATATAAATGAGAAAAAAACATGCTATGTATATACAGTGGAATATTATTCAACCTTAAAAGGGAATGAAAATCTTAGATATATTACAACATGGGCAAACCTTGAAAACATTACACTAAGTGAAAGAAGCCAGATGAAAAAGGAAAAATACTGCCTGATGCCACCCACTTGAGGTCCGCAGTGTGGTCTAATTCAGAGACAGAAAGTAGAAGGTGGGCGCCACAGGCTGGGGGTGGTGGGGAGTTAGTATTTAATGGGGACAGAGCTTCAGTCTTGCAAGTTGAAAAGAGTTCGGAGGTACATGGTGGTGACGGCTGCATGACAATGTGAACGCACTCAATACCGAATAGCACATTTAAAAACGATTTTAAAAAAGGTAAATTTGGGCTTCCCTGGTGGTGCAGTGGTTGAGAGTCCGCCTGCCGATGCAGGGGACATGGGTTCGTGCCTCGGTCGGGGAGGATCCCGCATGCCGCGGAGTGGCTGGGCCCGTGAGCCACGGCTGCTGAGCCCGCGCGTCTGGAGCCAGTGCTCCGCAACAGGAGAGGCCACAGCAGTGAGAGGCCCGCGTACCGCAAAAAAAAAAAAAAAAAAAAAAAATATTATTTTATTTAAAAAAAACCCCGAATACCGGACCGGGGCATGAACCTATGTCCCCTGCATCGGCAGGCGGACTCTCAACCACTGCGCCACCAGGGAAGCCCAACACCCCTTCTTAAACCTAGATGAATCAGAAGTCTTTCCTGAGTGCATTTGTGCGTGTGTGTGTGTGTGTCTGTTTTAATTTTTTGCAA
>NW_020173927.1:5067666-5088223 GCF_003031525.2 Neophocaena asiaeorientalis asiaeorientalis
GTGGTGTCTTTCCCCAAGGTGATTCAGCTTCATCTCCATTGAGACCTCCTGTGAATTTCCTCAGGGGCACAGACAGCTCCCGTGATGACCTTGATACTGGGTGGAGTGGAGGGACCTGAAGCCCCTAGACTCACTTGTGGATTGAGTAGCCCTCTATAGTCTGGGCCCCCAGAACTGACTTGGGGCTGACGGGTGCTCTGAGGGTGACTGCCCTCTCTCTGCACCCCTCCAGTCCGCGCAGAGCCTTCTCTCTTGCCGAGTGCCCTGGATGGCACAGCCCTACATTCTCCATGTTCCCTGGCACCAAGCCTGGCCTTCAGATCTGTTTGCTTTGCCCAGTAATCCATCCCTGACTTGTGGGACCCGTCTGTTTCCTTGCCACTTCCAATTACATAAACTCCATCCTTACTGGTACTTGTACGACCTTGCACTTTCAACATTCTTATGTCTTTGGGCACAAGTCAACAAGGACTTGAAACACCTCAAAATTAAGCACAGCTCTGGCAAAGAAGCCTGAACTTGGCTGTCATGAGAAGTGACTGACATGCAGAGTACATTTTTAATATTCCTTTTCACATGAAAAAGTGAACTTCCTGGGGGAACGGAAAGGCTGGATAGAATTGCTTATCTCTGGAATTGGAAAAGGTTGCAGAAGATGAAGAAACACTTTGCAAAAATAGCAACCTGCATGTTAAGATTCCTATTTATTCATAATCTTCCTTATTTTGAAGAATCTGGCCATGTTGGGACATATTATTTTCCTAATGCTTTGCGAATTAAGCACACAAACAGCAGGAAAAGAATTTCACTGAAGTACAGAAAGAGATGTGTGATTTGGAGACAGAACTTCCTTGAAACTTTATCTGAAATGTAGACAGGTGCCTACAGGTTCATTATTTTTGTTTTCCAGAATTGTCTGTGTTCTTTCTTCAGGTCTGGATTAGAGGCTGAATTACTGAAGGATTATGAGGGAGGCTGTTCCAGAAGCTGGAAGTATTAGAAATCTCACCAAAAAATCTGCTTTGGTGCCATTCCCAGAAAGATTTTAGGACCTGGAGAGGTTTATATAGTTGGCTGAGTTTGGAATAAACATCTCCAAAATGTCAGGCGTGTTTCCAAACTGAAATGAAATTTGAGGTCCACCCATTTCACTAGTTATTAAGATAAAGAGAAATCCCCTGTTGAAATTGGATTACACAATTGGTAGTTCTTGCCATTGTTGAAACCCACAAATTTCATGCTTGTCTTCTTTTCTAAGTCCAGCTGCTTGAGAGGGAAAAAAAACCCTTTCTTTCTTCCCCTGACAATTTGTCTAGCGTAGTCACTACCGAGACTGCCAACGTTTGACGACATCAATATGGAAAATCTGACACCCGTTTGGAGGAGGTCGGAGACACAGGTAAGATCAATGGGTCTTTCTTATTACGGTTTTTCTTGTGAGACCTAGAAACGAGGTGGAACGCATACCTCATGCACGTGGCTATACGTCCCAATTTTAGACTCATATGTATGGTTATCATACAATGAAATGAGACATTGCAATGAGTTACGGATTGCCTTCCCTTAAGATGGGAAGCACATAAATTTCCTTTTCCTTCAACATCCACCTTCAAAGGCCAGGTGCTCAGTTGTGCGACTTCAAACCCTTCCATTCTCAGGCTAAAGAAGATATCAAATCACCAGCATCCACTTAAATAAAATGTGAGATGAACAACATTTTGAGTTCCTATTTAACATTATAATAGACTCTAATTGTTGACAGGAATCTTCATGGTCTTTCTCGCTCAACCCACTGACCTGTGGGCTATTCCTCTGACACCTCCTGGATAAGGGGGTTTGTTACCCTGTAATGGTACCCACGACCATGAGGTCATATGAGAAATTCACACCCATGGATGACGCTGAGTTCATATCTCTGTTGTTGAGTTAAGCACAGTGAATTCTTTTGAAATAACTTTATCTTTGGGTGAATAAAATAGTCTGAAGGGAACGGGAGCCTTTTCTGTTGGAGGAGAGGTTCTTGGCTCTGAGAGTCTTCTTTCCTTGGTCGCTGTGTCTGTCCTTTTTGCTTCCTCCTGATACCAGGTGTATAGAGTTGAGTTACTTGTACTCCCTAGATTATGGACATGATCAGCTGCAGGCCAGGCAGCACTCATTTTATTTTATTTCCTTTTTTGGCAACAAAGTGTTTTCACCCAAGACTTAGTTCAACTCTGAAAGTGAACAATTTAAGGCAGGACAATTGAAGAAAACTGAAAATAAAATATCATATTGTTATAGCCCACACAGGTACCATGAGTTTCAGAGGTGGGAAATTCCAAACGTACAAAACACAAAACTCAGATGCAGGTGAGATACCTGGATCATATTTCCTCATGTTTTCATTCACTTCTTTGTTGTACTTGGAAGGTAAAATGTCTGGTATAAAGATTGTAATAGGATAAAACAGCCATTGCTCTGAAGTAAGTCACACCATAATATTTGTGATGAAAACTCCCTAATTTAAATGTGAACTGTCGTTAACCCAACAGGTGGTCAACATTAATCAAATGAGTCATAAAACTCAGCTGTCAAAATATGACCAGATAAAAGTCAAATGATAAGAAAGAAAGAAAGGAAGAAAGAAAAAGAAAGAAAGAAAAGGAAAAGCTATTGGAAGCACTAAGAACTACAGATAAGTACTTGAAGACCTTATTGGCAATTTGGGTTTCCAGCATGGTGTTGGACCACTTAGGTAGACATCTATTAAATGCTTCCTTGGGTACACGGTGTGTTAAGGAAATTACTGACATTGAAGTTCATCCAGTCTACAACATGAGTCATTTCTTCTTTCTCCCTCCTTTCTCCCTCCTTATTCATTTCTTCTTTCTCCCTCCTTATTCATTTATTGCTAAGTGTACCTGATTTGATGCCCTCTAGGCTAAAATCTAGGCTACACTGATCTTCTCTACAGCACCTCCAGACAGGACCCACAACAAGCCCTGGTCTGTGCATATTTCCTCTCTGGCCTTGAGGGCAGGGGCCTCTTCCCATCTTGAGCACCTTCTGCAGCACATAGCTCAGCACCCAGCTCTCAAAAAGGGCTTCATCAAGAAGCAACAGTGTTCTGTCAGGGGCTGAGAGCACTTTCTGAGAAATAATTCCTACCCACAGTGGATGGTGATAGCCCACTCACCCCCACCTAGAGTGTACAAGTGCTTGGGCTCTTGCCACCAGGGGACTGTTGGACCATGGTGGCTCGGCACACTTGATTCTCTCTGCCCATGGATCAGAGGAGGCCTTTTAAATTCAAGTTCACTTGTGGATCTTTCCTCCCCTAAAACTCTGAGAACATGGAAAGAATTAAGATTCCCAAAATAAGATTCACAACAATGTTCTTCTGTCAAAGGCCCTCTAAAGTCAATTACCATAAGTATGTTTCTTGCTGTAGCAAGGAACATCATACACTACAGGGAACTCAGAAGGAGGTTTTTAGAAAAGTCTACATATGACCTCTAAAGAACCAGAGTTACTCATAGGGTATCTTGGCAGGGAAGGATCAGGTATTTCTGATCCTAGGTATTTCTGGTACAATCAATCACTGGTCTTATTTCTGGCACAATCACTGGTCTTATTTTAGAAAACATGAGTCCAAGCAGAATTACTTGTTCATCACTTTGTGGTCTGACCCTAGAACATGAGATCTGAGCACTCTGGGGTTAAGGACTTTGAGCCCAATGATCTGCGGTCAGTATTATACTGTTTTGCTAGAGTTTATCTGTTTTGTAGCTCCTCCTGCAGCCTATTTTGAAGTGGTGGTTTCTGCTTCAATTCCCAGTTCCTCCATCACAGTCAGACTTTTAGAAGGAGGGTCATTTTTCACTTTATCACATCAGATTTTGGTTTCTCCATCTCAATTTGAGTTGTTAATATGCTGGAGGACCCTTACTGAGGTCCCTGCCACAGAGGACTTTCTAAATCCATTCTCTTCTGTGAATCCTCATCAGTCCCTGGCCCTGGCTTTCTCTCTGTGTGATAGAAATACTCAACTGACCACACCAGCTGTTTCCTAGTCGGGATTATAGATTACTCCTGGAAGCACATGGTTCTGTCCTTTGCATGGATATTAAGAATTCCTCTCTAATGGCTACAGCTCCAAAACACTAACCTGCCCTTATGAGTACCTTTCAAAATAATTATTTTCTATCTTGACCACCAATACACCTCTTCTTTGTGATAGTGATTTGGTGAGAAAAAGACTTGTTTCTATTTTCCCTGAATGCTCAACATTCTATTCTAAAATTATGACTTAGAAAGATTAAGGTATGGCATATATGCCAATTCAGAATCTAACGTCAGACTTTCTAAACTCCTAACTCATTATATACATATTGGCCCTATTAGTCATACTAACCAATATGTGTTTACCTATCAATCAAAATTTTCTGATTAATAATTTATACCTTGGTTAGAAAGCTACTATTACAAAATTCAGAGTCTGCTAATATGATAAGATAGGTTGACAAAATACAGTGTCATTCATCTCAATATATGTTTTTATCTCAGCCAAAAAACAAATAGCAAAAGCAGCTCACATCAAAGTGGAATGGTCTGGCCCTTCCCCTCTCTAAGCCACAGACAAACCATGGTTTGCCAGCTCTTCAGATGGCTTCACTTAAAGGAAATCAGCTCTGTAGCCCAGTTATTCCAGGGACATACTTTTAAGAAATATTTCTTTTGATTTTCTCAGCTCTTTATAACCAAGAATGACCTATTGTTAGTCTTGCTAACAATGGTTGAGTCTGCAACACAATGTGACCTTTAAGAATGGTCAGTGCGGAAAAAGGATGCCCAGACTCAGGGCAAAGGGTGGCTAGAGATGCAAAGTGAAATGGACCCGATCAGCCTTCCATTGACAAAGGGATTCTACTGAGAGACAATGGCGTTTTGCTCTTATCCACCCAAGAGTCTCTTAGCCCTTAATGAGGGTTTAGATTGTTCTAGGTAATCAATGCCTTCATGACCAAGAGCCTGTGATCAAAGTATATACTGAGGCCCTTCCTTCCATCAGAGCTGGGGTTGGCATAAAATGTTCAGGGAAAAGAGACTTCTCTCCTTTGGAAACACCGCGGATGAGCGCTGTGGGCTGCCATTAATTACGAAGACTTTTGCGGGATTGATCTCAATAATCAAGCCATCTCTTGATTTCACACTTCACCAAGTGACTGGTATTGTCATATTTCAGAAAATTGAATTCAGCTTTATGAAACATATGTTTAAAATCTGTACACTTTCAATAATTATGCTATAACATCCCTGTTTTTATGCAAAGCTAACTAGATATTGTCATATTAAAATAGCAAATCCAATTCATTTCTTATGAAACACATGTTTAAAAAAAAGAAAAGGAACACTTTAATTATTTCAGGAGTGTTCAGGCCAGCTCACCAGCCGACTGGATATTGCATTTGTTTAAAACTCAATCATGCAAAATGAAGACTAGATTTGAGAAATTTTAATAAAGATAACCAGCCTATCATGATATCATTTGAATGCTAATCAGCGCTCCCATTCGGCGGAGGGAGAGCACTGTCGACTTCGCTGGAGGCTCTTTATTCCGCAATAAAAACATTTACATTCTAATGATTTTATTAAAGGGCTGAAGCTGTCAGCAGCCCCAGATGACTCGCTGGCAAACTGTATCAGTTACCAGCTCATATTGCCTTTATCAAAACCACCCAACGCCACAATGAGGTGTCTGCTGCTCACAGAGCTGGTATTTAATCATTTCTTCTCCAGTATTGTTCTGCTTACAGAGCATAAATAAGAGCTTCCAATAACCCCAGAGTGCTCCTGACAATAAAACAAAGTCCTGGCCCTATTTATCTTTCTCACATTCTTCAGGAATCATTTTCTCTCACACCCGCCTTTTATTTTGTGATTGCTGCCGCCACTTAATTTTCCTTTCTTTCTTTATTTCTTTCTCTTTCTTTCTTTCTTTCTCTTTCTTTCTTTCTTTCTTTCTTTCTTTCTTTCTTTCTTTCTTTCTTTCTTTCTTTTCTTTCTTTCTTTCTTTTTAATTCACTACCCCTATCATCATTCAACAGCTCTGCATTTCTTCTTCACCCCGAACAGCAGGGCTCAGGAGGGAGCCCGGCAGAGAGGTGACCCTGTTTGTGGCAGGAAGTGATAGGATGCTCCCCCACGGACCACGGGAGTGCGGGCACCACCAGGCTGAGTGGGCCAGGACCTTAGGGAGGAGGATGCTGTCTTTGTCTTTGTCACACAGCAGAGACCTTCAGTTGAGAGAGGAGGAGGAGTGAAGGATGCTGGAATCATCGCCTGTGTCCCTTTGCCAAAAAGGCCGCGGAAAGCACATGCTAGCTGCAAACAACTTTCTTCCTTTTCTTCTTTCTTCTGGCTCCTCGGTTGAAATCAGCAGCGCACGATGTGGGGTATGAATAATGAAATAATCTTTTCGTTCATTCAAAAGGTATCCTCCCCTCCCGTTTACATTTTCAGAATAAAAGCAAGGACATCTTAATAAAAGCAAGAAACCCTTCCCCAGAAAATGTGAAACTGGAAATCTTTCTAAGAGTTACGTACAAACCACCAAGGACTTGTTATAATTCAGAAATAAGTCATTTCAGTTCAGTGGAAATTTACTACCTTTTTTCTTTTAACTGCTAGGTGTTTTAATAAAAATCTTCCTAAAATAAGTGATGTTCTCTGATGTGCTTTCCTTCTGACAAACAATTCAGGAGAGCAGAGGTGTCTGGATGGCTCTCAGTGATCCATAGCATGGCATCTAGTGTTAACAAACACAAAATGTTTGTTAAAAAAATTTCTGCTTGGGTATGAATTTTAAGTTAACCTAGCCTGATATCTTTGATACATCATCCTGAGATTGCCTGCGTAACTCTGTGAGGGGGTAAAAAAAACCCTGATGGGATTTCTATTGAGTTTGTATGGATCTTTGCTTCTTACCAAACAGCCCTTTTTCCTCCTAATGAGCTGTTTTTTTGTTTTCTAATACCTGAAAAACCCTTTAATGCAATTCTCTAGGACTGCACAAAAATCGAGCCAAAAAATCCACAGGGCACACCTGAGAAGCCTGCAGGTAAAGGCATTTCTGCCTGGACTCCACAGGGCCAGACCTCCTGCCGTCTTCCCTGCCTCGTACCTGAGCCGCTGACTCTCCGGCCACCTGGTTCTCACCTGGGCCTTGGGTGGATGCACCTGCTGTGTTCTCCAGGTGAGTGACACCTCCACCAGCCAGGGCCACCGGTGGTGGTGCTTACCCACTACCCGTGCTGGCCAGAGCCTGTGGAAGGAGGTCCTACCAACTTGTAGCCTCTGACTGTCTTGGATGGAGGAAGGAATGACCAAGACAGAGCCGCTGGTCTTTCAGCAAGAACAGAACAGGCCTAGGAGACAGAAGCCCGGGGGCTTATTTATTCCATTATTGTCCCAAACATCCATTTATTAAGGAATGTGGAACAGTGTGAATTACACAAAAGCAAAGATCTATTGCAGTTATACCTGAAAGTAAAACTTTGCAGGGAAGTAAAAGCTCCAGAACTTATGAGATGGCCCATTGTACTGGCCATTAACTGTCTTCGACGTGACGTAAATAATGGATTTGATCTTAAAATAGTTACAAATGTTTTGCCACGATGGAATCTCTGTATTAAAGGAGGGTTACTGGATAAGGGAAAAAAAGCCCATGAGGGTCTGTCTGCTAGCAGAACTAGTTGATATCTCATCTTTACCAAGATATTTAAATAAACAGCTCTCCTCAAAGCTGTCAGTGGAGAGATGACAGAGAGATGGGAGACCCCGATCCGTGTGAAGATGCTGCCGTGAGTTGGCGGGGTAGTGGCAGCAGCTTGCTGTCACTGTGAGTCCCCCACAGGTAAGGTCCCTCCTGGTGACCACGTCCTGCTGTGCCTGCCCCAGCTCCCCGGCCTGTGAAATTCGGACATAAAGGTCATGAGAGTTTACATGCAAGCAAGCTAAGGCTAAGAGATGTCAAGGATCTTTGATGACTCACCTCTCAGTAGGAACAAAAAGAATTGCCTTTGCTGGAACATCCACCATCTCTGGGCTGACTCTGAGCTTTTCACCTCTGTGTTTCTGGGTGCCCTTTTCCTTCAGCCCTCCCTGGGCCCAGGCATCACCCCCAATCTCTGCTAGAGAGGGGAGGGGGAAGGGTGCTGTGTGGCCACACTGGGAGCCCTGGGGGGGGTGACCCTTTTTTACTCTCCCATGCCCACATGTGAAAGTCCACCCCTGACCAAGGGGTGCTGACAGTTAAAGGATTTAAATCTGGTGCCAGCTGGATGGAGCTTCTCATAAGAAGTGTCTCCCTCGCTCCCCAAGGCCATCTTTGGGGTTACAGGGGATCTGTCACCCTCTGGCAGGGGAAGCCACCTGAACTGTTTAGGGTTTCTGCATGTCGGGGCCTCCTTGAAGCCCTACACTGTGGAGTTCAGAGCCCAGCCTTGGGGTGATGCTACAGGCTGAAAAGACAGTGACGGAGGCACCTCTCAGGGGGTGCACTGAGATTTCATCTGCACAGCCCTGTCTCAGGTATCTCGGGGAGAGTGCTTCTTTTTCCTCTGGGACAGTATTCTGTGGATAAAACAGAAGGACTCCACACTCAGTTGGGAGACACTAATGTGAAATACAGCTTTGTGTGTACAGAGATACACCCCTGCTTGACGGGGGTCTGATTGGCAATTTGAGGGCGTTCAATCCCTAGTTTATACTTGCGATCAAGTCCCATGGCTGGATGGCCAGTGGCTCCTAAATGAAAGTAAACCACCAGACTTCTAGCAGCAAATCACAGAGGTCTCTTGAGGCAAGCCCTCTTAGCGTTTGGAAAACACAGCTTATTTTTTTTTTTATGGTCACCCACTATTTTTTGGCATCTTTTCTCAAATGTCACATCTTTATAGTTCAACTTTCAGTCTGGCCTTTTATTACTTAAAAAAATATTACTTTGCATATGTCAAGACAAAAGATAAATATCTATGACTAGTCAATTTGTTATTTATATATTTCTTTCAAGAAGTCAAATATCAGATCACACTGAAAACAGATTTGCAAGCTTGTGCTGGAAAAGGATTTGAATATTATAGCATTATGCATTTATGTGTCTTTGTTCAAAGGCTTAAAAAATGTACCATCTGAGACGGATTCTTCCTTGACTGTCAGGAATGGGGGTGGGCAGAGCTGAGAGGGTTGTTGTGGCTTCAACATTTTTAACAAAAGAGGCTGTGATGACTTGTGAATGACTCAAGTATGCATCACAATACCGTATTAGTTTTGAAAGAGCTGTGTCTTATAGCTTAAAAATAGAGAGTAAAAATGATTCTAGATGTGTATTATATTGGAGCTCTCCATAGTGACTTGAAACTCAGCAAGTACCGAAGTTTGATGTTGAATCTGCCAACAGACTCAATGACGTTCTTGGTTTGAATCTATTATCTATCTGTCACCTATGTATCTATTTATCTACCTATGTAACTGTTCATCCATCTATCTATCATCTGTGTATCTAACTAATTCATCATATATTATTTAACTGACTTATGTCAAACGGTGTATTTCACCTCACTAAGTGCTGAACACAGAACAGATGCTCCTCAGGAGAACTGTGGTCCAGCCTGGAATTGAAGATGAGAAGTTTGGAGTCAGGAAGGTTTTCAATTCAGGGATAGAGAGGTCATTCACTCACTGAGTGTAAAGAATGAGGAACATTGACCAATACGTTAGCACTTAGCTCATCTTAGCTAACTAAGATGAACAGCAATTCGTTGAAAATTAAAAGGCTATTTTAAGATTCAATGACTATTAAATAACAATCCCATTCTCTGTGGCCCGATTTTGGACACCGTTGACAGGTGATCCTGAAGGTCAGGAGGTGGAGGAAGGAGGGTGTGTTATAGTGACAGAAGCAGCTTGCCCTTCCTGACATTTGTGGAGCTCACTCCACTGTAGGAAGGCCCAGGCCAGGCAGAGCTCTGGGGCTTTGCCATCTACTGGCTCCTTCTCTTCATCCATTCCTCTGTGGCAAGCACTGTTGTAGCTCATTTTCTTTTCTTTTATTTATTAATTTATTTCCTTATTTATTGAAGTATAGTTGATTTACAAGGCTGGGTTAGTTTCAGGTATAGAGCAAAGTGATTCAGTTTTATATATATATATATTCAGTTATATATATATTCTTTTCCAGATTCTTTTCCATGATAGGTTATTACAAGATATTGAATATAGCTCCCTGTGTTATATAAGTAGGTCTTTGTTGTTTACCTATTTTGTATATAGTAGTGTGTGTATGTTAATCTCAAATTCTTGATTTATCCCTCCCCCCCATTTCCCTTTGGTAACCATAAGTTTATTTTCTACATCTGTGAGTCTGTTTCTATTTTGTGAATAAGTTCACTTGTATCATTTTTTTTAGATCCCACGTATGAGTGATATCATATGTCTTTCTCTGTCTGACTCACTTCACTTAGTACCATCACCTTTAGGTCCATCCGTGTCCTACCCCCTTTTAGGATAGGAAAAGGAAGTCCAGAGCAGGAAAGCCACACAGCTGTACCTGGAGGAACCTGGGTTCACCCGGCCTCCTGGATCAGGGCCGGCACCCCCCAAGCCAACCCTGCAGAGAAAGGAATGCGGTGAGCAGTGAGATGCTCTGCTCACCTAGCTCCCTGTGTGCAAACCCCCAACAGACCAACCCCTTCTCCTGGTGAGCCCCACTCCCACCCCATTTGGAGACTCATTTTTATTTTAACACACTGACTGATGTAGTTTCACTGCTCACCAGGGTACCTGCTTATCAGACAAGGCAAGGAGCCTCATGAATTGTTTCCTTCAGTGTTTACAGTGTAATATGATCTACACATCAAATGAATATGTATGAGCAGAGTTATAAACCTCATCTGTATTATTTCAGCAGATATTTACTGAGCAGCTACATTGTGCCAATAATGAGTTTAGGTGATGGGCCATGACAGAGAAGATAACAGGTGAACCCCCTGCCCTCCTACACCTTCCCATCCTGTTGTAGGTAGAGACAGATGGCACACACACACACACAACATAGGATAATGTAATAGGGTATAGTGTGATATACAGGAAGTTTTACATAGCTTAGTACATTGTTATGTATAATATACACTAAAGTAAAATAGTGCCAGACAAAAAATTTTTTAAATATGAAGAAAATGGAGCAAGATGAGAGAAATAGCCACTCTAAGTGCAGGAAAAAGAAGATGACCTAACTTTTTGATGCTCTCTGTGGAAAATGTTAGAAATGTCTGGACTAGATCTTTGGTAGAGCTAAGTCATAGCTGTGTTTGTCTGTGTTTCTCTTCAGAGAAACAGAACCAGCACGATGTGTATGTATAGATATAGAAACAAATGTGTAGGTATGTAGACAATACAGAGATATACAGAGGGATAGAGAGAGATGGATGATGTAGATTATACTGTTAGCAAAAAATTAATCAGTCGATTAAGAAAGAAATGGGAAATTTTACTGGAGACAAATGGAGAATTATAACCAGGGAGCAGCTTCTCAGAATGTTCCAAGGGGTCTTCTGCCCATTAGAGGTCAAAGCACAGTTATTTAGGTTTTTTGAGACAGAGGGCTGTGCGTTAAATGATGTAAATAGTTTGCACAATCCAGATCTGTAAGTGCAAAGTGGTGGGTCATCACGTGGCTCTTTATGAGATCAAGAAGGAATGTTATCTTTAGAGAGCTGTCTTGTGGGTGCTGGGGGAATGTTGCTGTTTATGGTTGAGCAGGTATTTCTGTGGACGGGGAGGCTTGTTTGATGCCTAATGCAGACACACAATGTACAGTGGGGGGAGGAAGGAGGCCAAAGGGCAGAAAAACATTCTTATGTTTAAATTTTTCTTATCTTGCCATAAAAAATGAATTTTATTTCACAATTCAGATATAGATGTAGATACAGATGATATAAATATACAGATAGATATAAAGATAGAGATAAACATACAGATAGAGACAGAGATAGAGATAGTGATAGAGGCAGAGATACAGGTAGAGACAGAGACAGAGATAGGGATACAGACAGAGATACATATAGAGACAGAGACAGAGATAGACAGAGATTTATTTTAAGGAGCTAGTTCTTGCAGTTGTGGGACCTGGCAAGCCCTCAGGCTGGAAACTCAGGCAGGGTTTCTATTGGACAGTCTTGAGGCAGAATTCTTCCTTCCCCAGGAAAATTCAGTTTTTCTCTTAAAGCCTTCAAGGAATTAGATGAAGCCCAGCCACATTAAGGAGGGCCACCTCCTTATCTTAAAGCCAACTGATTGTAGAAGTTAATCACGTCTACAAAATACCTTTGTGGCAACACCTGGACTGGTGTTTGATTAAGTAACTGGGAACTATAGCCCAACCAAGTTGACACAAATTTTAAACACCATAGATCCCAAACCTGACAGTGGGATTTCCAGTAGGCAAATGGACTTTAGTAGGTCAGAATTGACAAGAAAGAGGAAAATTCCTGGGTTCTGGAGTGTGCAGCTGTACCCCAAATCCATGCTTAGTAGGGTCATAGGCAGCCCTTTGAAGCCAATGGCCAGAGTGTTCACCAAGTAGGAAAAGAAAAAGAAGCTAAACTGCTCCTTCAGAGTGTAAAACGGTGAGTGTTGGGACTAAATGCAGTCTATATTTTTTGTATGTTTGTATCAAAATATCCAAAACTCAGTAAATCCTATTATTTTTAATAGTAACTCTCTCAGCATCATGGGTTCCATGATGACTGTGGATTCACACAGTTGTGTTGACCATTGGATTATCCCGTAATCCTTGCGTCTGTCACTTGTGACCTTGAGTCTGATCAGAACACAAGACCGATAACACCCTGAGGACTCAATTTAAAAATGTAGTCTCTACACATGATGTAATATTTTTCAACCTTAAAAACGAAGGAAAAGCTGCCATTTGCAACAAGGTGGATGAACCTGGAAGACATTATGCTCAGCAAAATAAGCCAGACACAAAAGGACAAACAGTGCACAATTCCTCTCGTATGGAAAATAGTCCAATGTATAGAAGTAGACAAAAGAGCGGTTGTTGCCAGGGGCTGGGTTGGGGGGGGCGGCACACGGGGAGGGGAGCTGTTGTCCGTGGGTAGAAGTTATAGGTACATAAGTTGTTTCATTTTCAGAGGTCTGCCTACAACATCCTGCCCACAATTCACAATAAGGTGTCGTGCACTTAAAATGTGTTAAGCAGGTAGGTTTCCTGTTATGTGCTCTTACCTCCAAAGTAAAACAAAACGAAAACCAAAGGGACATAAGGAAACTTTTGGAGGTGGTGGATATGTCTGTTACCTTGACTATAGTGATGGCCACACGATGGTAGATCCAAACACACCAAACTGTTTACATTAATTCTGTGGAGTTTTCTGTACCCCAATTATACCTCAATAAATCTGGAAAGAAAAAGTAAAGTAAATGGAGAAGGAAATAGAAAAATAAATATAGCCTACAGATGCCTGGATCTGCAGGGATTGGATGACAGGGCAATCAGTCCCTCCATCCCTGGATGAATACCAATATCTAAAAGGTTTCCACAGTAAAGTGATATGACCTTGGGGACCTCACACCTGTGTGTCCCACCACCATCAACGCCTTGAGGACCATATAGAAGTCAGGTTCCTCAAACCTGTGGGTTGGCTTTTGCTGTTTATAGATCAAACATAATTTAGACTCTAAAGGCATATTTAGATATACAGGGTGGAGATGAATTAACAGCAATAAATGTAAATTTACAAAGTAGAGTCAACTAGACTCTTTTTATTTTGACGAATATTTTCCAACCACCTACCGTGTGCAATGCATGATGCCCCACACTGGGGACTGGGTAGTAAACTAAACAACACAACCCCAGATATCCTGGAGCTGTTTGTGCAAACACAGCAACAAAAACCCTGGCGGCTGCCTTAGTACACCTGCGACAGACACCCAGGGTAGGAAATGTCACGTAGCACTGCCGCCTTTTCCTCAGTGCTGTCCCAAGTAAAGTGGATTTGGGTTGATACTCGTTCAGGAAGTCATCATTGAAGGTAAGTGTGGGCAGACCAGTGCACATTCAGAGAAGAGGGATGTGGGATGTTTGCCAGGAGGACAATTCTGGAAATACTGGAGCATGTGTTTGCCGACGAGCAGAAGACACCATGGTGCTTGGGTTGGAGCCCAGCACTTTCCTGGTAGTACTTCAGGCTGGAGGGTTCAAGATCTTTCCAGAGCTGGGTTGCATATAGAGAGAGTCCTCCAGGACTGAGCTGCAGGATGTAATCTGGAGAGAGGACCCACAGGAGGGGCACATGATAACAACCTGCTTGGACCAAGGTCCCCTGCCCAACACCGTCCTAGGGAGGTAGACAACTGAGGACAAGATAATCCCCCATGCCTTGGTCTCTATAAACCTCTACCTACACCCAAAGCAGGGATGGTGGCATCTGATACAGATTTAAGTTTCTGCCACCCCA
The DNA here is from genome assembly GCF_003031525.2 of Neophocaena asiaeorientalis asiaeorientalis. Lineage (NCBI taxonomy): Eukaryota > Metazoa > Chordata > Mammalia > Artiodactyla > Phocoenidae > Neophocaena > Neophocaena asiaeorientalis. The sequence goes on from NW_020173927.1 coordinate 5,082,186, forward strand.
GGGGAAAGAAGATTCAATATAGAGATGGGAGCAGAGTCTGCAGAGAGCTCTATTTCCTCCACACTGAGTCCATGGGTTGAGATTTATCCCCATTCTACATACAAGTGCAAGCCAGGTCGTGTAGGAGGTTTTACCTGGGCTTTGGTACCCAAAGACATCAGGTGATGGAACTTAGGTAAGAAAGAGAAGACACTGTGGTCATGATCAGATGGAGGGGATTGTGGTCCCCAGAAAAACTCCATCAGCTCTTTGAACATGAGCGTCTCTACCTGGAGCCCCAAGGGACTCCTCTGTGTTGAAGGTTCAGGCTCCTTCTCATCCCATTCCGTCGTCCCCTCCCCTCACCACTCTCCCTCCAGATGGAGCCCAATGGCCTGCACAGATGACCCACCGCCCCACCCCAGGTGGGCACTTTCAGTGTCCCATGTGCTTCCCCACGTCTTTGAACTCAGACTCACCGTTGGAACTTCACGTGGGGAAACGGAAGCAGAAACAGGTACTGCCTCCCCCAGGCTTTGTTTGGCTTCTGACCCTCCTGCCAGCTCCTGTTCAATGTTCACATCCCTTGTTCTTCCAATTTAATATTAATGGCTTCATGCTGCCTTTGATCTTCCAAATAAACATGACTCAAGTCAGAGAAAACAGCCCTGTTACCAATCAGCCCTGGGAAAGGAAGGTGTTCGTGGATGGATCATTTCTTCCTGCAAAGCTTGGAGCTTCTGTGGGGATCTGTCCCCTCGTTGATGGCTGTAAGCCTGCCTGCCCTCTCTGATCTACCCACGTGGTGGGCTCACCACGCAACAGGGCTGCGTCCTGACAGAGGATGTCAGACACGGGAGCCTGACTCTGGTGCATTCCTGCCTACCTGCTATTCAGATGAAGACATCTCGGAGAGGAGCACATTTTTATAATGCGAAGTAAATGTCAAAATGAAAGAAAAAGTCTTATGCACATGAATAACAGAGGGGAAGCTCAAAACCAGCATAAATCATTATTTTGGCAGGTAATTTTTTATATCTTTGTGTGATATCTTTTTTCTATTGATAATTTTATCAGTATAAAATATAGACTATTTTTAAGAAATGAATACATATGAATTTAAAACAAGGTACAATCACGGAGCCACGGCATTACACAAGCAATTCCAGAAGGTAGTTGGAGGTGGCATCCCTTTTCTCGATTTACAGGAATTTATTACTTTAAAAAAAAAAAAATGACTTTAGGGCTTATATACCCTGAATATCTTAAGCTGGATGGTAATTTCACGTGGAGGAAAATGACAAAAAGAAACCAGTCGCAGAGACCTGGGGTTTCTCAGGTGGTGAATCAGCGACAGAAATGGGCAACTGCCCCCAGAATGAAGCAAAACAAGAACCTCGGGGAAGCAGACTAGACGGGAAAGTGTATGCTGCGCTTTTCTTCTCTTTATCTCTTAAAGTGCTTTCTGTGGGACATCCAGCAGTGACGGGATTTGAAACCTGCGCTACGTCCGAATCGCAGCAACTCTGAGGCTGTTCTGATCATTTTCCTCATGCACTGCTGTGACCGGCTTGTGCATGTATACGTGTGAGAGCACATTCGAGATGAGTGTGCGTGAACACGAGTGGTGTGCTTATGAGCCGCTGTGTATACACGAGGTGTGTGCATGCACATATATGTGAACCTCTGTGTGTGCCTTCCATTTAGACGTTGCTAAGCTCCCAGAGCGCCCTCTAGAAGGCACCTCTGATGACGCGCAACCCCCTTAAACGGCTCGGATCCACGCTCCCCATCTCAGCAAACTCTCTGTCCCACCCCCTCACTCTCCATCAGTAGCCTCACCTTTTTCCCCAATGCAGCTCCCGGCTGGTTGACCTGGAAGCTTCAGAGCCCCTCCCATGGGTTCTGTCACTCATAATGGATGCTTTTCTTAAAGACTGTGTAAGTATCACATTCAATAAAGTCAGCATCCGAATCTTGACATAGTAAATGACTTTACTTCCGGACTCTGCCTGCTTCTCCCCTCGGGGGCTTACACCTCTCTCTAAACCACCCTTCCTCCTGCTGTTCTGAGCCAGTTTCCCCAGCCCAGGAGGGACACGCCTTTCCCGCAGACCATCCTGCACTGATGCACATGACCCTACGTTTTACAACACATCATGCTACAGATTGGGTGGTAACTGTACATTCAGAATAATGCATTTCCCTTCTACTCTATATTCCAAACGAATGCATCACTGCCGATTAATACATGGTAGTCGGATGAATTAACACAAAATGAAAAGGAAATTTGATGTAAAATACCTAGATTAAAATTGAAGCCTTTGGAACCTGAATCAAGCTACGGGTAGTGAAGAGATAAACAACATAGATGCATCAAGCCAACTTGCTGAGTTGGTGGCCAGAAGGACCAGAGTGGCTATCATTCCATGTGTGGTTCATTCTGTCATCTTCTCCATATGAATATTGTTTATAGCAGAGCCTCTGTAGCCAGCTGCGAGATGAGCTTCCACTCCAACCCTTGCTGTGTGTGTCCTTGGATCAGTCTCGGATCCCCTCCCAGCCCCAGTGTTGCCATCTGTAAAATGTGCATAACAGGATCACCTGCCAGTGGTGGAGGAGTTGAGCAGGAAACCCAGGACAGTATGTCAGGATCCTGGAGCAGAGATCGGCTCAGCACAAGCCCTCAGAAAGGGGCTTATATTTACTGTACAATCATTCAGCCCAGGCCTATGGGAGGATGTGAGAAAATGCAGCCACACAAAGGCACACGTAGAGGTGACAATGAAATCACAAATTAATGGAACAGAGGCGAAGACAGGCTGACTGAGCAGGCTCTCGGGATGTCTAGTACCAGAATCCCCTAATCAGGGCTTGCTCTCGATTTTTGTCCTTCACACCTATCTTTGCCCACCTAGCTCATGTGTGACGAGAATAAATGCATCCCTGACTGATGTGAGATGTCATCAGTGCACACTGATGGGCTTTGAACTTTTATATGAAATATCCAATACTGGAACTGAAAGTTATTTCCAGGTCTGTCATAGACTCAGAGAAAAGGAACTGGGTGATTAATTCACTTAAATCCAAACACTACGTGGACACCCAAACAGGCTCTTCGAGGGCTAAACTAACATAAATGCAGGGATGCAAAGCAAGGGAGCCACCAGCTCTCAGAGGGAGAAAGGGCAACCCGTCTCTAGATGATTTACAGCACCAGTACCCAGGCCGTGCATCGGTAATGGATGGGGACCGGTGGTAGAAAATGCCAAGCCAGCTCAAGCAGGCCGAACAGAACAATTGAGGGCTAATTCATTTAACAGATTGGATACCCAGGGACCACAAATGACAGCTTAGAAGACTGAGCAATGCCCACAGGCCCAGGGGGAGAACTCGAGGTTGTAGGAGAAATCTGCCTACTCGGCATGGCGGGACGAGGCTGGTCTGCATTCGTAGGATGGCAGGTGAGAGCAAATTAGCTAATGGAGAACCGGGGAAGCAGATCTTGTGGAATTTACTGAAGTGAAAAAGATCCTTGATCAACACTTTTGTGCAACTCCCCGGAAATATATCTAGGCCACCATATACCCCTCAATGGTTCTCAGCACCGTTTCTGGTGATGCTTAAAATGTAGGGTGTGTTTAATTGGCCACAAAATATTTGTTTTGGTATTTTTCACTTGTTCAGCAACTGTTACCTCCTGTCTCGTACCATTATCATGACTCAGGCTAGGAGATTTATGGTTACGAGGCATGAGTTTCTAGAACAGTTGAAATATCTAGAAAGTTGGAAAAACTATTACTTGAGATATTAATTCCGTCTCCCATTAACTGCCTACTTTATAAGTCCATGTTTTTGTTTTTGTTTTTAATCTGTTGCCACTTATTCCTTAAAAAATTAACAAGGCAGCTACAAGCATCACTCATTTTAACAATATTTTAAACATTAAACAAAAGGTTGCAATGTATGATTTATCACCCTTGATGATAACCACCTCCGCTCTCTGACCACTGTGTTTTGCCCCTCCAGCAGGCTTGGTTAAACACACTTATGCTCAAGGTGATGGCTGGAAGATCTCCACTGTTTCCTCCTTCATCAGCCCCTTCCTCTTTTCACTTCCCTTCTTTGCAGACCAGACTCCAAGGCGCCCTCATAGGATCTCTCTCTTGCAGCTCTCTTCCCTCTCTCTCCCCAGCATTCATTAGAACCCAGGCATGTACGTTCTGTGGCTCCACATGTCCATGGAGTAGGGTGGATGGGACAAGGGAACCTCACCTCCCGACAGATGAACCTACCCCAGTGGCCAGCTTTGCACGGCCTTCCTCTGGTCATCCTCTCATTCTCCCGTATCATCATTCATCCTCTCCATCACTGTCAGGTCATTTCCATCAAGAATCCCAGATTCTACAGTAGCTCCTATTAAAAACAAACAAACATACAATCCCCCAACCACCACTCCCTTACCTCTCACCTCAGCTAACCCTGCCCCCTTTAGTGTCTTGCTTTCCTGGGCCAACTCCTGCACAGGGCTCGCTGCTCCTCCGACTGGTGCTTCAGCTCATTCCAAGCTGGAGTTCAGCTCCATAGCTTCAGTGGGACTGGGATGCCATTGTCTCCAGACCATCATGTTTCCTGGTTCCTGAGACCCACTCCAGTTCCACCTCATCCACCATGTTAGAGACATCTGTGGAGTCCATCGCTCTCCCACCCATAGTCTCTCATTAAATATGTTTCCAAAACAACACCTGGACTCTCCCTGGTTTGTTTCTTCCTCCCTGACTTCATAATTCTCAAGTGTCATTCAGATTGATTCCAGGACCAGTGCATTATAGACTAATGCAGTTTTTATGTTTTTTAGGACAGATCATAAACACCGAGGTGACAGTAGAACTTACTTCCTGACAGGTGATCACCGATGCATCTCAACCATCTCCAGCCTCACCCACTCACTTCTGGTCTTCCTGGAAAGAGCCTTCTCCTACGTGTCCCTAAAATTCCCCATGTTGTCAAATCTGACTTCATGAAAGGACAGCAGTCTTGGTTGAGAATATGCATCTTAAAATATTTGATATGTGGTGAAGCCTAATACAAATGGGAAGTGTCATCATTATTGTTGAATTTCATCATTTAGAGGTGACTTCTGTTTAGGAGACAATGGCCAAGGTCACATGAGTCCCACAGTCTCACCTTCCTTCTCAGAGTGGACCTCAGAAAACATTCTGGACTTATGATCGCTCCTACGCTTCCGAGGAGTTGTGAAGTTCCATGGTTGTTTTTAGACAATTATTCCTTTCAATACCTATGTTGGATAATTAAGAACTTTCTCCATATCACGAGAAAACAAACCCAAAACACATGTCCTTGAAGCCATTTTAAACTTCATCACGTCTGGACACAAAGCTTTCTCTTTGGAATGCTACTCTTCAGAGCCTGGAAGTGAGGCCACCTGCGCCAGATGTTCTCAGCCTAAGAACCCTTCTCGGTCTCTGGGAGCCATGCCTGGCTGCAGCCCCTTCCACCTGCTGCCCTTGGGCCTGAGAGAGGAACACCCTCCATCGCCAGCCCGGGGGAGCCAGGGGACTGGGGGCAGTCTCCCCTTGTGCCTTTAAGACTTTATCAATTAGGGAGGTTTCACTCTCTTTTCTTCAAAATATGAGTGCTATACTTTCATTTATTTTTTTCTTTGCCATGAAACTTGGTTGCTCCATTGTCCTGTGCCTTATAGAGATGTACGCAGACATTGGACGTGGACAGCAAGCTGCTATTGAAACAGGTTGGAGGCTCACAGAGATCTGGTTTCTAACGCACCGTTCTGACCAGGTTATAGTTTTCATTTAGTTTTAGCTCCTGATTAAATATCATAGCACTTACTCAAAATCTTTAGAGAGCACAAGATTTATATTACAGTAAACAAGTGTCAATACATGTGTCTGAAATCTTAAGGAATAAAAGCTAAGCCGATATTTTATCAAGATTTTCAGTGTATTTTTAAAGTGTATATACATGCATAAACTATACATATATATATATATATATATATATATATATATATATCTGTA
>NW_020173927.1:5088379-5176247 GCF_003031525.2 Neophocaena asiaeorientalis asiaeorientalis
ATATATATATATATATATATATATATATATATATATCTGTTTGGATATCATGTTTTTGATGAGGATTAAATTAAACTTTATTTAAATTACTATGATTAAAATTATGAATTATTGCTTCTCCAAAAACGATTACCTTTGAAATAGAAACAGTAGTAACTTCAAGCATCACTATAATTATGTGGACCACTGAAGGAGTTTGTTCTACTTAACAGCTTTATTAAGGTCTAATAGATACACGAAACACTGCACATGTTTAAAGTACACAATTTGATGAATTTGGACTTGCACACACCCCTCAAACCGTCACCACAATCAAGGTTATAAACATGTTCATCACCTCCCAAAGTTTTGTGTATCCCTTTGTTATTTTGATCTACTTTGTTTTTTGTGGCAAGCAGACTTACAGGAGATCTATCCGCTTCACAAATGTAAATGTATAACACAGTGCTGTTAACTACAGGCCATATGATGTACAGAGTATCTATAGAACCTGATCACCTTGCATAAGGGGAACTTTATGCCCACCGAACACCAGCAGCCCTTGATCCCTTCCTGTAGCCCCTGGCAGCCATGATTCTACTCTCTGCTTCTGAGTTTGACTATTTTAGATTCTTCATGTAAGCAGAATCAGTCAGCATTTGTCCTTCCACGACTGGCTTACTTCACTTAATATAATGTCCTTCAAGACCATTCATGTCGTTACATCTGTTAGGACTTCCTGCTTAAGGCGAATACTATTCCATTGTATATACACACCACATTTTCTTTATTCATCCATTGATGGACATTTATGGTGTTTCCATATCACTGCATTTTTATGGATGATACTGCAATGAACATAGGAATGCATTGATCTCTTCAAGAACCTGATTTTAATTATTTTGGATAAATATCCCACTGTCTATGTGGATCATATGATAGTTTTATTGTTAATTTTCTGAAGAACCTCCATCCTATTTTCCATAGTATGTACCATTTTACATTCCCACCAACATGGTAGAAGAATTCCCTTTTCTCCACATTCTCACCAACTCTTGCTTGTTTTTTGTTTTTCAATTATAACCACTCTAACATCTGTGAGGTGATATTTCACTGTGGTTTTGACTTCCATTTCCCAGATGATTAGTGATGTTGAGCACCTTTTCATATACCTTTAACCATTTGTCTTCTTTGGAGAAATGTCTATTCAAGTCTTTTATCCATTTTGTAATTAAGTTACTTTTTTGTTTCTACTGAGTTATAGGTATTTCTCATATATTTTGGTTATTAATCCAAGGAGAGACTTTAGGAACAGAATATTTATGAGTTGAGACTTTCTTCTTTCTTCTGTGACTCCTGGAGTTGATCTCAAACTAGCTTGACTATTGATGTCCTGTTAAGTATCTTTGTTCAACAAGGAAGGTTGTTATAGTAGACCCTGGAGCAAGACGTGGGCATACTAGGTGAACATTTAAACAAAATGCTGTGCTACTTAAACAAGCATCATTACTCAGAGCTTATACATCCTGGGAGAACAGTCCCAGACCTTAAGAAGATAAATCCACCAAGGAAAATACATGTTCCTATGGGAAGGCAGTATTTTTTGAGTTTCAAGCCATATTAATAAATCAGAAGAAAGTAGGGAAATCCTGTTGTAGCATGAAAATACAATTAAACTGCCACCCCATCTCTTTTTTTTAAATTTTAATTGAAATATAGTTGATTTATGTGTTGATTTCCACTGTAGAGCAAAGTGATTCAGTTATATATATATGTACCTTCTTTCTCATATTCTTTTCCATTACTATTTATCACAGAATTTTGAATATAGTTCCCTGTGCTATACAGCAGGGCCTTGTTGTTTATCCATCCTATATGTATTAGCTTGCATCTGTTAACCCCATACTTCCAATCCCTCCCCCACCCCCCTCCACCTTGGCAACCACAAGTCTGTTCTCTATGTCTGTGAGTCTGTTTCTGTTTTGTAGGTAGGTTCATTTGTGTCATATTTTAGATTCATATATAAGTGATATCACATGGTATTTGTCTTTCTCTTTCTGACTTACTTTACTTGGTATGATAATCTCTAGTTCCATCCATGTTGCTGAAAATGGCATTATTTTCATTCTTGTTTATGTCTGAGTAGTATTCCATTGTATATATGTACCACTATGGAAAACAATATGGAGATTCCTCAGAAAACTAAAAGTAGAATTACCATATGATCCAGCAAACCCATTCCTGGTCATATATCCATCCTTTTAAATTGAGATCTAGAACAGCTCAGAAGTCATCCTCTGTCATCTTGGTAATGGCAGGTAGTCCATTGCATTCTCAGGCATTATTTGAATAATATCAAGTTAACGGAAAGAAAGAGCTTTGGTCTATTTCTGTGATTTAGTGTTATAATCCCAAAGACAATTATGGTGGTCTTAATTTTTGTTATAGATGCTAACTTGTTGAAATAGTAATCCGTGAATAATTCCCTCAGCTATTTGACTGCTTTTTTCCTTCCCGTTGAACTTGACCCCACCATCCATAGGAAGCATTATAAATTTGTAAAGTTTCCTGTGAGCTGGACATTTTAATGAACCCCGCACAGCAGTGTTCTGTCAGTGGCCAGTGCGTCAGAGCCGGCGAGGGGAAATTTATCTCCCTGGCACAACAGGCAGCACTGCTTTTCACCAGGTCCTGGACTAATTTCACTCTGCAGTTTCCTGAATTAACATGGCTTGTCTGCCAACCTTTCGACGTGGGGACACCCTGTTCCCATCTTACTTGATTGCCGGCCTCCACTTCCTCCCCCAGGACCCCCGGGATTCAATCCACCTGGAGACTTGGTAACCAAGTTCTGCCTTCTGTGTGATGGATGCTCCATCTTTCACGCAGGAGTCAGCTTTCCCTACTCTCCTAGCACCCCCCAACTCACTGGTCAGCACCTGCTCCCCCCTCGTTTTGTTGGGAGAAAGAATAAACACTTGACAAACGAACTGTTTGTCATGCATGCTCTAACACGGTGACAGTTAGAGAGGGCAGTACCTCCATCTGTCAAGACTTAAATGCTCATAGATCATTGGCTGGTACTTGGGCCAAGTGTTGGGTCATTCACAATTTCACCCACGGATACTTAAGCTCTATGGGAAGATGACATACTTCTTTAGGTATTAAATCAGCCCTGGTGTAATTTGTCTGCCAGGCTCAGAGTGAAAGGAAGTAAATACTAACGTTGTGTCACTGCATTACATCCTGAATTCTACGGAGGCTGCCATTTATCTCTCTGAGTGTACCGTGCTTTAAGAAAAACTGGGGGATGGAGGAGAAACAAAGAGTAGAAAGAGGCAAAAGGAGAAAAGGCGGGAGAAGAAGAATTTACATACTGAGCATTAGTCTAGAAATCTGTCTTCTATCACGTGGCCCAGGCCCAGCTCTCAGTTCATATGTTTCTTATCAGATTTTGCATTTCATACCCCTCCCCCATCTGACGCCACACAAAGGCACTGATAAAATGGGAGCAAATTTCTTCTATTAGTGACTGACAGCAATTTGAGTGAAATGAAGTTGTACCATGATATTGTTATATATACAAGGTGCAAATAACCTAGTTTGAATAATCACAGCCTGTGTCCTTTTAAATGATTTTTTCCCCATTTAAAGGAAAGCCTTTGATGTGATAATATTAATTCCCTCCATGCTGGAAGGAAGAGGGAAAAAAAGCTCAGAGAAGCGGAAATTAAATGAGTAATGCAATGTCAGTCAATCTTTTAAGCCAAGGCCTTATTAACTGCTAATCATTTTGTCATTTTGTCACTCAAAGTAATAAATTTGATAGGAAAGGACGGGAATGTCTTATGTTTACTTTTATTAGCTTTAAACAGAAACAGTTGTGGAGATATTACATTATCGAGATGTGTGGCATTTAAGTGCTTTCTGTTAAACGTAGCACCATTTTTCTTCCTCACCAGTGTCTGATGGCCATAATTTTGAATCATCTGGCTGTCTGAAAAAAAAAAAAAAAAATCTATCCAGGCCTTGCCCAGAGTTCTGTTCCTGGAGTTTTATCAGGATTATACCAGGCATGTGATTGCATCTAATTTGTCAGAGGAGGCTGCTGATTTTGACAGTGGTGGCGCTGCTTCCTGAAAGGGACATTCACGCTTCTGCTGTCACTTTAAGAACCGTGAACTTTGGAACATACCAGGTTTATCATCGGCTCTTCCCACGCTGAAACCCAGGATGGCAACTTTGTGGACGCTATGTCAGAGCGTTTTGTCTCATGGAAGTTATCCAAGAAAGCATCTGAGGTAGCTCACTCTGGACAGGAGAGCAATAAAATGTGGGGTGTGCGTGGGACTAACACACATTGTGCTGTAGAGTGGGGTGGGTCCGCGTCCCCGGATGATTCTACCTGCTCAAGACCTTAGGTCTCTCTTTCCCAGTCTCAGTGCCTGCTGACATGGTCACAGTCTGATCAGTCCAAAGCAACCCTGTGGACCCCATCCAAGGACACCTCCTGGCCGCCAGGCCACCTCCCTCCAGAATGTGACTCTAAGAAGCATGAGGGAAATCAAAGGATGAACTGAAATTCAGGCGACCCCACCTGCCCTTTACTCAGGATCCAAGTGAACCCAGAGCTTGGAGGTATAGGGCTGAGTAGAAACACATCCTCTGTTCCAGCTAATAGACACCTCTACAGCCATATGTGGGGTGAAGTTCTGTTCTTCTCTGGGTGTGGGCAACGTTCACGAGCTGCCTGGGCATCGCTGCTGGAGTTTCCAGCATGCAAATGCCATCACTGGACACAGCAGCCTGTGGTGACCCGGTTCTGACCTGCAGTTGGTTGGATTCACTAGCTTCTAAAGGAAGGAGGTGCAGACAGGGTGAGGGGCTTGGGGTGAGCTGTGGTTGCTTCATTTTCTCTCCTGTTGGTTTTGTCCTCGAACCAGCCCTCCTGCCTGTTCCCAGAATCAGCTAAAGCATTCTTTCTGCTTGTAATACTGAGGAGTTTTCCGTATCTTACTGTATGGCGAGGCGTCTATGGGAACAATTTCCTGAGGAAGTTTCTAGTGGCTTTTGCCAATGAAGCAATTCTGAATTGAAAATTTGAGTTGCTAAACTGTTACTCATTTCTCTAAGAAGCTGTGGGACATATTTGGAGACTTTTTTCTTTCTCTCCCTCAAGAGTTAAATCAAAGATACAAAAGTGTTTTTTGCTCTTATATGCATAACATTTTGGGGGTGAGAAGAGCTTATCTGATCATTTTAAATATCTTTATCTTTCACCCATCTGTTTATAACCACCAGAAAAACACAAATGGATTTTGGCTTGGAGAAGTGTTAAACGGCTACTAATGAAAACATTGCTCAGGAAATATTTTGTAAAATGTTAACACCAGGTCCTTGTGTGCCCCACTTTTTCTGGAAAGATGTGGTGCTGGATCTCTCTTCATTTCCCCTTTGCTGTGTTCAGTCTCTCACTTAATAACATGGAAAACTATTATTCTCTGGTCAGCAGGATGGACCAAACCCCAAGCCCTGGCTGTAAGAAGACCGCAATCTTCCGCTGGAGAAAACACATGTTTTAAACACTGCTGGAAAATAATTGATCACTGATATTTATCCTAGATGTTTTATTTCATAGGACATCCATTTAAGACAGATGCATCACTTTTGTAACTTGTAGCATTTTGCTATCTTTTGAACATCTGAGTTTAATCTTAGCATCCATTTAAATATACCTAAGACTAATTTCCATCAAGATAGGAACAATGTTTTTGCCACTTCTCAGTCTAAATGTTGAAATAAGAAATACACCACTCTCTCTCTTGAAATTCACTTGTAAAATCTATGAGTGGATGCACAGGACTCATGAGAAGTCACTCACATTTGACATTCTTTCAACATTAATGTGAATGATTCCCCCCTTCCCTTTACTTACATCAGTCTTTGCCCAGAATTGGTCCAATGGTCAGATGTGTGCCATAAAGGGGATTGCTTCATTAGGTGACACAATCATATGTATAGCTAAGAAAGGATGATTTATTCTTTATTGATAGCCCTTTTTACTAGACACCCACTCCACTCCAACACACTAGGTATGGAAAACACATCCTGTAGGAAAAGGCATCGGAGAAGCGGTTATGAAACAGCAGGGATTTGGAGGTGCTGTGTCCTCAGAAGTGCTCAGCATGGTGAACTGTGAAGATCATCACGTGATCTCTTGCTCCTGGACGCAGCTGGACAGAGCGCCACCCACTTGTGGGCCTAAGCATCCAGGCCACAAGGAGAGGAAAGGTGAACGCAGACAAGTGAAGGGTCCCAGGACCTGCTGGTGACCTCCAGTCCACCCCCCTCTTGGTAAAAGCTGGCATTGGTTCTGGAGTCACAGGCCACCTGGGCTGGGACCTGGCACCTCAGCTCCCTTGCTTGGGAACCTCTCAGCTCTCACGTCACCTCGTCTCTAGCCAAAGTGTGTGATGCTGTCCAGTGTTCCAGGCCCACACGCTTGGTATGTGTAGACCCCTTGGCAGTGGGGCTGGAGGGACTTTTCTCTGGAAACCTCTCATTTTCCACACCTTTCATTGGCAGTGGGTAGATAACACACTGGTATTTAAGAAATTCTCATTCTTAGTGTTTATTTACAAAATCAAGACCTTAAAGACATACTTGAACTCTCTTTTCAGGAGCTTAAATATTCAAAGGGTAGAAATACCTTTTCAGACTTTGGCTGATGTATACAATCTCCTTGTTTGCCTTTGCCAACTGAAATAAAGACAAAGTGAGGTTAAAAAAAACCCAACTTTCATTATATTGGGGGAATTTTGTGTGTGTGTATTTGTGTGCAAGTGTGTACTTTAACTGAATCAACACCCTATAAAATATTGTTTAGTGTATCTGAAGTTTCCTTAAAAACTATTATGACTCCACTGAATTTGTAATGAAATGGAGCTCCCCTTTTAAGAAATTGTTATGTGACCCACAAGCAACTGCAGGATACCCTCAGTGATCTTGACCTTGTCCCCTAACTTCAGCATTGGTTTCCTCACCTGAAATTGAGCTGATTGTTGGACTCACAAGGAACAAACCCAATAAGGAAGCCCAGATGGCTGCACGCATGCAGGGCAGTGTTTGTTTTCTGTTGTAGCATCATGACTGTGCTTTGGAACAAGTTGGGTCTCTGGCGAAGGCTGGGCTGGCTTCAGGGCCCTGAGTGCTGGCTCTCAGGTCTTCACTCCTCGCTGGTTTCCCACTGACCACCGGATGCACATGTCGACACTGAAGTCACTGGGTGCAGGAGGGTGACAGTTCTCAGCAATGGTGGGGGGTGTCCAAGGCATTAGAGTCTCTGAAGTGTGTGTGTGAGTGTGGGTGAGTCACTTGAGAGACAATCCTTTGAACCTCCAGAGGTGCTCACATTCTCCTAAGACTGGGCTTGCCCCATCCCCTAGAACTCTGCCTGGTGGAGGTGGTGAACTTCTTATGGGAAGAAGAATGGGGGTACGAAATATGTATCACTGCACAGAACACATTGATGGCCTTTGCTCCTTTTTATGAATTCAGAGTGAATCACGGTCCATCAAGGTGTCATTGAAAGAAGAAGGTTTGATTAATAAGCACCAATTCTATCAATGGCCTACAGAGGTTTTCAGCTGGGTCTTCATAAGAGTTAAGTCTCTTTGCCAATACAGCCATTTTAGCATGGATTCTAGGTATTTATTTCTGTCATGGGTGAGTAGGCAAGCTAGTTATATGGCTTTATATAAACGAATCTGATGGTGAGTTTCTCTGTGTGTATTTGTTTATTGATCGGTGATTGATTGATTGGTCAGCTCTAATCCTGATATGCGTTCCTGCCCTGCAACAGTGGAGACAGATCTTAGACCCCCTAACTCGAATGCCCTCTGCACTCAGCACAAAACCATGGAGCAATCACCCCAGGCAGGATACCTTCAGACAGCTGAGATTTGGAAAACACACTTGATACTCTTTCCAACCCTACATAAGAGATAAATTGCGTGCAGCAGGCAATCACAGATCTCCACATGTCTCTGTCAGCTCATTGCTTATTTGCTATTTCATCTAGAATCTGCAGCTGGTCTCTTTAGCCATACTTTTAGGACTCAAGTGATCTGAAATAAATTATCATCCAATTAACCCACACCAAATTACAGTTTGTATTTAATAACAGAAATCATAAGGAAAAGAATCATCCAACATAAACACAAATTACATGCACACCTTAATTATCGCAGGTTACAAAATGCATAAGGGATATATATATATATATATTTTTTTCTATGACAGCCACTATTCATTCTTGAATTATTTACAAAATACTAATATCAATTTGCATTTAAATGATGTTTCTTATGAAGAGCTCAATGTGATATATGTGTGTTTATGTATATATACACATAAATTGCAACTATTAATTCTGTACTAATATAAGAGTAAATATATTTTCTTTATAGACCATGCTGATAGTGACTACTACCATTATACACATTTTAAATGGTGGGATTCTTGGGCTTTAAGGAATAAAATGATGTGTCCAAACCCATATTGCATGTCCGTGGCAGAACCGGAAATGAGGACAGGGCTTGGTTCTACTGTCCAGAGCCTCCTTGCTTTGGACTCCAGAAACATCCTGATCAGGTTGGCCTGGTTGGCTGATTCACAGGATGCAGTCAAGCTTGGCTCTCAGCCGTTGCAGATTTGAGGGAAAAAAAACCAGCAACAGCATAACTCTTACATGTATCTTTCTTCATTCTCCTGAACCTCCCAGGAAGCATGGAGTCTCATATATGACATCATCCAGCTTCAATCTTTATGGGCTGAAAAGATCATAAATGACTTTTTTTAGGGATCAGTGAACATTTGTTTCTTCTGCTCAATTTCCCACTTTTGAGATGCTTATTCAAACTGAATGTTGGAAGCAACAGAAACAAGGCTAACATATTGAAAGCTGCCAATTCTAGCTGGCAACATCTACCCATGAAATACCATTTCTAAATTGGAAATCTGGGCAGAGGTTTAGGTGTGATTAGAGCAGTTGTTCTCTTTAAACAGCTTAACCCCCAAATGCCATATGCTCTTTGCCAGCCCCTTGCTCTTGGTTGGAGGGTCTGTAGCCTGATTAGTAAGGAAGGGACAGAGTTGTCTCTCTTGGGTGCATATGCATTCGTCACCAGCCCCATTGTGAACATGTCCAGGCTGTTTCCAGCACTTCTTTAACTTCTAAGGTCATTGCAGGGTGAGTCCATGAGGAAGAAGTGCTGTAGAAAGGAGCTAAGTGTTCAGATGTTGTAACCTTCAAACTGCATGATTATTGGGGTAATAATCGCGTAGGGAACTACCATGGAGACATAGCGTGTTTATCAGACTCACCTCCCTGCCTCACTTCTGAGCCTAACAGGTCAACATTTCTATATTCACATGAGAACTTTGTTACCCATGTATTCAAATGTCATTTTGGAAGGAGTGTGATTTTCCGTAATAGGAAGCAATGGAGTAATAAGGTGACTTGGCTTGACTGAACTGGTTCCAAATCTCCATCTTCAAATAGTCAACCAACCCCTCCTTCCCAAAGACTTTGGATAAGAGAGTATTCACTCACACATGCCATTCCCAGGCACAGGGAAACAGCAGCTGGCAGTGCCTTTAGACTTTGAATCTGAATGTCCACGTGTCAGTTTATGTTGTTTAACAAGTGGCAACACCTTGTGCATTTGCTGAGTTGGGTGCTGATAAGCTTCATGCATGACTTGGATCTAAATCTTAGTACTCAGAATAGGAGACCCACTGAGCATATTTGACCTTTAAATATAAGGTGTATGTTTCATATGTATACAAAAAGTATATGATTTTCCTTAGGAACAGAAATTTCTCCTTCCAGTTTATCACATAGGTAGAGTTTACCCCCCAAGTTTACCCCCCCAACTCTAATCTAGCAGGAGATTCTCTCTGGTGTATGCATGGATTAACAAATGGCAATCTGCAAACGCCCACCCTGGGTTTCTCATTTGCAGAGTAAACTAGCAACGTAGGCCATGGAGTGAATGCTCAGCAGCCCTTCTATTTTTCTCTCAAATAAAGAAATGAACTTCAGCCCATGTTTGAATTAACAACAAAATATGTGAATGGTTGCTATACTCCTAACCTCAGATTCATTTTTCTTTAATTCCTCAAGGAAGAAGGGAGGGTAAAATAGGACTTGAATACAATGTTTCTCCTTGTTCCCTCCTTAGCAATCTGTGAATGGGTGGAGATAGATCGCTGTCTCATAAAATTTTCACAACAGAGCCACTTAGGCACTCAAAAACAACCAGTGACAAGGTTCCTGATTGCACACATTTAATATCAGTGTAATGTCACACAAATAAATCCTAAATTTCTTTCTGTCTCTGCCCTAAGGTCAGTATGATTTAATTAATTATCAGAGCTATACTCTCATTAATATCTTCTAAGTCATGGTGACTTTCCTACAAACTGAATTTTTTTTTTCTAAATACTTGCTCTATTTGGAGGGTTCCTAACTCCCTTGCCCAAACAATACTGGAACCTCACAGTGGCTGGAAAAGTCTCAGCTCAGACCTGCATTCCCAGCTCTCATTCTTACACAGCTCTAGATGGCAATGTCACCAGGGTGGGGATGCTCATGACTTTGTTAAAACCCTGACATATAAATAAGATGGCACAGCATGGCAACTAATGAGCTGCCCTTCTGATTCCCCTCCAGCTTCCTAGAGAAGAATGTCTTTTCCCACAATTAAAGAACCAAGGAGAAGAGAAATACTTCTCTCACCATAGCATCTGTGCCTGTCTGAGTGCCGGTTAGAAATGGATTATTTAACATCAGCTGTTCCTTCTGGACAGCAGAGGCTGTTGGAGGAGTGGGTTTTAGACATTACAATGGGCAGGTTTGCATATTGATCTTTGAAGGTCCATTAGCTCTCCACTGAATACTGCTGACAGCACAGATGGACGCCTCTTTAAGCCACGTCTCAGAGGAAACCACTTGGGGACTCTGGCTATCGATTTGAAATGGTGGTGGTGTCCTGCCAGAGGGCAGAGCGCTTTCTGCTCTGCCCGCCTCTTTTCCTTCCCCTTCCTCATCTCCCCCATCCCCTGGTCCTAGACCCCACCCTTCTCCCTCTGTCTCACTTCTCCCCCTTTTAAATTTTATTTTTACCCTGTCAATTTTTAAATTTTCTGTTCTCTGAAATGGTGTATCTTTCTCACTTGGATGTGCAGGTCCATCTTGGAATGGTTCTCGTATGAACAGCAAAGTTTTATGAAGCTTCTTAATGACACATTTATTTGGCTCATTAAGAAAGCTATTATCCCCTAATGCTAAGAGAACTAAAATGAGATTTTTCAAGTCATAGTGTAAACTTAATTATTTGGTGATTTTGGTAGATAAGAAAGTCTAAATTAATGTCTGAGTTTTAAAGAGAAGGAAAAGAGAATTCTAAGTCATTGACCAGCACTTTAACAAGTAAAAGATGGGGAAACTAAGAACAAATCTACTAGAGACTCTGCTCTCATATGGATGTGTGCCTGAGCTGTCCCTGATCAATTAAATATTCCCTTATCTGTTTGGGAGCAAACACCAGGAGGTGATGGAGGGACTCTGTCACTACCCACAGATGACTGCTCACTGCCGTCCACCGGCATCCCATGCTCTATCAATACATCGGAAACATAAGTTGTATTAACAGTTGTTTCTTTAATTAAGATCTCCTCCAAATCTTTCTCATTGATTCATGCCATTAGCTTATTGACTAGGCATCTTGAGCTGAGAAGGCACATTTCTGACTGCACATGTCTGGCTTACAGGGACAGCCTTTGGAAGGCCAGCAGGACTAGAGCTCAGAAGCCAAGTTGTAGTTCGTATATTTTAATTTAAGGGTACTTTCATGGTGAGTGCATTGGAACCCAAAGAAACAACCTAACATGTTGATTTTCAAATGGTTACTGAGACCTACAATGACCAACACACTTATAAAACCCAATTTAGAATTAGCTACCCAGAGCATAAAGCTTGACAGTTATAACTTTAAAAGTGCGATGCTGACCCTTTCACTTGAGTGAGGCATACAAAATATACAGACTTATTTGTGGGGTTTTTAAATTTTAAATAAAATATATCTTTGTTTCTTATTAAAACACAAGTACATTTTAATTAAATTATAGAGAAATATGTAAAATTTAAATCATGCCGACAAAATGAACATAGAATCAAATAATCGACTGATCTCTTGGTGAAGAAACATTTTCTAAGGAAGGAAACCAGCAATATATCTCAGAAAAACACATATATAACAGCAATAAAATTAAAAGAGAAAGACTAACTATGAAGATATCTCTGTAAAAAATGTGACCATAGAAATATCTTTAATATACAAAAGTTACCTGTAAGATCATCACTAAAATCCCCAATATAAAATGGAGAAAATAAAATGAAGATACATTTTACAGAAGAGAAAGTGAAAAATGGTAATAAGCATAAAATTAATTTTTCTAGTGATAAAAATAAATCAAAACAAAATAAACTATCAAGGTATCAAGTTAATAAAGCATGAACATTATAATACTCAGTACTGGAAGGGTTTGGTAATACAGCCTCTTTTGGAGATTGTTGGTGTAACAATTGATATGACATTTCTTAAAATCAATTTAACAATGTATCCAGAAATTGCTACATATAAAAAATTCATACATATACAAGTAAAAGCAGTAATTTTATTTCCAGAAATATGTTCAATGGAAATAATCAAGAGAGTATTTCTATTCAATGATTTTATTGTAGCATTATTTTTAATAGAAAATTTGAAAAGATATAAATACAAATATAAGGGAATAGTAAAATCAACATGGTAGAATTGAAATAGTGACCATTAAAATATTTTCCAAGAAATTTCAGTAACCAAGTGTAATTACTGAAAACCAATAGGTTTTTCAGTAGGAAAACCAGTAAGAACCAGGTTTGAATATATTTCCCACAATGAAAACATATTTTTAAAAGTAAGAATTTTTTTTTTAAATGCCCTAAGGGGACGTTTAGCATGAAAAAAGCAGCTTTGGGATAAACTTAAGAAGAAAAGCAATTGTGTGTTGAAATCCCCCTCCTTTTTTTCAAATATGATTATGCTTGGTTCCATTAGCCAGGGACTTTGTTAGGGACTATAATTTTAGTGTATTTGGAGATAAGAAAATCACATGGACAAAATAAAGAAAATAGTAACAGTCAGCAATTATTGAGGCTTTATTTTGTGCCAGACACTGTACTAAATTCTTAAATTATAGGGTCTGGATTAATTCACACAACAAACTTTTGAGGTAAGCATTACCATTTATAGCTAAAATGTTTCTTAGTAAAGGTTACGGTGCCTGTGGTTCAGCCCAAATCCTTTGTCCACTTGGTTTCTTCTCCCTGTATCTGTCTCCTAAGTGTTTTGGCTGTGACCTGTCATTTGATCTTCACAGGGTCCTTGGAAGGGAAAACAATTATACTTATGGCACCAATAAAATAAATTAAAAAAAAAAAAAAAAAAGCAGAGGCTTTGGGGATAAAAGAATTGGTGAGGAGGTAAGTCTTATCCAGTGCCCCCCACGGTTGTCTTACAGACAATGCAAGTCAGGGTAAAATGCTGCAGAGCACCCTCACCCCAGGACCATGTTTCATCCCAGCTGGTGCACTGCAGAAGCCCTGGTGGACGCCCACCTCTCCTTTGCCATTTCATATTTATGTCCCTGGTATCAGCACCTACACAAGCATCTCTAGGGTAAAGACCTTGTTTTATTCAATAGCCTACATGTTGTGTTAATAGGACAGAGTAGATCCTCAAAACTACTTTGGATATGTTGATATATGGTTTCACGTTTCTTAAAGTACCAGGACATAGGACTCCACTACCAGATGTGGTTATGATTTTGCAGAAGCTTATGTTACATCACATACATGGAAGATATTGCTAATAGCTCCTCTGGAATCAGAAACCAGACACCCTAAAAGAACCTTAACTTTCTTTCTCCCTGGGGGTATAACATCTCCTACATACAGCCTGAAACATCTCCTACACAGAAAGTACCATGAGTTCAAGGGAGCCCCCAGACAGTGAAGCATCCTGTGTCCAGGAAGAGTTGGGGGGTGGGTGGTATACGGGTCTCCACTGAACAAAAGGGGCAAGTTTTTCATTGTTGTTCATCCATGAAAGTGCAACTGTGAAGGCTACCTGCCTGAACAACAAATTCTTCGCCAAATTCCTCCTCAACATCATCTAAATTACACCTTCTGGTCTCCCATCCTGATGCTGTGCTCACACCTGCTACCTGCCTTGCGAGAGCTGCCTCCAAGCTGAGCCTGTGTGTCCTCATGTTCCCAGGTTTCAAAGTTTTCAACCAATGTTTACATCGAAATTCAACATTTAATATTTGTTTCCTTTTGTATTTAATTTTATTTAATTAATATTCCTGATATACATGACATTAAGTTATTATCATCTCCAGACTTTACATACAAACTATTATATTTTGCCAAGAAATCTGGTGTTTACTTCTGCAATTCCTCTCTCTTCCTCTGCCCTTTCTCTTCTCTGGTCTCTCTTTTCCCCTCCTCCAGAGCCTCACACACAGAAACCACCCCCACACACTCAGCCGGCCCACCAGAGACTAGTGTCAATGTTTTTTCTCTTGTAAGATGTCCTCGTGAACCTGTTTAGTGACATAAGATGTAATTATTCAGAAAGGAGGTCTTTTCTTACATGCAGCAACAAGGTGGCTTATCTCCTTTCGGTGTATGAAATCCACATCCGTGCTTGTTATAAATGAGTGAGGCCAGATAGCAACTGTCCCAAACAATGACTCAAAAATAATATTCTCCCTTTGTAGAAACAGGATAAGCCAAGACAGCAAGTCAGTTGTTTTCTTGTTTGTTTGGTTGTTTTGTTTTTTTAAGCAAAATAACTTAAAGAAAAAGAAAAAATAAAAACAAATCTCAAGAATAGTAACAGTGAAATTAGGGACCAAGTGACATACAAGAAAATGATCGAAGGTTAAAAAGTGTGTAAAAATTTTAGCAAAAATGGCCCTGGAGAGATTTAAGTAGCTCAGTCTTCCTCCTGAGGCTCGTGGTTTTTTCAAGCTCCAGATACCTTCTTCACCATCCATTCAGTCAGCTAAAACCTATAGACAAAGGATCATTCTGTCAAGACTAGAACCCAGTCAGTTTTTAAATTCTGACTTATAAAAACAACTCTAATCATTTCAACTTCATTGATACAGAGCACTCTGTATTTACTTTGAGAGGAAGAATTGTTGGAGTTTAAAGATGTTAAGTATTAACCAGACTAGTACTGTCTAAAATCCATGTGTTTGCTATGTATGTGTGTATCAAATCACCATGTTGTATATCCTAAATATATACAATTTTTACTAATTTTTTTTTTAAATAAGCAAAATCAAAACAATCTATGTATTTGGATAGCATAGATTACAAACCAAAAGAGGAATAATTTGAAAATGATTGTACAATACCTATAGATTTGGTGTTCTTAATGGATATAACTTATGTTTTGACTATATCTTATGGATATAGTTATAATACTCTTAATGGATATAAATGTAAAGAGTTCAGTATAAGTTGAAACTGTCCAAACTAAAAAGTAATCCAAATATATAGTATTTGTAATGGAGACATTTAAATATCAGCTTCTAGGACCTTTCCCCCCGCCAGCTCTAAGGAAGATAAGGTGACAGGTGACAAGGTTATTATGAATAAGAGCCACCATTTGCTGACCCTTCTAGGGGCAGGGGTCCTACCAGTTGCCCTGCAAAGTTACTAGTTTTAACCCTCACAGCACCCTTCATGCAAACCCATGCAAGATTGTTAAGGGTTATATTCACCTAAGAGATAGGTATGGGCAACACTGTACCTAAGCTAGCAATTAAAGAGCAGATGCTATTACACATGATTTTACATGACATAACAGATTCAGAGACTCAGGCCTGAGTCTCCAGGAACCATGCTCTGCATCTTTAATCACCAGGATGCATGGCTTCTCCTGTGAATCTTCTCCCTCCCCCCTTCACAAGGCTGCCTTTGGGACAATGGCATGATGGAGACAATAGAATGCACAGTTCTGTGTGTTCGCTTATTTTATACACTGTTTGAAACATTTTTCCACAAAACTAAACCACTTCTGTAGAAATAATTTGATGAGGCTCCAAAAAGTCATGAGTGAATCTTGATGCACTGCTGACTGTCAGGGAGTCTAAATTCTATGCTCCTTTGGATGGAGAAATAAGAAAAGTTTGGAATCATTGTGGAAGCACTAAATAGGAGCAAAACTGATTGAAAAATGGAAATCCAAATAGAATATTCACAGTGCATATGAGTCTTTTGAAAACTATTTGCAAGGTTATTATAAAACATTAAAATCACATTGAACACTACAAATGGCACAGATTTATTTACAAGATATTGGCAGTAGATTAAAACAATCATTCCACTTATATGACATTAATTCAGTACCCCATAGTGGTAAATTCAATGAAAATGAAATCTATTCAATATTTTAGCATTGTATGGACAAAATAATTTGTTAAATATAGAGTGACCAGCCTCCCTAGTTTTTCCTGGACTTTACTGGGATTAGCACCAAAAGTCCCATATTTGTGCCAGCTGGATGGACTATTTAGATGTTCTTATAATAGATATGAGATCTGTCTATGTGTGCACTGAGGCCAACTATCAAAGGAACTTTGGATTATGTGGTCCTTGATCTGAATATTGAAGGAAAACTAGACAAAAAGAAAACTACAGGTCAATATCACTGATGAACATAGATGAAAAATCCTCAAAAAAATACTAGCAACCAGAATCCACAGCACATTAAAGGGATCATACACCATGATCAAGTGGGGTTTATCCCAAGAATTCAAAGATTCTTCAATATATGCAAATCAATCAACATGATACACCATATTAACAAATTGAAGGATAAAAGCCATATGATCATCTGAATAGATGCAGAAAAATCTTTTGACAAAATTCAACATCATTTATGATAAAAACCCACCAGAAAGTAGGCATAGAGGGAACTCACCTCAACATAATAAAGGCCATATATGACAAACCCAAAGCCAACATTGTTCTCAATGGTGAAAAATTGAAACCATTTCCACTAAGATCAGGAAAAAGACAAGGTTGCCCACTCTCACCACTATTATTCAACATAGTTTTGGAAGTTTTAGCCACAATAATCAGAGAAGAAAGAGAAATAAAAGGAATCCAAGTTGGAAAAGAAGAAGTAAAGCTGTCATTCTTTGCAGATGACATGATAGTATACATAGAGAATCCTAAAGACTCTACCAGAAAACTACTAGGGTGAATCAATGAATTTGGTAAAGTGGCAGGATACAAAATCAATACACAGAAATCTCTTGCATTCCTATACACTAATGATGAAAAATCAGAAATAGAAATTAAGGAAACACTCCCATTTACCATTGCAACAAAAAAGATTAAAATACCTAGGAATAAACTTACTTAAAGAGACAAAAGACCTGTATGCAGAAAACTATAAAACACTGATGAAAGAAATTAAAGATGATACAAACAGATGGAGATGGATGATACAAAGAGATCCATGTTCTTGGATTGGAAGAATCAACATTGTGAAAATAGCTATACTACCCAAAGCAATCTACAGATTCAGTGCAACCCTTATCAAATTACCAATGGCATTCTTCACAAAATTAGAACAAAAAATTTCACAATTTGTATGGAAACACAAAAGACCCCGAATAGCCAAATTAATCTTGAGAAAGAAAAATGGAGCTGGAGGAATCAGGCTCCCTGACTTCAGAATATACTACAAAGATACAGTAATCAAGACAGTATGGTACTGGAACAAAAACAGAAATATAGATCAATGGAACAGGATAAAAAGCCCAGAGATAAACGCACACACATATGGTCACCTTATTTTTGATAAAGGAGGCAAGAATATCCAATGGAGAAAAGACAGCCTCTTCAATAAGTGCTGCTGGGAAAACTGGACAGCTACATGTAAAAGAATGAAATTAGAACATTCCCTAACACCATACACAAAAATAAACTCAAAATGGATTAAAGGCCTAAATGTAAGGTCAGACACTATAAAACTGTTAGAGGAAAACATAGGCAGAACTCTCTATGACATAAAGCACAGTAAGATCCTTTTTGACCCACTTCCTAGAGAAATGGAAATAAAATAAACAAATGGGACCTAATGAAACTTAAGAGTTTTGTACAGCAAAGGAAATCATAAACATGAGGAAAACATAACTCTCAGAATGGGAGAAAATATTTTCAAATGAAGCAACTGACAAAGGATTAATCTCCAAAATATACAAGCAACTCATGCAGCTCAATATCAAAAAACAAACAATGAATCCAAAAATGGGCAGAAGACCTAAATAGACATTTCTCCAAAGAAGATATACAGATTGCCAACAAACACATGAAAGGATTCTCAACATCACTAATAATTAGAGAAAGGCAAATCAAAACTACAATGAGACATCACCTCACACCAGTCAGAATGGTCATCATCAAAATATCTACAAACAATAAATGCTGGAAAGGGTGTGGAGAAAAGGGAACCCTCTTACACTGTTGGTGGGAATGTAAATTGATACAGCCACTATGGAGAACAGTATAGATGTTCCTTAAAAAACTAAAAATAAAACTACCATATGACCCATCAATCCCACTACTGGGCATATACCCTGAGAAAACCATAATTCAAAAAGAGTCTTGTACCACAATATTAATGTCAGCTCTATTTACAATAGCCAGGACATGCAAGCAACCTAAGTGTCCATCGACAGATGAATGGATAAAGAAGATGTGGCACATATATACAATGGAATATTACTCAGCCATAAAAAGAAATGAAATTGAGTTATTTGTAGTGAGGTGGATGGACTTAAAGTCTGTCATATAGAGTGGAGTAAGTCAGAAAGAGGAAAACAAATAACATATGCTAACACATACATATGGAAGCTAAAAAAAAAAAAACTGGTTATGAAGAACCTAGGGTCAGGACAGGAATAAAGACACAGACGTACAGAATGGACTTGAGGACATGGGGAGGGGGAAGGGTAAGCTGGGGGGAAGTGAGAGAGTGGCATGGACTTATATATACTACCAAATGTAAAATAGATAGCTAGTGGGAAGCAGCCGCATAGCACAGGGAGATCAGCTTGGTGCTTTGTGACCACCTAGAGGGGTGGGGTAGGAAGTGTGGGAGGGAGACGCAAGAGGGAGGAGATATGGGGGTATATGTATATGTATAGCTGATTCACTTTGCTATAAAGCAGAAACTAACACAGCAATGTAAAATAATTATAATCCAATAAAGATTTTTTTTTTTTTTTAATATGAGAAATGAGTTTGAGGCAGAAAGGGAAGCACGAGCTCAGAACTGGCATATCCTGAGTAGGGCATAAAAACTGTCCCATTTCTGGAACAGCAAGGGGGAAGAATTCAAGTCATGAGAGTGTTTGTATTCCTAGGCCTGAGTTATCACAGCAGGAGTAGGGTGAGTACATGTCTTCTAAAGGGCAGGGTTTTTTGGATCTTTTGTAGAATACAAGAAAGAAACAGAGAAAGTTGTCTTCATTGGTTGGGCGTCATGAACCAAGACAGGAAACCAGGAAGAGTGGCATGATTTTACAAGGAGGATCATATATTGTGTTTTAGATGGACTGAGAGCTAGAGGTTTTCCATTGATCCAGTTAGAGGTATTTAGCAGGTTGACCATCAGGGGAGACATTGAAACCAGGGGTATGAATTTGAGATAACTGCAGAGAATCAATCAAGAGCTTTGGATCAGATAGTCCAGAAGGAAATTCCAGAGAGAAGAAAAATGTATTAGAAAGCTGAGGAAAACCTCTACTGATGTAGAACAATGGAAACCATCAGAGGACTTTGAGAGTTAGCAATCTGACATGCAGCCCATGACCTGGACAAAGTGACTTGAGTGTGGCTGTAAATAAGTGAACAAATTTGTTTAAAACTGGCATCTTTAGCTCTGGAAATATAGTAATTAATGTTCAATAACCTGTTTTGAATCTTAAGCATCATGCTAGGTGAAATGAGCCACTCAAACATTCCCTTGACCTCAAGAAGACCCCACCATACATTCATTCACTAAACACCAACTTTCTGTCCTCATAATGTATGATTAGATAAATATTGGGACCATTATTGCTTGGCACTGAGGGAATACAAAGATGAGTATGACATAATGCTCCTTATTTAGGGGCTCATGGTGTTTCTGAGGGGAGTGTGCATTGAGGAGCGATCTATACACTGATAATGTAGGACAAAATGTCCTTGTTATGACAGAGGAATACAGGTGTGTACATCCTGGGGGCACACAGACAAGGTTAATGAAGGACCCTTCCTGAAGAATAGGTTACACAGGCGAAGAGTGGTGGGACTTTCTAGGTAGAGGGACCAACATTAGTGTAAAAGCTGAGAGAAGGAAGGAAAAGTAAGTGCAGATAGAAATTAGTGGTGGGAAGGAGACAGGGATGGGCAAATCTCTCCTCCCAGGTGGTCTCAATTTACTTAATTAGGAAACAGCACATGAATGTTTGGAACACTCGCTGGGCAAGAGGAAAAAAGATGCTGATACAAAATCTCTAAGGATGCTCTAAAATGTGGATCAGAGCTCAGTGACCTGAGCTGGGCACCTTGAGTGTGTAGATGGATCAGCATTCTTGCCAACTATGCTAGACACACCATGCGAAACAAGGAATTTGGAGAGTGGTGTGTGTGCATCACAGGTGGTACTCATGGTCAGAATACCCTCCGAGGTTGGGCAAGTAGAGATAAGTGAATGTAAGGGTTCTGCGAACACTGTGGGAAGATAATAGGTGAAGAAAAGTGCTCATCAAGTCCTATGTCTTTTGTGAAGGTGGAGAATTAAAGGAAGAGCAGATGACTGCAAGAGAGTCCGCCAAGTCTATATTTGGCATTGAAGACTTTTTCTAGGTCCTGTAAAATTCCATTAACTACGGTTTCTGGAGAGTAATTTGATTTTCTTCCAGCTCATTACATGATGCCTCTAAGGAGGTAACCCATAGAATGATGCTTTCCCCACAGACAGGATTCTGCACATTTTCCCCAGATTTATAGAGGCTGAAAAATAAATAATCTAAATAAACAATGTAAGGAATCTATGTTAAATTTTTGATGGTGAGTACTGGATCTTTTTGGCCCTAACTTATTGAAATTTTCTAAGAAGATTTGATTACTGATGTTTGTTTAGGAAGTAAAATCAGTGATACAATTTAATGTAATTCTCCACCTTTTATTCATATGCCCCTTAGATATCAACTGTTCTAGAAATCCTTTATGCAAGTGTGTATGAAGCCAAAAGTGAATTGGTAGAATCCAAGTTTAGTTCAAATAAATTTTTGTTTATTTTTTGCTAAACAGGGTAATCAGGGGTATGAACTATTATTTACTAAATAACATCAACCTGTCAAATGCTAGACTTTAACATTTCAAATCCCATTTAAGAAATGTATACATGGATGCAACTCTGCTTTCCATGTTATATAATTATAAAGTTGTTCCTTCGATACATCAATGTTTTTAGGGTGCATATCTTGGGTGATTTGAACAGACTGATATCTAGTACACTATATGATTATAAAATCTAGAATCTGACTTTTAAAGTCTTAAGATGAGAATGACCAAACATTTGCAAGTTTAAGATTTATGGAAAACCCAGCCCAGAGAGATTCTAATTGGTTAGGTCTTAACAAAGAGAGATACCCTTTCTCAAGATAAAAGCTTCAAATGGCTGGTAAATCAAGTTTGTAAGCCTTCCTGAACTTCTAAGAGCTCTTACAAGTAAATATTTTAGTAAGCTAACCTTAAATGGATTAAAAACACATGGTCAAATTGTCCTTCAAACACACAGGACCTATTTTTTTAAAGGAAAATGTATTCAGCAAAATGCAGTTTAAATTTAACAGACCTATCTTAACACAAAGTATAGAATTTTGAAGAATTTAAAACATAACTCATTTCTCAGACTCAACATCCAAAGTTTTGGAAAATAAATCCATGAATTGATGATGACCAAAAGATGACATCAGGCACCTTTCTGAAAGAACATGCCATAGAAACTCCTGTATAAATGGATATACACTGGGTGTTTGTACAAGGTGTGTCTGTTACTAAAATTTCCCAGAGCAACTTTCAGAGGAGAATAAATTAATGACAACTATTTTTCTCCCACATGTGTATTTTTTTAAAATAAAAATTTAATAGATAACGAATATATCATCATAAGGGCTGAAATAGTTTGTATAATTAATCTGTCTAGGATAATTACAAGTATTTATTGTTACACAAGTCATTGTATAAGGTATTATGAGATTATAAGTTTAAAAAAATAGCTTCCCCAGGAGTATCAAACAGAATGGTAGGGACATACTCCTCAGGAAAAGACTGAAACTTGGGATCCAAAGAAAGTATTTTAGCTAATATGCATAATGTCTTTCCCTTACCTTTGTCACTTGTCTCCTGCTTTGAGCTTTGTTGTCACCAATGTGTACACATCTGAAGAAACCTTTACCAACAGGTTAAACTCCTCACTGTGACAGAGAGAAGACAGGAAAGGCCAGAAGAGTTATGAATTTTTAATTAAATTGCTGCAAAGCAAATTTCAATTATCACACCCAGCTCTAATGATCACTTAGCATATTCAAGTTTTATTGGTTCACCCTCCCTCTCTCAGAGTTCTTAATTCTAGTAATTTGACATAATGTGAAAGGCTTCATATGTCTTTATTAATGATATATTCTCAGTGATTTATTTTCTTCATAGACAAGACTACAGTTAGTATATTAGCTCTGCTAGCAAATGTGTAATTTATGTGTAATTCCTTCTCTAGAAGATCTGGAACCACCCTCCCCATTCCACCAGACACAGAAAGGGACCCAAAGACCACCATACAGTTAGTCAGATTTCTTCTCAAAACAAGAAATAGGAGATAACTGTTGTTTCTGGTGTAACTGACCACCCCACATCTATGTGGAATGAAATCAACAACAAAAGATTGAGACTCCAAATGCAGCCACTGGTTCCTTATTTGTGACACTGGAGAAGCTCTGAGCCCACGTGAGAAGAGCAGATGGCTGCTCATCCTCAACATTCATCTTTTAAATACCATATATTTGGAGGATTTTTCTTAAGCTATTATTTTTTGTTAGCAACGTTCCACCTCTCTCCTCCCATACAGGTGTCTTATTCAGTGTTTTCTTATATCTACCTATGAGCGAGGATGCTTCTCCAAGCCGTGCAGATGGTAGTTACAGCTGTAGGTTGTGCAGTGAACAGACTGATGGTGATGTGTCTTCTGTGTGTCTGGGGCATGTGCACATTCAGGAGAACAAGATTCACCAGGGACACCAGTGCCCTGTGTCCTCTGGCCCTGTGACTTCGTGTTGATGCATTGCATGTATGTGGCCTGAACTTCTGGACACAAATTTATATTTTTGGAAATAGGTGACTTCTGCAAGCACATTGTTTTTCTCCTAAAATAAGTAAGAAAGAGAAAAACAAATACCATAAGCTAGCACGTATATATGGAATCTAAAAAAAAAAAAATGGTTCTGAAGAACTTAGGGGCAGGACAGGAATAAAGACGCAGATGTAAAGAATGGATTTGGGACATGGGGAGTGGGAAGGGTAAGCTGGGACGAAGTGAGAGAGTGGTATTGACATGTATACACTGCCAGATGTAAAATGGATAGCTAGTGGGAAGGAGCTGCATAGCACAGGGATAACAGCTCAGTGCTTTGTGACCACCTAGAGGGGTGGGATTGGGAGGGTGGGAGGGGGATGAAAAAGGGAGGGGATATGGAGATATATGTATATGTATAGCTGATTCACTTTGTTATACAGCAGAAACTAACACAGCAACGTAAAGCAATTATACTCCAATAAAGATGTTAAAAAAAAAAAAAACCCTACATGAAGTTTGAATTGTTTAACTACTATTCAGAAGTAATCTAATAAAATTTAAGAAATGGATTCAGCGCCCTTGATGTTTAATCAGTATGATGGACGGCATCTATATTGCTAATTTAATCACTTTTTAAATCCAGAGGTTGGGAAACACGGCCTTAGATTCCAAGTTCTCCAACAGCAGAAGGGTATCCTATTCAAAATTATAATCCATAAACACCAAATAAAGGCTTGAAAACAGTAATGAATAACATGTTGATTGAAATAACTCAGTTCACTGAGTTACACCATTGAAAGGTCCACTATTACACCAATGAAAATTAAAAAGTAGAGTGGGAAGAAAGTAGGGCCAACAAGTGAAAGGTCCTGGAGTTCTCATCTTATGTGTTATAGGAATAATAAAGGCTATTTTGTTCCTCATGTTGATAGGAAAAAACTTAACTCATAGGCATCATTTAGCTTAATAGTTAGGACTGTACCCTTGAAATCACTAGAGGCCAAAACAGCAAAGAAAATAACATCTAATAAAAATAAACCATAAGAGGGCTTCCTTGGTGGTCCAGTGGTTAAGACCACTGGTTAAGTGGCCAATGCAGGGGACTCCGGTTTGATCCCTTGTCTGGGAAGATTCCACATGCCACAGGGAAGCTAAGCCCATGAGCCACAACTACTGAGCCTGCATGCTGCAACTACTGAAGCCCATGTGCTTAAAGCCTGCACACCGAAACAAAGAATAGCCCCCACTATCCACAACTAGAGAAAAGCCTGAGCACAGCAATGAAGACAGAGCACAGCCAATAATAATAATAATAAAATTTAAAAAACATAAGTGAAGATAATAATTCAAATGATCACTGTTGAAAACAAATACAAAATGATTAACCATATTAAAAAATGAATTAAGCTTAACTAAAACCTGTTTACAAGAGACAACCCTAAAACTAAAATATATAAAAGAATTAGAAATACTGTAAAATAAAGACTTAAAGAACGTATTAGCAAACAGAGTAGCAATATCAATGCCAAAGTAGAATTCAAATTTTAGAAAGCTAAGCAGTACAAAGAGAATAATTTATATTGGTAAAATGTACATATAAAATGGTGACTAACTTCTCACCAAGTTTTTAGGCAAATGATGTAAAAAATGCATGAATAAAAACAGTTTGAAATATAAGAAAACTACACTTTTATGTATCAATTCTTTTATCTTACAAGAAATAGATAATGTGAGGTAACATAGACACAGCTCTATATTATGGAAAGAATAGAGAAGTAATTAAATCCATTTATTTACTGAGGTGAAATTTGCATAGAGTAAATGAGGAGTTTGTAAGTGTATAATTAAACAGATTTTATAAATTCATGACACCGTTTGACCCACACACTTGTCAAGATTTAGAACATTTCCACGACCTTAGAAATTTCTCTCATGCCTGCCATACACTCCATAGGCAACCACTTTTCTGATTTCTGTCAACATGAATTTACTTTGTATGTTCTTAGACTTGATATGAATATAATCATACAGTATATTCTCTATTACCTCTGCCGTCTTTCACTCAATGCAAAATTTGTAAGGTCTATCCATATTGAAGTATGTATTAGATGTTTATTCTTTTTATTACTCAGTACTGTAAGTATTGCATAAATATAGCAAATCTGTTTATCCATTCTCCTCTTGATAGTTGTTTATTTCCAATATTTGATTATTATGTATAAAGCCAAAATGAACATTCTTGAGTGAGTTCTTTGGTGGATACACATTCTCATTTCTCTTGGGTAAATATATCAGGAGGAATTGTTGGATCAGAAAACAGCAGTAAGCTTAACTTTATTGGCAGTTGCCAAATATTATGCTGCAGTTCTTGAATACATACTAGATTTCCATTAGCAAAATATGATGTTGGGCATGTTTTCATGGGCTTATTGGCCATTTTATCTATTTTCTTTGTTAGGGGAATGTTCAAGTCATATGTCTATTTTTTATTGATGTCCAGTATGTGTGTGTGTGAATAAAATACACAGTTTCTCCAGCATCGTTTGATGAAAAGATTATTTCCTCATTGAAATATTTTAGTGCATTTGATCATATGTGTGTGCATTAATTTCTGTCTTATCTTTTCTGTTCCACTAACTTAAGCATCTATTCTTACACCAGTGAGACTTGATTGCAGTAGTTTATACTTAGTCATGAAATTAAATAGTCTAAGTCCTCCTATTATATTCTTCATTTTTTAAAACTTCTGGTTACTACTATTATTTTTTTTAAAGGTTTTCTTTTTGTATATACGACTCATAAATCAATTAAATTTGAGGACACAGTACAAAAAAAAAACAGTTAATTCATTTGACAATGCTGTTTACGTTCATGATGTCATTTTTTGTTGTTGTTTTGTTTCCTAATAATAGTTGTTTGCATTTCCACATAAATTTTTGAAATCAATTAGTCTAATTTCCACAAAACTCTGCTGAGATTTTCATTTCAAACTCATAGAAATGATTGGTTTGAAGGATTACTCACATCTTAACAATATCAAGTTTTCTGATCCATGAACATTGTATATCTCTCCATTTATTTAAATATTCATTTTCTCAGAACAATATTTTTAAATTTTCGGGGTACAGAACTTGTATACATTTTGCTAAATTTATGCTTAAGGGTATCATATTTTGTTGCTACTGTAAATTGTACTGCTTTGTTAATGTCATTTCTTTTTTAATTTAAAGTACAGTAGATTTACAGTATTATATTTGTTTCAGGTGTACAACATAGTGATTCAATACATTATAGATTATACTTCATTTAAAGTTATTATAAAATATTGGCTACATTCTCTGTGCTGTACAATATATCCTTGTAGGTCATTTATTTTATATATAATATTTTATTTCTAAATGTTTACTGCTGGTACAAAAAGAAACAAGTAATTTTTGGAGGTTGACCTTGTATTCTAAAGAGTACCCTAATTTACTCATTAGTTCAAGTAACATTTATGTACAGCCCTAAGGATTTTTATAATGTTTATAATAATGTCTACAAATAGAGTTTTATTTTCTTCTATTTAATCTACCTTAATAGTCACCTTTCCAATTCCCTGTAAAAATACTAATAATAGTATGTTTGTTATATCTTTCTTAAGTGGTTGAAAAAATTCTGAGAGCACTGTTTGAATCTGGAATTTTATTTGGGTGTTTTTTTTGTTTTTTTTATGTAGTGAATTTTCTGTATATACATGGCTATTGTTATTATTTCTTCTTGAATCTCTTTAGGTAAATTATGTAGTGCAAGAAATGTCTCCATGTTTTCTAAGTTGTAAAATTCATTGTCACAAATTATTTATTATATTATATTTTGAATGGTTGTAGGGTTTGTAGTGTGTCTCTCCTTTCATTTATAATACTTCAATTCATTATCTCTCTATAATTTCAAGAAACCAACTTTTGCCTTTGTCAATTATTTTTCTCTTTTTGTTACCTATTTCAGTAATTTTTACTCTTACATTTCTGATTTTCTTCTTACTGTTTGACCTACTCTTTCACTTTTTCAAAAACAAGCATAATAAACATTTTTAATTCTCTAACATAAGCATTTTAACATATAGATTTCCCTCTAAATTGCTCAAGTTGAATCCCACAAATTTTGATATATTTTCATTATCATTTATTTGAAGTATTTCCTAATTTCTTCTGTGATTTCTTTTTTGTTTAATGTGTTAATGAGAATAATCTAGATATTTTATTGTCAATATTGTGATTGTGAATTAACTATAGTCCCCATTAGTCCTGATACTATTTGCTTCATGTAAATGAAGTTTGCTATTATGCACATATACATTTGCAATTGCTATGTCTATATGATAATTTGTTGACTTTGTTATTGTGGAATACCCCTCTTTACCTCTGGTCATAATTCTTGTCTTCAAGTCAAGTTATTCTGGTATTAATTATATCCACAGTGGCATTCTTATGCTCACAATTTAATTTTAATCTTAGCATTTTAAGGTATCTTAGCCATTGCATTTAAAGTGCATTCTTTTAGGAACTTCCCTAGTGGTCCAGTGGTTAAGACTCTGTGTTTCCCAGGCAGGGAGCGTGGGTTCAATCCCTCATCAGGGAACTAATATCCCACATGCTGTGTGGCATGGCCAAAAACTGAAAAAACTAAAAAAATAAATTAAAAAGTGCATTATTTTAGATAGCTAACTAATGGGTTCTGATATTTTTTAGTTGTGTTTGTCAATCTCTGCCTGTAGTTGTAATTATAATTACATACATATGTGTCTTTTTATACATAAAATGCCTTTCATAATTAATTTATTGATATGGTTTATTTTATTTTTAGTATATTTCTATTGGCTTTCTAGTTGTCTCATCTGTTTTTTCCTCTCATTTCCAAATTCTTTTGGATTACTGTACTATTTAAAAGTGCTCTATTTTAATTCCTCTATTGGGTATGCAGCTATAGATATTCACATTTTCTGATTCTTTGGCAGTTACTATATACATTCTCAACTCACCACATCCTACATGGAGGTCACATGTGCCAATTCAAGTGAAATATAAGAAAATCTCAAATGTAAAATAACTTTTATTCTTGTCCTTTGTGTGAATGCTATTTATTTTATAAGTACATTCATAAAAAAAATACAAAGTTTTTTTTTTTTTTTGTCTTACAGTTTGTCTTCAATTTTTTTTTTTTAAAGATGATTTTTTATGTTCACCCACAAATGACTATTTATTATGCTCTTTTCCATCTGTTTTCATTTTCCTTTAGCAGGAAGAATTTCCTTTAGGAATCTTTGTAGTGCAGATCTGCTGGCTACATAACCTCTCAGCTATTGTTCACACAAAAAACTTGTCTTTCACCTCCATTTATAAGTGAGGTCTTGACTGGGTATTTTTTCTTTTCCTTTCAGCACTTAAAAAATTTATTGTATAATTCTGATGTCAGTTGTTTTTGATGACAAGTCAGCCATCATTTGTTTTATTGCTCTCCTGCAGGTAATGTGTCTTTTCTTTTCTCTGCCTGCTTTTAAGTTCTTTGTTTTATCTTTGGTATACAGTAGTATGAATACTTTTTGCCAAGGTTCAGTTCCATTTGTATTTATTCTTCCTGGGATTCATGTTTTTTCTTGGTTGTCTAGATTGACATTTTCCACCAAATTTGGGAAATTTTTGTCATTAATTTTTTATTTTTTTTTCCAATTTATATCTTTTCTCCCTCTGGGTCTAAAATTAAACATATTATAGAAAAAATATTTTCACAGGTCATCGAGGATGCATTTATTTCTTTTCAATATATATTCTCTCTGCTCTTCATATTTGAAAATTTCTATTTGTCTATATTCAAATTAATGACTCTTTCTTATGTAGACTCCAATGTTCTATTTTTAAGTCCAATATTAAGCCCTTTCAAGTGAGTGATTTAAATAAACCTTTTATTTTATAGTAGTTTTACCTTTACTGAAAAACAAAAGGGATAGTACAGAGACTTTCCATGTAGCTCACACCCAGTTTTACCTATTATTAACAACTTACATTAATTTATTACAATTGATGAATGAAGACTGATGTATTATTGTTAACTAAAGACCATACTTTATTCAGATTTCCTTAGTTTTTACCAGATGTCTTGTTTTTTTTTTGTTTGTTTGTTTGTTTTTCCTGTTCCAGAATCCCATTTAGGACACCACAATACATTTAGTTGCTATGTCTCTTCTAGTTGTGATGATTTATCAGACTGTCCTAGTTTTTGATGACCTTGAGAGTTTTGAAAAACACTGGTCACGTATGTTAGAATGTCACTAAATTGGTATTAGTCTTAAATGTTTTCTCACGATTAGATGGGGTGATTAGTTTGACAGAGGAGTGCAAGAGGTAAATTGACATTCTGCTCACATCACAGTAAGGGTAAATACTATCAACATGACTTAAAACTGTTAATCGTAAACTTGATCATCTGCTAAGGTAGTATTTCTCAGGGTTTTCAACTGTAAACTCAGTCTTTTTTTTTCCCTTTTCATATTGTCCTTTTTGGAATGATGTTACTATGTGCAGTTCCTACTTAATGTGTGGGAAGTTATGCTTTGCCTCCTTCAGGGTAGAATGTCTACATAAATTATTTGGAATTCTTCTGCATAGGAGATGTTTCTATGATCTCACATTTACTTCCTGATCAGTTTGTTTGCTCATTTATTTTTTCATTCATTTATATCAGTTTGGACTCATGGATATTTATTTCATACTTTGATTATGATACAATACTACGGTATATATTTTGTTGTTAAAATTGTCCCAGATTTGATTATTGGTGCTTGCAGTGGGCTCTGTGTCCCTTTGACATACCTCTGTGAACACATATTCTTTTCCTTTGGGCACTTCCTTATTTTTTGTGCTACAAGATATAAGATTAATGTAAGATAATCTAGGCTCACTTTGTCTATTTCTTGCCCCAGTCCCACAACAAGCTATTCTCCAAATACCCCTGATTCTTTTTATTAGAGAATGGTATGAGAAACCAACATTTTAGTGTTAGCTGTTATTGTTGCTGATGGGGTGTCATTGCTTCCCAGTCCTCTCAGCAAAGAAACATATGAGTGTATACCAACTTATGTATATATACTTATGTGTATCTATATCTAGATATATTTTGATATGTGACCTTATCTGTATCTATACTAAGTTCAATAGAGGTTCCTACTGATGTCTCCCAGTCTAATTCATTACATATGGATAACTTAGCCTTCTCACTTGCTTGTCTGTACCTTCCACTCCAAGAGTCAGAAAACTGGCTCTCACGATATGTATCCATTTACATAACTGTCCAATACCAGTGGATGTGTATAGCTTTTCCAGAGTTGTGAACATACATGCCTGTGGAAAACAACTTTATCAGTTAGAGTACAGTGCTTACGTGCAGTTCCTTTCTGCTTTTAGTCTTACAAATTCCATCCATTCCCATCTTCTCACTCCTCCCCCTTCAGTGACATGGTTTCATACATTTGTAATACAGTTAGATTTGGTAACATTACACTTTTAGACAAGATATTTCTCTACCTTCCAAGTGAACTTTTACATTTTGTATACATTAGTGTTTACTCTTTGTGATGTAGAGCTCTATAGATTTTGAAAACTGAAAAGTGTAATGTATCCACCCTATCAATTTCATACAGAATAGTTTCATTGCCCTAAAATATCTGCTATGATTTACCTATTCAAGCCCTGGGATTCCTGACAACTACTGGTCTCTAGACCATCTCTACAGTAGTGCCTCTTCCATAATGTTGTGTGAATATAACCAAATAACTTGTGACCTTTCTGATTGGTATCTCTCACTTAGCAATATGCATTTAAGACTTATCCATGCTTTCTGAGGCCTGTTCATTTCTTCTTATCACTGAATATTTCATTAAATGGATTTACCACAAATGGTTGATCCATTCTATTGAAAGACAACTTAATTCCTGCCAGTTTTTGACAATTTATAAATATTTATATGCTGTTTTTTGTGTGATATAGAATTTTAGATTGAAAGAATCAAAGAAGAACACTAAGATTTATATTGGAGAATCTTAATGAATTATGAATTGGGAAAAACAGGTAAAAATATAAATGTCCAGTAGTAGAGATTAGCTAAAGAGAGGCCATTCAAATAGTAGAATAATATAAAACAGATAAATTTATAAATAAAATAATATTAAATAAGTAAATTTTATTTAAAATAGTCAGCATCAAACATTAAGTTTAAAATGCAATGTAGAAATCTGTTTACTATGATAAGAATTTTGGTAAATACTTAAAAACATACATTTATATGTTGTTTTACCAATATTACCTACTTCAGAGAATCATTACATATGTTACAAGACAAGATGTGTGTGAATAATTTAATATACAAAATCCTCCAAGCATTCTTTAAATGTTAGCTCTTTTTATTATTAAAGAAAAAAATTGAAAGTGAATACATTAAATATAAAATGAACAGTAAAATTAGTCATTTTCAAGATTTTTTGCAAAGTAATTTTATAATCAATTAAAAAATTAGTTTTAAGTTAAAATTATAAACAAGATTATGCAGTACAGTGAAATATCATTAACATAAAAGTAACATAAAATATTCTTATTGTATTCATTAGCAAATGCATAGAGCTTCCAGCAAGTTTCATCCTTTAAAAAACTGTATTTTTACAAATATTTAGATAGAAGGAAACAAAATTGTTCAAATGAGAAATATATTCCTCTGAATGTACAACATTGTGTGAAAGAACATATTTTTATCCAAATCATTTGCTTCTGTTTTTCCATTTTCTGAGATAATTGAGAAGTACAAACTTCTTCTGAACCGTTTTGGTGAATTTCTTGAAGACTTTGTTACAAATTGAATTCACTGTTGAATTAAATGTTCTGAATTGCAGTTTCTTCATTTTTTTTCTTTTACTGAACAAATCATATATAACAGGCAGACATTTTCATCTTTACTACAATCAGAGTTAAAGTATTAGCATGACCATTACACTAGCTCATTAGAAAAAAAATGTTACAAATCAAGTTCAATAATGTTTTTCTTTGCCATTTAGCTTTTTTTTCTTTATTAAAAGGTATTTCAGTCTTAACTCACTTTATATTATTATTTTCATTGTTCATACAATCTAATCTTTAAAAAAGTTTTTAAATTGTATAAACCAGTTTAGGAAATGTCTTAACTATAAGATTCTAATTTTCTTAAGGGGCGGCACAATTGGCTGCATCATGTACTAAAAATGTGAGCAGTGGAGAAATATCCATGCAGGAGAATGCGAGGGTTTAATGAGAGTTTACTTATAGAAGGTGCTTATAATCTAAATTGCATTTAATCTTCAGAAGCATGTTTGGTCCTTAAGTATATGGACAACTCAGTGATCCTGATTGATTTCTTTTAAGGCTTGAACTGTGCCTCTTCCAACATGGTGCCTCCAGGGACCAGCAAAGACTCACCTCACAAATGGATGAATGAGAGCCCTGCACCCCAACCAGGACGTGCCTCCTACTCCATTTACCCCTGAAGATTCAGAAGCCCTCACATCATATTTTCCTACAATTTATTTGGAAGACACACCACATTCTCCTTTTAAAACCCCCCTATTTCACAGCCTTGGAGTTGTTTCAGAAGAAAAATTGTGGAAGCAATAATTTGGGGACCTTAAAGATGGTCCAGCTACGATTTTGTTCCACCTCAAAACAGATGGTTGGCACCTGAAGAAAGCATGTCACTGTGCATGTCCCCATCTGCCTGTAGTACATGAAGGCAGGTCAGGGTCAAATTGTGCGTCATCCTAGGACTGCACCGGAGGCCTCTTCCTGTTGAGGATGCAAAGATATATGACTTTCCTCTGAGGCAAACTTCCTGAATTCTTAGGTTTAAGTACTAGGCACTGAAGTATGGGGATGCTTTGTCTCCAGTTTATCTTAGAGCTCACAGCCAGTGGTTCTCAACTGGGGGCAATGAGCCCCACTGGAGACATTTGGCCATGTCTGGAGACATTTTTGATTGTCACAACTGGAGAGGAAAGTGTTACCGGCACCTGGAGGGTAGAGGCCGGGGATGCTGCTGAACATCTGACAATGTACAGGAGAGCCCTCACAACAAAGAAGTGTCTGGTCCAACATGTTGAGAGTGCAGAGGCTGAGAAACCGAGGTCTATACAGATGCCAACCTGCTAGGAGAACACGTTTTGTCTTGACAAACCAATAAGCATACAAACATGTCCACCCCATCCCCAGTTCCAAGGAAATACAGCTACAGAGAAAGAGCGATTATGCAACTATTTCTGTGTATGGCATAGAGTTTCCTTTAACATCTCTCTCTCTCTCTCTCTCTCTCTCTCTCTCTCTCTCACACACACACACACACACACACACACACACCTCCTCATTAGTGATGGTAGCCCATATCCATGGATACTTTTCTCTGTCCTACAGGTTCCTCAAGGCAATTGTTTGCCCAGCACTGCACCCCCTTCCACAGGTGATGACACAACACCAGGAGGCTCAGGGGCTGCTCCCTCCAGGGGTCTCTGCTGAGAGCCCTGAGCTGGGCTTCCATCTGCAGCCCCACGACCACACAGTTAGGACCCTTCAAAACTGCCTGGATGCCTCCAGACATATGACAATGAAAATCTGCAGTCAGTGGGAATCAACTTATAAGAAAAGTTCAAACAATTGGACATTTTGTGTTTTATTATTGATCTAAAGTTTATTTTATGTTATTGTAGTTTATCATTTATAAAAGAACATGGCATGCTTTATACACATTACAGACGTTGTCTATTTCAATACATGTGTGTTTTCCTTCCCCTAGCTCTAATAGCTGTTCCCTCAGTTTGCAAATCTGCCAAATATTTTTGTTTTTCTACCTCAAGATAATATTTATACTTCAGTAAAAAAAATAAATTAAAAAAGAATAAACAAACAAAAGATAACATTTTTTAAAGTTTTGAGAAGATGGCTTTTCCAAAGTTTCTCTAGGTCTGTTTTGCAAATACCAAATACACTGTATTCGATACTTTACCAAGAACTAGTGATTTATACTTGAACTTGTAAACAATTCTTCACATGGGCTAATCTGTATATTAGTTCAAGGATAGTGTGATTAATGGGGTAAAGGAGAATTAGTACCTCAAAATTGAATGTAATGTGTAATACATATTATATTGGATCATATCAATATTAAAGCAATCATTATAATTT
Organism: Neophocaena asiaeorientalis asiaeorientalis; assembly: GCF_003031525.2. Classification (NCBI taxonomy): domain Eukaryota; kingdom Metazoa; phylum Chordata; class Mammalia; order Artiodactyla; family Phocoenidae; genus Neophocaena; species Neophocaena asiaeorientalis. The sequence goes on from NW_020173927.1 coordinate 5,123,121, forward strand.
TGCCTATGAGTAATGTCTTCCTGAGAGGAAAATCACTTTTCTTTAAAGTAGGTTCAAATTCTTTTAAGAGAACTAAAGTGTTTCTAGATAAATTATCATAATATATCAGATCTGGTCCCTAAAACTTCAAATATATATACTTCTGTTAACTTTTGCCGTCTTTCATCTCCACTTGCCAACGCTCACCCCATCATTTCTCTCTTGCCATTTTTCCTATGGATTTTAAAAGTTGTTTATTCCTCAGTGGTTTTCTCCTTTCACCTGAAAAAACACGACAGGGTCAAACTGATTCTCAAGAAGCAATAGTGACCTCAACTCAAATCTACCCTCCTCACCTGCACAGATCTGTCCTTGTCACGTGCTTTCCACAGCCAGTGTTCCTGAAGCTTCCCACCCATGTCCCTTGTCTTCATCCTTCTCAGAAGTAGAGTCTTCTCTTGGCTTCCCGATGGAGCTCCTTTTCATACCAACACTGCCTTCGAGATCTGAGCCCTGGCTTCACCTCACTTCCATCCATCTTCTTCTTATACAGACTCCCGGGGTAACCATTTTTAAGGTGAATTTCAGTATGCAGTCTCCTTCTCCAGGTCCTTTGCCAGGATGTTCCAACTCTTCTTTCTTTCAGGGGGCTTGTGTGTTCAGTACAAGATTTTTTTCTCGGAGCCCTGTTTCCCAAGCCCTTGTGCATGCTTACCTTTGCCCAAAGGTTTTTTAAAGTAACCTGTTGCAGTTGCATCTATCTTAATAGCCAGGGAACCAGAGAACAAACATTCCCCACCTTGATGCATCTACACCCTCCCCAAGCTTATGAAAGATTGGCTTAAAGTCCCACAACCTGTGTGGAGCATGGCAGGTAGGTGGTGTGTTATCTTGGTTCTCCATGACACTAATTGGGTCTCTGTGACACTTCAAGTAGATACTGTGACCCTATCCTGTGCTTAGCACTGCCCTAGATCATAAAAGGTAATGCAGGTGTATTTATTTGACTGACCATGAATGCCACCATTGTTGGACTAAGCACAGTGAGAATCAGCCATCAGGCAATTTTTACCACCTCAACAAGCAAAATTAATTCCCCTTCCAAATGCAAAACAGGTAAACCCTCTGAGAAGCAGAGAGATGCTGTGCATACAGTTGGGTATTATGTCTGTGGACGGTGATGGTTCAGACTCTTAGGAGCAATGAGGATGCTCTGTGCCTCAAAGAACCCCACCTTTGTCTGCCCCAGAAAACCTGGGTGAGACACACTTCCCGAAAGGGCAAAGAGCTTTGGTTCCCATGTCACAACCTCTTTTGATATTCAACCTTCTAAGGAGGATCTCTAACCTGAAATCCATATGATTTCCCCACCTCTGAAGTTCCAGAAGTGTTGCTCTCTTTCGCTAGAAGATTTATAATGGGTAGACCAGAGCAAAAAGAGAAAACCACACCATCGTGGTTGGAAAGATGTCTGGGGTTCTTTAAAAATAATGGTGTGCTGGGATGAAGGGGGCGAGGTTGGTGTTTAAGTCCCCCGTGGGTCTGAAATCAAGCTTGCTCTGGTCAGATTGGGACCAGCTCCAGGGGCTGGTAATCTGATCGTCTTTCTTGTTTTCATGCTGTGTTTTCTTCAGAGCCCCTTCTCCTGGTTCCAGCCTGCGACTGTGTGATAAGACACAAGAAATTTAGTCATCATGGCTGCACTAAAGGAGCTCAGGGGAGGGATTATGACATCTCATAGCCCTTACATTAGCCACGGACAGGGGTGGCTCTGCTGTGATTACAGGATGCTACACCACGATGGTTTTCTCTTCCTTTGCCTGCTTGTGGAGATAATATATTCACTTCCTAAAAAGAAAGCTTAACCCAGAAATAATCATCATCACAATCAGTGCCCTCCATCTCGGCATGAGGCTCTCCAAACTTGTACACCCAGACGAGGCTCCATTCCTCCCCAACATGGGCTAGATCACTGTCAAGGACATTATTGGGAGCGCTCATCTGTGTTCTGTCTTTATTAGGAAATGCAGACTGTGGAAGCTGAGCAAATCAACATGGAATACAGAGAGAGCACCAAGGGGAGCAGCATTTAGGGAAAATAGAATGAATTGCAGAGACAAAGCAGACAGTGTTCTTTCCTGTCACTTGGGGTTGTGCAAGGTTTTTTGCAAAGAGCTCACTTCTAACTATGGTTGATGCCTCCTCTCAAGTCTGCTGGACAAAATATGGAAATGCCTCCAACAAGACCTATGTTTAGGAAGTCTTCACCTTGTAGATCTTTCCATTGAAACATTTCATTCCCCTTTTAAATTCTAGCAGTTAAGAGCAAATAGAACAAAAAATAAATAGTACTAATTAACATTAATATATATATATATATTCAATTTTATTCTGGGGAGACAATTTAAAAATAGTTGGAAAAGACTACAATTTTTCTCTATAAGGAAGAAAGTACGAGGTAATGTAAGTAGGACACACAGAGAGAGAAGACAAAAGGTACATGCCATTGTGTATCGCCAGAGGGTAGCAGTAATTTTCAACTAGTTGCAAATCATAGTCTGAAAATTTAATTGTAAATAAATGGAAATGAACATTGACTGCAAATCTCATTTCAGAGCCATGTACCAGAAGAGCCTAGACACCAGTCTGCCATTGAAGAGTGCCTGAACTTGGGTGCAATGTCTCACCTGTAAACAGGTATAATTATGTCTTCCTCAGAAGGTTTTGGTGAGGGTTTAATTAAGAGCCATAATACAAGTTAAGCACTGGTAACGTAGTAGGAGCTCACCAAGGCCATGGTTACCAAAATGTCACCATGGTTGCCCAGGACCCAGGAGAAAAATGGAGTGCTAGCTCAAGTCGATTGGGAACCAGGGGAAAAAAAAAAAAAACAGGGTGAATCCCTGGATCTATTGTACCAACTCTGAAATGGGTTTGATGCAGCACTGATTTGACGTCTGCTCCAAGCTTGCTCGCTTTCTCTCTCTCCCTCTCTTTCTCTCTTTTTGTTGTGTAAATCATACCATACCCTGGTTGGTGGCCCCTATTTCTCAGCCCTAGGAACACTAATGTCTATTAGCATCTTCCCTGAGTCTTCCAGGTTAAAGCACCCTGCTGGCCACCATACTTAGCCGTCTGCTGCAGAATTACATTCTCCTTGTTGTTGATGCCTAAGCTCTGCTGTTGGGGAATTCTAGCCTTCCCACTGGTACCTGGAATTCCCATTTCATGTCAGCATCTCTTATGGGCAACCCAGACCTATGGCTGAGAGCCACCACTGAGTTTCTCAAAGACACTAATCTAAATAAAGAGTCCACTCTGAGGCCTTGTAGGGATCTGACTAGGGGCCCTTGTTTGCTCTCATGTAATAAGCTCATCTCCCAGCGCCACCTCCCTGAGCCTCTGTCCTTCACCTCGACACCGTGACAGGGAAGTTCCAGCTTCTCTACTCCATTCATTCCAGCTCATCTATTGGTCCACGCTTTAAGAAGCCACATGGCAAATATATAAAGATTCTTCCTGGTGTCCTAGTCCAGATGTTAAGCCCCAAGTAACAAGGACTGCTTCTGTGTCAGTAAACTCTCTCCTGCACAGATTTACATTCTGCCCTTCCTAGTCTAATGCCTTCAAGGTCATTCCTGCATGTTGTCCATGTGCTGGAAGAAATCTGCAATTCTTTCAGTTAGTAACCTCTCTCTTCCAGAGCAGGAAACATAATTCCCTGTTCACCTGTGCTGTGACATGAATGTGCTTATTGGTCTGGAAGAAATGAGAGAAAGTGTCAAAGGTCAGGCTCCTAGGGAAACAATTTCTGAGACTGAGATGGGAAATCAGTTTCCTGGGGAGCACTCTCGGAAGCAAAGTGTGTGCAGGGGAGGGGAGCAGCCTTGAGCAGAGAGAGGAGCTGTGCTACAGAACTAATCCAGTAGAGGCTTTGATTGGTCCTGGGGAGCTCGGATGCTGGGATGATCCTTCAAAGTTGTGCCAGTTGGGGCAGAGTGGCTTTTGGATTCTCTCACAGATATGGTATTGTATTTACACTGTCTCGGGAAGGGGTCAGGACTTTGTGCTGGACACCATCTCAGCTGAGCACAATTACTGCAGAGGAATCAGCTGAGTCCTCAGCAAGAAGCAGCACTGACCCAGGCCAAGGGAGTGGAGGGTTTGGCCCTGTTGAGGATTTTGGGTGGTGCGTCCAAATCCACCACGTGGCACCCACTGCAGTCCACACTTTGTACCCCTTGAGTCCATTTGTTTGTTTTTATAGTGAGTTCATCCCATTGAAGACAGTGGCTCCAAGATTCTAGCTGGCTGTACCTCCTGGGAAAACTCACAAGAGGAAGTTCAGCCTCTGCCCCTGCAGGTGGGCCTCCTCACTGCTCCCTGCACTGGCCATCCTAGAGTCCCCTCCCCCTGTCCATTCTGCTGTCGGCCACACATCCTTCTGAGGCTGTGGTGTGTCTCAAAGACAAGAGTGGGCAGGGGAGCTGCAGCAGATGAGCCAAACCTGTTTCCCAGCATCTGGGATGTAAGAGCAGCTCTTCTCTTGCTAGGAGGGTGAACTTCCCCTTGCCTGCTGGTCCAGCACCACCAGGACTCTGAGTGATGGAAGGTGCAGCCGTGGCATAGGGTTGAATGAATAGCCTCTGGGTACCCCAGTAAGAAGTGTTCACCTTTGGGAACCATGACCTCATGACCCACAGAACCTGAAGGTGCGGAGGATGGAGGAGGAGCAGAGACTCCCCCCAGTCCTGAGAGCAATGGTGAGCGGGGCACTTCTGACTTTTAGCCTTTGAGCCCATGTGCCCAAACTTTGCCTTCTTCACAGGGACCCAGCCTTTGCTCCTGTCAGTTAATTAGGGCAGTGAAGCTGGCTCGTGTTGACTTCTGCTGGTGTAGACCAGCTGCCCGATCCCCCAGTTTTCATTTCTTTTGGTTGGATAGTTGAGCACAGTTCTTGTTGACCACCATCTTGGCTCCTGGGGCCATCCGGTTCTACTAACCACCCCCATCACTCCCTCTGGGTCAAGCTCCCCTGATTCAGAGACTGACACCCACTACAAATCAGCAACTCCTCCCAGCACAGAGTCTGGGAACCACATCCAACCCATGTACTGTCCCAGGACCCATGTTTGGGTTTGCTCCACTGTTGCCACCTTGAAATTCTTAACAGATTTAATGGAGGTCCTGCATTCTCATGTTGGGCTCTTCAAGTTATAACTGTTCCTGAGAAAACAAATCGGGGCAAAAGGTACCTGCTGGAGGATCATGAGCCTTTGTGTGATGGGAGAAACCATAGCCACGGATTAGGATCCCAGGGAGAATGTGAGAAGGGAGGGCAGAGGCCTGAGGGGAGCCTGCAAGGACCAGAGGCAGGGCGGGCAGAGTCTGCGGAGAACTCTGGAGGGAGGATGTCCACACGGAGCCCCGTGGGGTAAGCATGTCACAAAGGAGACTGTGACAAAGGCATAAAGTGGAGGCGGGTGACATTTAGTAAGAAAGGACTAAAATGTGACATTTCCATTTGAGAAGGAAAAACCCCTACCCTCAGCGGGAGCCATTCCAGCTCGGTAGGGGCCTCAGGGCATTGGGGAATGGGAAGGGAGACTTGACAAGGAAGAGAGGACCAGGGAGCACTTGGTCAGGGACGAGTTTTTTTTTGTTTTTTTGTTTTTTTTGGTATGCGGGCCTCTCACTGTTGTGGCCTCTCCCGTTGCTGAGCACAGGCTCCGGACGTGCAGGCCCAGTGGCACAGTCTTACAGGTAGTTTATATATATATATATAGTTAATACATAGTATATATAGTTATACGTAATATATAATATATATACATATATACATATATACATTATATATACATAATATATAATATATAGTTATACATAATATATATAGTTATACATAATATAATAGTTAATACATAATATATATAGTTAATACCTGTAACTAATACAGGTAGTTAATATATATATATATATATATATATATATTTTACAATTGTATATTCCCTAAATTGACCACCTTTTCCTGCCCAGAACATTTTATTTTAACTTTTTATTTTATATTGGAGTATAGTCGTATAACAGAACATTTCAAATTTGACGAAACTTCTGACATACCTAAGCCCTCCTCCTCTGCATACTTCCCCCTTTCATAAACACTGACAGCAGTTTTTTTTTTTTTCTTCCTTAAGGCAAAAACTCAAATGACAAAGCAAAACATAACCCTTCTAAGCTCAAGGAGCGGCTAAACTTATCAATGTTCTCTCAGTTTATGTGAAGTAGGAAGCTGAACCTTAATTGGTGTGTTTTGTTTATTTTTCTTGGTTTATTTGCCTCCATCCAAGGGAAATTTATCACAGTACAAAGAATTATATCTCCAAAGCTTTATGCAGTTAACTATATTTCTTGGTGAAAACCCCAGGCTTGATAATCCACTCTTTTCAGGGTCTAGTTTAAAGGTCATTTCTTGTTTATGGTTTTGTTTCGTTTTTGAGGCTGACACGGTGGAGATGTTAAGCAAAACTTAGAAGCAGGTCATGAAGGAACACTCTTTCTCTTTCTGGCATCAGAAAGGATGGGAAGGGTTGTATGGCACTGTTGGTGGGTTCTAGGTCGTGGCCACCCTAGTAAGAAAAAATCAAAATATATTCCCACAGGTTCAGACACAACTCTGCTCGTATATTGTAGGCAGTGCATAGGCTAAATGTTTTACTATAAAAATAGTTCCGTTATCCAGAGATACTGTCAGCATGCACATTTTCATTTCATGTGATGCAGATATACACAAACAACGGATTCTGAGGTCTACATTAAACTCTTGGCATCACACTGTATTGTGATGAACTTTTCTTTTTAATCCCAGTGTTAAGGTTTCAGGAAAACTGCTTTCTGTTTCTGGAGGAATAAGATGTTTAGTCTTAGCCTAGTGAAATATTGATAAGGTTCTGATTTGCAATGATTTTCTGTCTTCGCTGATTTTCGCAGTCTGTAGTCAGTTCACATTTCCCTGTGATTTGCACACATCCAAAGTCAGGGGAAATTAGGCCAGAGCTATTTCACGGGTGTCCACAGTGACAGCGATGTCCCCAGATATAGGAATTTGCCATTACATTGCTGCTTTATTTGGTCCACCATAAATATTTCATTCAGCCCTAAACGAGGCAGCTACTCAATTCACAGTGATGATGTATATATGGTGGGATTGTCTGCAGTTCATTCAAAACATACTAACTTTTAAACTGTCTTGTTTAAAATGTTTTAGTTATTTTAGATGATCAAATTTTTTTAGGAAGATGTACCTTTGCTGCATTTCACAAATTAAATATTCATTGAAACCATATGAAATTACAAATATTAGACAATTTTGACATACAAAAAGGCGATTTCTTATAGGTCCACTTAAATTACATTTCCTGTTATGCATGTGAGAATACATGTGATCACGAAGAATTTATAATAGAGCTTATAGTATTTTTTTTTTTTTTTTTTTTTGGTACGTGGGCCTCTCACTGTTGTGGCCTCTCCCATTGTGGAGCACAGGCTCCGGATGCACAGGCTCAGCATCCATGGCTCACGGGCCCAGCCACTCCATGGCATGTGGGATCTTCCCAGACCAGGGCACGAACCCATGTCCCCTGCATCGGCAGGTGGATTCTCAACCACTGTGCCACCAGGGAAGCCCAAGCTTATAGTTTTAATGGAGCAAATAGTAACTTATTGGAAGCACTTTAATTAGGATCTTTTGTTTTAGTGAAATTTTATGCACTTGATGTTGAAACTGTAATTTTTAATAGAAAACGACTACAGTAGATAGTGAACCAGAGGAAAGATCCTTCCACCTTTTTTTTAAATTATTTTTATTTTATATTGGAGTATAGTTGAATAACAATGTTGTGAAATTCTTTTCCTATTTAGATTATTACAGAGTTTTGAGCAGAGTTCCTTGTGCTATACAGTAGGTCCTTGTTAGTTATCTGTTTTAAATATAGCAGTGTGTACATGTCAATGCCAAACTCCCAGTCTACCCCTCCCCCCACCCTTCCCCCTGGTAACCGTGAGTTCATTCTCTAAGTCTGTGAGTCTGTTCTGTTTCATAAATAAGTTCATTTCCACTCTTAAAGACTGCAGAACTATATGATTGAAAGACCCAACAATTACATGGTTTCCAACTTCAAAATAAGCCAAAATTCTGACTGAAATAAGTTTCTTGCATTAAATCAAATGTGTTAATCTGTATGAAGTTTTTGGTTGTTTAGTGACTTGTTTTGGAAACTTCACAAAAATAGTAATTCAAATATTTATACTTTTAACAATTGCAGCCAACATTTTTTAAGCACAGAATCGGATGCATGCCAATGTCATAAGTATTCACTTATTATGTAGCACAGCACAGTCCATGCAACAAATAATATTATTATCACCATTTTACAGCTGGAAAAAACGTGGCATGTCAAAGTTATGAAACTTGTCGAAAGCACACAGCTGTTTATCATGGTAATCTTTGGGATTAAACTCTGTGCGTGTGTGTGTATTTAACTCTAGGTATTTCAAAATAGTGTTTATTTTGCTGTAATATGTGGAGAAAGTTCTAACTTGCATCACATTTGTAAATTCCCAAGGTTATTGTAACGCAGAGAAACATCAAATAGCCTAAAGAAAAATACTGTAGGATGGAAGAAAATAAAGGGGGGCCTTGAGAAAAGTATTCCTGCCTCTAACCCTACATGTAGAGAAGACAGGAGGAAACAGACTCCAGTGCGTTGATTAGTTCAGGCCATGCCCTCCCATTGAGGAATGGGGTCAGGACATGGACCCAGATCTCAGAGTGAAGGGTGTCCCTCGTCCCTGCTTAAACCCCGGTACTGATGCTCGCTGGCTGAGAGACTGAGTGAATCGTGAGACCTTCACATAAGTGTAATGAAGTTTTGAGATGATCACACTTGATTTCCTTACAAGATGATTGGGTGCTGGTTCAGCAGAGAAGAGGAAAGAACATGAATGGATGTGAGAAGAAAGAGCCCAGTGGGGCAAGGGACGGACTTGGCCTCTCGGTTCCCCAAGAAGGAGCCGTGAATGGGGATTTAGTCCAGCTGGCCAACACAGCCCTATGGCCCTGTGGCAGCTCGCCACCAGGAGAGACTCACATCTATAGTTTTTAATAAGCACGTGTCAGTTCTCGTCTGTCTTTTTGAGGATGTGGCCATAGTCTTAAGCAAAGGCCATTAATCACCGCATTTCCATGTTGTTGTGACACTGGCCTCATGTTGCAGAGACCACTGGGCTCTCCTGCTCTGTCAGGTGCACACTTGGGCCCAGCATGACAGGCAAGGTGATAATCATCATTATCTAATTACACTGCCCACTGCCATCGTTTGACTTCATCCTTCCAGAGTGAGTTCTCTCAAGAGGGATTAGGGCAGCTTCCCTGTGTCAGCATCGGGCCAGGGAAACAGCTGTGCTGCAGTGGCCAACATCAGGCCCCCCTGGAGGCTGACAGGCTGTGTCTTTGACCCGTACAAGGAACCTGAGTTTGGGGTTCCTTTGTTTCCTTCTGACTCTGACATTCTTGTTGTCACTTGGATGTATGTATGTATTTCACACAGGGGAACCCATTCCCGGAGGCGTAGCCCTCAGCTTCTCTCCTCTCCTCTCTCTGGTTTCGCAATTTGTCCTGCAGTGCCCTTCACTGCAGGATCCACACTGCAGCCACGCAACCCCTCCCATGAAGAGGGAAGGAGGGAGGCCACTGATTGCAAAGTGAGGTGGGAACCACTTGAGTCTAGCACCCCTAGGACAGCAGCCTCAGCCAGGGCCACGTGCGGCCTGGGATGCAAGTCCCTCATCAAAGCACACAGAACCATATAGAGGAAAAAATGGGCCGCCCCTTCCAGAACAGTCTCAGAAGCTGAATAGGGACCACAAATGGTATCATTCAAGCACTGACACCAGAGGATTGCTCAGCATGGGGGTCGGGTGCTTCTCTAGAGATTAGGACTTAGGATTTTTAAATACTCAGGAATTCCTAAATTATTACTCTACCAAGTCTAAGTTAATTATCTTTTTTATTTTTTCCTGTTTTTCAGAGTCCAATCAGGATATAGTTTTATTTCATTTTATTTATTTTGCTTTTTAATTTCTTTTATTTTTCTATTTTTATTTATTATGTATTTTGTGTTTACTGTTTTATGTATTTATTGTATTATTTTATTTTATTTATATTGTCTTATTTTAAAAATTGTCCCATGTTACACTGTGACACCTTAAAGTGTACAGAAAGCCACATCCCTGCCTGGATCACAGGCCCCTTGAAATGTGTTATTCTGCTTGATTTGAATCTCTGACCCTTAATGTTTTGTAAGTAAATTTGCTTGAATTTCAACTGCAGTAAAGTCTAATATTATAACAATTTTGCCAGAGTGACAGACCAAGCTATCAATCCCAAGATGATCTAATAGAGGGGCGATCAGTTTTCAGAGATGACACTTCTGGTTCTTGGGATCTCTTTAACAGCCTGGAAGATATAAAGGACAGTGACCAGTGGTTTCCTTGTTTTGTTTGGTTGGCATTTAAATCACATTGTGTAAAAGCAGGTACAATACTAACCGTACAGGACCTGCACAAAATCTGCTCTAAGTTTGTAGCCATCAGTACAGGCAGCAGGATCCAATATTTCATAGGCCGTCCAAGCATTTCCAGCATCGCTGCTCACTGCCAGGTGCTTACCTGCTTTGTTTCCACAGCCACTTTATAATAGCACGCCTGAGCCCAATCACTATCCAGGTTCACACTCTAAAATGAAACTATAAATTTCAATTTGGAGAAAATAAGCCCTCATTTGGGTTCATATTTTTTAAATAACACATTACCATTGGCCACCTCAAGTCTGCATTTCTAATGTTATTTTATGCATTTGACAGTAGATGTTCCACTCGGCTTGGGGAGGGGGTGTGAGTGCGTGAGGGATGGGGTCTGCTTAAAAGGTACGAATTTATTAGAGCTGTCAGTCAGAGCTGACAAGAGACAAATGATTTCTGAAGATATTTAAGACATCTGTGTATGCTCCATTGTCTGCAAGTTCTGAAGTTTCAGAATTCCATCTTCAAAACCTCTTCAAAATACTGTCTCCACATTTTAAGGGTCTGAGAAACAAAGCAGAGTGCCAGCTTTAGAATATTTCATGAGGATATTTCAGTACAAAGCTCAAAGGGTAGGGAAAGCTATGGAGAGGGATGCTAGATGCCCAGAGGGTAGCCCAGGCTGGGATGACCACTGTGGTTCCAGTAGCATCCATACCATCTGCCCTGTTCCTTTCTACAAAGCTAATTAAGTTACATGTATGCCACTGCAAAGACAGGAACAGTTATCCTGTGGATTTGTCTTTTGCCTTCTTTCCAGGTTTTATTGTGGGTTTGTTACCAATAATATTTTGATCCTTTACTATCCTGTAAAATGGAGAAAATTTGATTAAAAAGAATCATATATAAGAAGCTACCATTCAGACATAAGTCATGGTAAATATGCTCATGTAATGTTTCTCTTCCTCTCAAAATAGCCACCCTAAACAGCAGAGGGGTAAAATATATTTTAAAAGCAAATCAGTAGATTTGTATGTGTGTATCATGTATGGTTTATGATAGAGTGATTTTGGGTGGAAGATCTCTGTGTTTTATCTGATGCATTTTTCAATGTCATGAACATTTGCATTGAAATCATCATTGTAAAAGATACGTTGGTAGGTTAAAAATGCTGTTATTTTATAGTTACATCCCTGTCATATTCGGAAGTGAGAGACAGGCATGATTTTGCAGCAGAGAATAAGCTGCACCTCGGAAATTTGAGAACCACTGTTTTCATAAGCACCAGCCAGAGGCATTTACTTGATTCATCAGCAAGTGAAATTTCAGCCAAGTGAAGCACTGTCATCAGATCAGTGACTGGGCATGCTGACTTTAAAGGGCTCCATCCCACCACTTCTGTGCGTTGCCTTTGCCATGTCACTTGGCTGCTCTCTCCCTAAATGGGGGCCTCTATTTCCCCTCCCTTTGAATCAGGGTGACCTCACGACCCACTGTAGCCAATAGAAAGTGGGAGAAGTGATGTCCTGGCTGTTCTGAGCCTCAAATAGCTGTGTGCAGTCTCTATCTTTCCTGGTGCTTGCAGCATTGACGTAAGAGGGATACCAGACTAACCTCTAGAGAGAAACTCATCATCCCAGCCCAAGGAGTCAAGACCAGCCTGAAACGGCCACCCACACCAAGCCCTGTTTGATCATAGAGGCAGAAGTCTGCCCCACTGGCCTATAGGTGTCTGAATAATGATAAGTGTTTATTGTTTGATGTCCTTGAGTGTGGAGATGTTTGTTATACCATAACTAACTTATACATTGTCATCAGTGTTATGATAACTATCACTTACTAAAATCACATAAGGTACTGAATGTTTTTTATACAGTCATTGTTTTAATTAATGTTTTGAAAATCCCTTAAGGAAGATAATACCACCCCCATTTTAGAAATGAAGAGACTGAGGTTAAAAATTTTGTCAGTATAATTGAACCTATGTCTGTGTTATTACTAAGTTTTAGGGGTCCAGCTTCCTCTTTCTACCACATAGTGCTGCCCCACTAAAGACTGGGATTCATCTCATGACTTCATCCAAAAGGTCTTATGATAACACTTCCTCCCTGTGTGAACATCAGGCCCTGCTCTGCATCTTGCCCTGTGAACAGCTGGCTCCAAGAATGGTAGCTCCTCCCCCTCAGCTCCCAGCTGGCTCTCCTCTTCCTTCTGCTTCTAGTTGGAGTGGGGTGATCCAGACATCAAGCTAGCAGTCGGGACGTGTACCCGTATCATTTCCCACCCCTTCAGAGAGTGATTTGATTAGTCGTAATGAGCCCTGGACTTCTGGCCTAGCACAGAATCATCCACCTTCCTGTGTCTTCTGTCAGTGGCCACATAGTACAACACATTGTTTAGTGTGTGAGGACAGTGGGTGTGGGAGAAGTGATATCATTCATGATTTCCTGTAGTGAATAAGTCACTGCCCTGGGACAAGAACCCACTGCTATAAGGTCCAGCTACACTCTTTTCCATCACATCTGGGACTTTCTTGAAGGAAAATATAGAGTAGGTGTCTCTTGGTACATTTTTCATAGAGCACCTGGTTGGTCTCTGTCCTTGACATCAGGGCAGGGTTAGATGTAACTGTTACTAAATACATACACATGCACTCACACACAGACATACACACACAGAGCTTAGCAAGATTGGGCAAGATTGTCTCCTGCTTAATTCTTAGGTAAAATTGTCTGTTTAGATTTGAATGCATCCCTGTACCTATACTGTCCTTGGAAATTCCAAGATAAAACTTGTTTAAGAAAAAAAATAATACGTTTTCATAAAACACAAATGTGCCTTAAAAAAGAAAAGTAATTCCCGTTCTCAGAAAGCTCTGTGGAGGAAGAGAGTAGTTTCATCTTTAAAAATCTGTAAATTGGAATAATCATGTGATCCTTTTGCTCTCAGTTTGCACTGCATATGGTCCAGCTTGTGGACCAAGGACAGAAAAATGAATACTGATGCCCTCATTTTATCACTTTTTAAAATACAAAAGACTTGCACAGAAAACCATTAATAGGAATCACAAGGCACTCTGTCTGAAAGTAAAGGCATGTTCTCCAAGATTCACATGTTGATATTATAGTTGGAGAGAATGTTTTCCACCAGCAGAAACCTCTGTTACACACTCTCCCAAGAGTAGCTCAAATGGTCTGAATCCAGACTTTATTTTGAAGTGAGAGGAACAAATTGGCTTAATAGGCAGCCATTTGTGGCCAGATGAATTGACAAAATATTTAGGCATGCAAGGATCACACGTTCGTTGAGGAAAAGAATCATTTATTTTTAAACTACCGTGAGACTAGAGAAAAGAGAAGATGGAGTGGTGGGTGGGGTGCTTTCCGTGTAAAATATTGCAGTGGGTGGAGGAGGGGGCCTTGTTCCTCCATGCCCCCCCTACTCCTGTTGCCTCACCCTCCTCCACCAGGAGACAGGGCCCTTGTGCCCACATCCCACCTCCAAGCTGGTCTTTATTAAACTGAACAGATTGTTCATTTTTGCTAAGGAGCCACGGTCTTACCCCAGGGGTATTTTCATTTTAAGAGCTGTCAGAATTTTAAGCAAAGATGTGATATTCAGATGACAGTAGTGGAGGAAGGATGCTCTGCTCCCTGGAAAGCCTGGCAATTGCAGGCCCTGGGCTTCCTCTACCAGCCCCGAGATGGGTGTGCCTGCCAAAACTGATGCTCGCCTTTGTTTTATAGCTTTTGCCACCAAGGTTGAGTGGCAATCTCAAATCAGGATCTCTACAGAAATTCTTTTTGCCACAGAGTTTCCTGATTTTCAGTTTCTCTCTTCTTCTTTGCTCACATGTCACTGAATTCTAAAATATGCTAAAGGTAGAAAGAGCATATCAGGAGGATGGACTGCAAACCCTTCACTTTGCAGATGAGGACACAAAGAGGTTGCAAAGTCAGGGGACTTGTCCAGGCTCCCTGGGTGGCTGGTCCCTGCAGAGCAGCATGTGGACCAGACCTCTGAGTGCAATGCAGTCTGCCCTCCTCGGCATCAGCTCCAATGGCCTCCAGCAGGCCAGCATTCCAGGCACAATGTTGAGAATGTTCTAAACCCTGCAGACCTTACCAGTGCCTTTGTTCTGGAAAAAAAAAATACAGAGAAATAGTATTACTGGGTTGCTCAGAAGGAGGCAAATAAAGAGCTTGGAAAATCTGAGGAGAACATATAAAAAGCATACAAAATAAGTTTACGCTTAATACTGGTCAATGGCGATGGTGTGAATGGTGCTCGCTGCTTGAATCCTCTAAGAGTCACTATGTCCTAGTAACTTCACATCCTTGCTCTTGCACAGGGAGAAACCATGGCTTTGACTCATGCCCTTCCAAGCTGTTTCATGAAGACAAAGCTGAATGTTTAAAGATTAAGTGTTTTTATGATTCACATCCTCATTTCCTCCAAAGGTGTGACACAACGTCTGCAGAAAAAAAAAAAAAAAAAAACAAGAGCAAGAAAGACATGTATAATAAGATCTTTAAGTGGAAATATTTAAATGGCTATAAAAGACAGAAAGGGCCAGAAAAATATTATCAGAAATATCTGTTGTCATTTAGTTACAGTGCATTTATTTCTACATTTCCCTGGCTACAAAGAAGGAAGGAAGTAGGATATGCTATGATTTCCCATGTCTGATGGAAGGGTACACACTTGCTCATCAAGGGAGGTTTGGTCATCCAACTCAAGTCCAGGTACCCATCACACAGTGAGACAAACAAGCTGAAATGTCACGGTTTAGAGCAGGGAAAGGCTTGCAATGGCCAAACAGGGAGAAAGGGTGGCTCATACTCAAAAGACCCGAATTCCCAGATGGTTTTCAGGGAAGAGTTTTGAAAGGCAACGTTTGGGGTGAGGGCCGCAGGGTGTGTGACTTTCTTCTGATTGGTTGGTGATGAGGTAACACGGTGGTGTTTCCAGAATCTCAGTCACCAGCCTTTTGCTTCCAACTGGTCTGGCATCTCAACACAAAGTTACCATCCTCCACCTGGGTGGAGGCCTCAGTTCCTGCAGAACAGCTCAAAGGTCTGCATCAGATCATCATGCACATCCTGGAGGAGGAACAAGGACTCTGGTTTATTATCTGAACTATTGTTTCCTGACCTCTGTTCCTCTGTTTCTGCCTTTCCTCACTTCCCTAATTAGTAACTGCTTGAATCTGCTCTTTGGAATCAGGGAAGACCCAGGAGGCTAAACACTTTTTTTCTTTAAACAAGAAAGTGGCAGGTGGGCCTGGAGGGACTCTTGTACATAGGAGGGCCCAGTGAGGTCCTGCTCAGTTTCCTTTTTGTTTCTTTTTGTTTTCTTAATTTAATTCTGAAAGAGAAGCATTGCTTGAATCCTTGGATGAAAGCTCTAAGTCACATAATGGTCAGTGTCTTCACCCAAGGATTTCCCACCTGGGCTCCTGCCTCAGCCTCAGGGGAGTCTTCCCTCCTCCCTGCTGAGCCCCCCATGGGGGGTCCTGCCCAGGGTTCACTCTGACCACTACTCATGTGCAGCTATGGAGGACACTTCCAAAGCACCAGGCCCCAGCAGGACCTCTCTGTCCCTCACCTTGCTCCCTGCGATGGTGGCTGTTATGTCCACCTGACTGGACCATGGGGGGCCCAGAAGTGAGGTCAGACATGACTGGGTGTGTCTGGAGGAGACTGACATCTGAACGGATGGACAGAATGATCAGATTGACCCCCCAACGTGGGTGGCCTTATGCAAGCCCTTAAAGGACTGAACAGAACAGAAGGCTGACCCTCTCTCAGGTAAGAGGCTGCTCCACCTGCCTGAGGTCCTTGGAGCTGGGACACTGGTCCCTTCCTGTCCTTGGCCAGGAGCTTCCACTGGCTGTCCTGGGTCTCCTGCCCATGGACTCGCCCCTACGTCTCAGGCCTTGCCTGCCTCTGAGATCACATGACCTGATTTTGTGTCTTGACTCTCCTCATAGAAGTTTGTAGACTTCCTCTGGGCTGTGTCCCTCTGACAACCTGGGTGCACACTCTATCCAGGCCCTTCTGGAAGGTTCAGAAAGGAGACCCAGATCACTGTCCACTTACTTATTTCCCTCCAGACACCAGATCAGAGCAGAGGCTTGTCTCCATCATGAGAAAGGGTCAACACTGGGCAAAATGACAGTCACAGAGGCTCTTTGGGGACCTTCCTTCTTCTCTCCTGCCTTGTGGGACAGTCTCCCACCTCTCCTTTTTCCCTTGATTCCTGCTGCCCTCTCCCCACCTTTCAAATAGAAGCTTAAATAAAGCTTCCACTTCCATGACAAGGTGTGTGTTTGCTCTTTTTATGAAGACCGTGAAGTCTTGGTTGTAGATCCCACAGCACGGCTGCTAAGCAAGCCTGGGAATGGCTGCACTATGGAGAGTAATTAATACAAGTTTAAATTCCAGCTCTTTGCACCATGTTCTGAAAAAACAACTCCTTCATCACGGGGCCCAGAAATGCCCTGGGCAGACCTCCAAGGTAGTCCTCTATTTCAGGGACCTTGTATATCAAGGCTGTCGAGGTGCCTTTGGGCACAGGCAGAAATGAGGGGAAATCACGAAAAATAGGTCAATTGGATTATCCCGAGGCCATGGCACCCTTTATGTTTTCTGGTCCCCACTACTTGGTTCAGTATGCTGGAATTGGACCTGACACATCTTTTTACCCAGTATGATTGGGTCTTGATTGTACAGAAAAGGTCAATGCCCTGTGAGAAATTTCTGGAACAGTGAGACCTAACCAGGCACTGTCTTAGCCAAGCAACCACGGACAAAGGAGGCAGCCACTGGATTGCAGGCGTCCTAGTTCCCCACCCTGGGGTTGTCACCCAGTTCCTTTGAACCCCCTCCATCTTGGCATTTGTCTTAGCCTTGAGCAGGTGTTTCATTGTGGCTGTGGACGTGGCACTGAGCTGGCATCTTTCAAGTGTGCAATTTCTGCAACTGAATTTTGCCGGCAAACTTTACCCGGGAGCGCGCTGACAGCACAGACTGCCCCAGCCACACTGATACAGCTCAGGGACAGGCGGGCACATAACAGCCTTTTTTAAACTCACACGTTTTAATTGATACATTCTGTCCATTGCAGATGTCCTGTGTGTTTGACATAACAGTTTGATTAGGTGCAGAGATGAATCCATCCGGGCTGGATAGTAAGCACAAAATCAAGAGGAGGAGGGATTGGATAAAATCTAAGGATCACGAGCGTGCAGTCAAGGCTTCCTCCTCGGCTGAGAGGTTGGAGAGATGGGAGAAAAGATCACCTCACACCGAGCCCCAGGGAGGGTGGTGATGTTTTCCTAATGGGACTAGTGTGGCAATACAGTCTGTGTGCGCAGTATCAAGGCAGAATTCACAAATCATTCAATTCTGGCTGGAGACTTTTGGATTTTGAATGGACAATTCTTTTTCCTAGCTATTTGATTTGGAATGAAAGGCTAATAACATAATTGAGTACTTAGACTTGGTTTTCTTAGACATTTTTTGTCACATGGGAACTGGACGTCATTGCAGAGCAAGAAAAGTTCCAAGTTCGTGTGTGGGAGCTGAGCTCCTTACTCTCCATACGGTTATTGCATTGTTTCTACTCTGCTAATGTCTATCTTGTTCATTTCTCAATTCCCTGGCTCTGCTTACCTAGTGATGGACGGAGAGCTTACTACAGCACAGAGGAGGGAGGACTGAAAAGAGAGGAACCAGAACAGGGCGCCTGCCTGGAGCTGGAGGTGTTGCGAGGCCTCTCCTGGAGGGGCCCTGGCCTGGGATCCTTCAGCAACGCGTCGGCAATTGTTTAAGTCACGGGAAGAATAAAGCTTTGCAGGGAGATCACTTCCCCGTGTGTCCATCTTTGCTTATTTACACTGAAAGCAAAACAAACATGACAACCCAAACTTCCCAGCAAAAAGACATGAAATGGACCTTAAAATGGATTTAAAAATTAATTCAATTTAAAAAAGATTTCTAGTATTGAGTTATTTTTTTAAGTGACATTATTCACATATCTGAGACTGGTTTACATCCCTCTACAAGATAAGTTAAGTCTTAGATATTAGAGTCCTAATTCCCAGTTGGGTAATGGACCACTTAGCCCTAAGGAAATGAGTAAGTTTTCACACTTTGATGCTCCTTTGAACTTTGCATGGTTTCAGGTACATTTTCTTGTTTGCATCATGTTTTTGTACATATTTAATGGAGCTAACACAAAACAGTGTCTGTCCTGAAGCCAATGAGATAGAGAATTACACTACGCCATATAAGTGATCAAGTGTCAAACAGATTGAAAAACTTTTAAAATATGGTTGAAACTTTTTTTTTTTTGATGTTCTGGTAGCACAAAGCTACAAATGATCAGTAGCCATGACTTTTACCTGAATGATGTGAACCTACGTGCACAGTGGTACGCACCCTATGTGAATTTTGAGAGTCTTCATGGAAGCTCACAGAACTGGATTCCCTCTTCATCTGTGCCTTCTGGTTTTCCAGTCCTTAAGTTTACCTTTGTTCCAGGAATCTGGTTTATAATCTTGACCACATTAGCAGTATTAAGGAAAGCAGGTTGCAAACTCAGTCACGTAATGATAATTCAAACATCAAGGGAAAAAATAGATGGTGCTATAGACTAATGTTTATGTCCCTGCAAAGTTCATGTGCTAAAATCCTAACCCCCAGTGTGAGGTGGGGCCTTTGGGGGGGATGCTTAGATCATA
This sequence comes from Neophocaena asiaeorientalis asiaeorientalis, assembly GCF_003031525.2. Lineage (NCBI taxonomy): Eukaryota > Metazoa > Chordata > Mammalia > Artiodactyla > Phocoenidae > Neophocaena > Neophocaena asiaeorientalis. Next base: position 5,142,423 of record NW_020173927.1, read on the forward strand.
AAGGCAGAACCATCATGAATGAGACTAGTGCCCATGTAAGAGACCTCAGAGGGCTCCCTTGCCCAGTCCACCATATGAGGACAGGAAGAGGGCTGTCACTAGACAACAAATCTACCAGTGCCTTGATCTTGGACTTCCAGCTTCCAGAATCATGAGGAAAAAAAAAATGTTGTTTACAAGTCACAGTCTATGGTATTCTGTTATAGCATCTTGAATGGACTAAGACATACGGAAAATAGTCAAGGTGAGTTTTGGTTTTTTTGTTTTTCTCATAACTTGGTGAGTTCATTTCTTCATTAGAACTACATATTGTAATTTGATTTCCAAGGAAAAGGAAGCTGCCCACTTACACATTAGTCACTTGTTTGGAGGGATGGGTGTCCCCTAAGAAGAGGTCAGTCCTGGGGTCCCAGACAAAGACCCTGCACTTTATCTGGCCATGCCCACCATGACACAGTGCTGTTGTCTGCACATCATGGTGCTAACTGATTGATAATGGTCAGCTCAGGCCACCAGCCCTGACTGTCCAAGGACCTCTAACCTACTGAGGTCCTGTTGTTCTCAGTGAGAATGTGAGGAAGGAAATGGTAACAGGGAGAAGAAAATGTTTTAGTTTCCTGGAGAAATGATACAGTCATTCTGCAGACTTTTGCATGGATGTTCTTAGAACTAGAAGTATTGAATAATTGACCCAGGTCAACCTCTAGCTTGGTTCATGCCCATCACTGTGGGAGTTTCATCTCATGAACTTGGCCTTTGCTAGAGAAGAAAAGACATTGTCCTTCTCATCAGCTGTAGCTTGAGACCACAGCCCCTAAACCAAGACCAGGTGTCCCCTGGTGAAGCCTTCGAAAGCTGCAAGTCTCTGCATAAAGTCCTTCTTCCTGGATGATGAAACATAATGGAGATAATGGGACGAAGGCTGTTAGGATGAAGCCCCAAACCCGAGTCATGTGGACCAAGTCCCAGCACAAACCAGCCCAAGCTGTCTTCCTGCCTCCTTACAGGGGGCTCTCCTCCCTCTCCCTGGACTCCCTCACCTTGAGCTCATTCCAGGCTCTCTGTGGAGCCGTGGTCCTCATCCCAGGCCTTGATCACACATCCCTGTCTCTGGAATCCAGCTTCCCACTTCCTTCCTTGGCTAACAAATTCCCATCCCCAGATCTGAACTTGACTTTCCTGGTAGTGCCGCCTCTTCACACTGCATCCGTTACTCCTTGTGTTTGTTTTCATAACACACTACGTTTCTCTGTTTTGTCATGTTTGACATTATGATGACGTTGTCATGTTTGATTACTTGACTTTGTGTCCACATCCCCAAAGGGAGCCTAAACCCCATGAGGGCAGGTCCTTTTTCTGTCCGGCTCCTCTCACATCCCTGGCAAACAGCACCAGAACAGATGAAAGGTGGTTGATAATGGATGGTAGATGGGAGGGGTGGGATTACAGTGAGCATGGACCAAAGGCAGACAGGCCGTCATCCCATCCAGCACCATCAGGGCGCCTGTCAGCAGGTGAGAGACTGTTGATAGAATAAAGGTGTGAATGAACAAAAAAATGACAGAGAGGGGACAGCCCCTCAGGAGGCTGCTGCTACTTTTCCAGCAGGAGACTGTGAGAGTTTTATTAGAACATTGGGAACAAGAGGAATATGGAAGGAAGTCGAGGTGGCAGCAGCCTGGTGTGGTGACTCACCAGGCACATGAAGAAAGGAAGGAGAAGAATCCAATGTGACCCAAGATTCTGCTTTCAGTCAAGTGAAGAATGAAGCATCATTAAGAGAAACAAAAGAGTCAGGAGGAAGGACAGAGTCTTGGGGGAAGATTGATGGGGAAGGTTTTAGGTGCAATCCATTTGAGGTTGTGTGACTCCGAGAGGGTCCAGCAGGCATCTGGGTATCCACATTTGTGGTTTGGGAGAAGAGCTGGTCACTTGGAGGTCCTTCTTATAGAGGGGGTGGCAGAAGGTAGGGGCAGATGAGACCCCAAAGGACACAATGGGAAGAAGAGAGTCAAAGTCAGGATTGACTCGGGTGGAGGGAAGGGGATGCCTCAGGGACAGAGCAAGGTATCCCAGAGTCAGAAGAGGCCCAGGAGACAGGACGAGAGGGACCTGTTCTCAGGGACAGGAGAGGGTGTCCCACCATCAACCACTGTGGATAAATGGAAGGAAAATGCCCTTGGTGAACATGCCTCATTGGAAAATGTAGCAGAGGGTTGGGGACTCCTGGTCGGTCCATTTCAAAACCTCGGGCCAGAAGGTGAGGAGGACGAACACTGTGAGGAAGACCGTGGATTTGTACTCTAAGGATGCTCTGAGCAGGCAGCTTAGTGAAGAGTGAGGGTGGATGCCAATGTCAGCCGTACCCACCGGGGTTACCTGAGATGCCAAGAAGTGAATGGCTGTGGCAGGAGCGTGCACAGTGTGGGATGTCGTCAGGGGGAGGGGAAGCTGTGCCACAGTCAAAGGAATGATTCAGAAGGACGGGAGAAGGCATCAAAGGCGTGGGTGGGTGTGTTAGGCTCTCGCTGGAGCAGGGTCATACATCTCCCCAGAAACCAGCAGTTACAATTGCAGTGACCAAGGTTTCTCCCACAGGACTGTGAGCTCCCTGAGGATCATGACCCCCAAAGCCCCATCAGGAGACCATGGTAGTCAACCTCAGAATCCAACACAGTAAAATAAAGGAGAAGAACAAAAGTGAGGTCCTGGGCCAGCTTGGAGTCTAAGACCGTTTCAAATCCATCCTCTCATCTCATGGTCACTAGACCTCCTCTGGAGAGTGGAGAAGAGATTTCTAGTTCCAATTCTTTTGTTCATGGTATATTGCAGATAAGATGGAAAAATGCAAGGTTGTGTCCAGAGAGAGGGATTCCAGGTCTCAGGGTTTCAGAGGTTAAGCCATTCAAGCTGACACCCAGGCTCGTTGAAGGAATCGTGAGGCCCGTGTTCCCATGACCTGGTGTGGTTGCCGACGGTGGGTCCTCACTGATGCAGGAGGAGAGCAGGGATGAAGAGAGGCTCTTCTTTCTGCTTGGGTCCTTCCTTGAGGGGAGGGAAAGTAAGTTTCCCTGAAGCAACACAGTTGGCAAAGCTAATCCTTAGTGCTCTGATCCACCCTACCTCCAGGCACTAGAGACCCCGGGAGAAGGGAATGGTGGGAAGGCAGTGTGATGAAGGGCAGGATCCTTCATGAGGATGGAAGCCCAGCCTGTCCAGGACGAGGCCCTGGAGAACTTGAGGAGGTTCTGGGTTTCAGGACATATGGGCAGCACAATTGGGACTGGACAGAGGAAGGGATGTGTTAGGTGGAAGCGAAGGATGAGCCAGGGTTGGGTTTTGACCTTGGACCCAAGACCAACCCAAGTCTCCATGCCGATTGACTTTAAAAAAAAAATAACTTTAAAATCACTCTTGGCACTCTTGGCAATTCCCTGGCTGTCCAGTGGTTAGGAATCTGAGCTTTCACTACTGAGAGCCTAATCCCTGGTTGGGGAACCGAGATCCCACAAGCCACACAGCATGGCCAAAAAGATACATAAAAGAATAACCTCACTCGTTTTTTTTTTTTTCCTTATCAACCATGAACCACAGTAAAAATGCACATTCTGTCTAAACTAAAATACTTCACTTTGTTATAAAAATAGACTAGTAAATGCAGACCCCTGACTGGCAACAGCATGGTTGCTGTTACACAAAATGCCCCGCCTTCTGTAGGACCAGGCACAGAGATCGTGGTTGTAGAGCACAGAGCAGGGGAACAACATTTTAAGCACTGGAAATCGAATTCCATGGCTTGCTCTCTCTCCTTGTCAGATGGTGGTCAGTTTTTTTTAATTAGTGGTCCACCCACCTTGATATCACAGGAGCAGAAAGAATTGCTTCATTGTAGAAGAATCTGTTAGGATAACCACATGGGAAAGTGTCAGAGACAGATCATTCTGGGGTTTCCTTATAGACTGTTTTGTAAATAAATCAGACTTTTTAATTGCTCTGTCAGAAGGATCTTTCTTTGAGCAAAAGGTGTCTGTGGCTGAATGCCCAGGACATGTGTTTGGTCTGGCAAAGGGCTCCGGGCTCTTGTACTCAATATCCACAGCGACCTCTCAGATTCCACGTACATAGTAACAATTAAAAGCACACAATGGCACGACCATGTTCACGGTGACAGAGGCAGGTTGGCTGCTTCCCATAACAGCCTCCCGGGCAGGCGGAACAAAGGGCCTGGGCCCATCTGCACGGGGCTCTGAATGCCGCCTGTTCCAGAAGCTACCCTCCTCCTCCTGCACCAGGGCATGGGCAGCCCTGGGCATTAGGGTGATAATGAATTCCAGGCGAGCAGACAGACCCGACAAAGGGATGGGTTCCCGGGTAGTCACTTAGCAGGTGGAGGACACAGAGTTGTGTTGACTCCCTGCGGATGGATGGATCGACATGAGTATCTCCACATGGGTCCCTTTGCTTGAGTGTTTCCTTCTGGGGATGGGAAAGAAGAAAGAAGCCCTGTGTTCTGTGTAGATCGTGTTGAATGCCAGGGTCTTTTCTCACATCGGAACATGCCGTCTCTGCAGCTCACTCGCTCCTCTGGCTCTCCCCGTGGGTTCAGGACTTTGCTGCAGACAGTTTGATATTCTTACCCATACCCTCTCATTTCTGTCACAGAGGGAAAAGTGAAGCACTCATGGTGGGTCCTCCAGGACATGGTCCAGCAAAGCCAGCATCCTAAAGATAAAAGAGTCTCCTTATTGGTGAAGAGCCATGCTTCTGATTATAATCCTTGAATGGATTGTCTACAACCCCCAAAGAAAAGCCTGAAGCTCTGGGAGGGGCTGAGAGAATCCCCCAAATGCAGAACAGGAGGGACGCACTCTACATCTGGCCTTTGGGATGGAGCAGGCTGGGGACACGTCCCAGAATTGATTGGACATGCCTTGCCTTTCTTGCACAATCTCTTACATTTAAGAATTGAAATGAGCCTTCGGGAAGTCATAGAGGTTAAAATGTTGCCCACATCAATAGCAAAACAGTAACATCAACAACAAAACATGCCTTTGACGCAAGGAGAGGGAAAGGAGTTGAACTGAGTCACGTCAAGTCCCCAAACGCGGTGACACCAGTCCACAGCAGTTAACAACTATTATATAGACACGATGGAATGCAGCCGGTACTCTGACTGATGGAAAAATCCCGGTCATGAGCCACCGGGGGCTGCCTGATGCCCACATGGATCTCCAGCTGCGATCCAAGTGTGTTTCAATAAAACCACCCCTCTTAACAAGGAGTTTGATGGAGTGTTAACAACGTTGAGCTTCAGGTTGAGCTGTTAACCAACAGAGTCGTCATTAACTGCTGGTAACAACTGTGTTTCTAGGGATTATCGTTTCATTATGACCTTGATAGCCAGAGTCCTGCCTCCTGACTCAGGGAAATACTTTCCATAGCATGTTTCCCTACAACCTTCATTTCTCACGGTGCATCTCTGCCAGTGGAAAGTACAGGAGAGGTCAGAGGGCAGCGGGCGGCAAGGGGGCTTCAAGAGCCATTGTTCACACAGCCCAGGATGTTTCCAAGTTCCAGCGGCCAGAGTCCTCTGCAGACAGTTAGCAATCCTGGCAGGGCGGCTGGTGACAAAATCTTTCTCAGGGACTATTGGTTTTTCAGAAACAAAAAGCAGGCTGCTCCCGTGGGGTGATGCTTCCCAGCTGGCTGCAGTGACCTAGGCTTTAGGAGATGAGGCCCCTGCAACACACACATTCCTATGTCTGGGTAATGATGGGAAGTGGAGAATTCAGAGGGTGTAAAGCCCCCATCTCAGAGTGTGGTACTGTGGGGGAGAGGTTTGGGTCACCACAAAGAGAGGCACAGATTGAGTTGGACGGTCATTATCTGAGAACATTCCTGGATGCACAGCAATGATTTTCCCCAAAAAAGGAAGCTTTAGCTTGCACTTTCTGTTTGAAATTAAATCAGAAGTGTCCATGGACCAAAGGTACTTGTTCCTTTTTTTCAATATCAGCCCTTTTAATTTCCTTTAATCACTTGACTGCTAAATCCCTCCAGAGTGGTATGTTTGAACAGCTTTAAACTTTAGGAAAATTTTGTTTAATATTTGCAACAATCATGTACCTGTACAAAATAAAGACTTTTACTGTATACTCATTATCTGACACTTGGGGAAGGGGTTTATTTGTGCCTCTGTGGGTATTATAATTTAATTCAAAACAGTTCATGGCTGTTATTAACCTCATATTTTACAATGCACCTAACAGGCTTATCCCACAATAGTTACTCTAGAAACAATTGCTGAATGATATGTATATATTTCTGCCTGTGTCTATATACTAATATTTCAAATCAAGAATGTGGTTTTCTGGGCTTCCCTGGTGGCGCAGTGGTTGAGAGTCCGCCTGCCAGTGCAGGGGACATGGGTTCGTGCCCCAGTCTGGGAAGATCCCACATGCCACGGAGGGGCTGGGCCCGTGAGCCATGGCTGCTGAGCCTGCGTGTCCGGAGCCTGTGCTCCGCAATGGGAGAGGCCACAACAGTGAGAGGCCCACATACCGCAAAAAAAAAAAAAAGAATGTGGTTTTCTAAGATATCAATACATGCACTCCAATGTTCATAGCAGCATTATTTACAATTTCCAATATATGGAAGTAACCTAAGTATCCATCATAAGATGAATGGATAAAGAAGATGTATATATATATAAAATATACCACGGGATACTACTCAGCCATAAAAAAGAACAAAATTTTGCCATTTTCAGCAACATGGGTGGACACAGAGGGTATTATGCTAAGTGAAATAAGTCATACAGAGAAAGACAAATCCTATATGATATCATTTATATGTGGAATCCAAAAAGTACAACAAACTAGTGAATACAACAAAAAAGAAGCAAAGTGAGAGATGTAGAGAACAAACTAGTGGGGATGTGGCGGGGGGACAATATAGGGGTGAGGGATAAGAGGCACAAACTATTATGTGGAAAATAAGCTACAAGGATACATTGTACAACACGGGAAATATAGCCAATATTTTGTAATAACTGTAATGGAGCATTACCTTTAAAAATTGTATAAAAAATAAATTTGAATTTCTGATTTAAAAAATGTGGTTTTTCGACTGGTCCATTGTGAGCACATGGCCATTGGTTCATCTCTTGGAGATGTGCTTGTACCTGGGAAGGGCGGGTGTTTGTCACAGAGGATCACAGAGGAGCAGTCCCTGGTAGTAGACAATGCTTGGTGCCCCCGAAGGGGTCCTTACAGCCACTTAGCTCAGCAAGCTGAGCTGTGGTCTTGAGAAAGGACAGGCCACGTCCAGCATCATAACACCCTCGCCTGTCCAGGCCAGGTGGGGCCTCAGGACGGGCCCCAGGCAGGGAGGCCCTGACACTGATCCCCTCCAGGGTGCAGGGAGATTGCAGGAAGGAGCCATGAGGCGTGGGCTCGAAGTCCAGAGAGGAAACCAAGCCTCAAGTGAAGGGGCCCCCAAGGCAGAGGGAAACACGACCCCTCCCCCTCCTCTTGAGCCTCCGTGAGGGGCTGCCCCGCTCACCTGGCACTGCCACCTCTAAGGGGCGGGGACTACCTCCAGCTGACATTCCTGAGCCCCCCTGGGCTCTGCTGGGTGTGGATAAACACCAAAGCCTCAAGCTCACTGGACAGAGGAGCCTTTCTGGGGCAGAAAACTCCAGAAGAAGAGGGCAGACTGTTGTCCCTGCCCAGGCTCATGGGGCAATAGCAGCCCATAGAGGGTCCCTCACAGGGGCCAGGCCGAGGGGGAAGCTCTGCCCATGTGGGAGACAAGAGAGACCCAGGCAGGAGTCACACCGGACCAGACTTGAAAGGTGGCGGGGCGAGCAGGTACCAGAGACCGGGGTCCTCCTGCCCCAGAATCCTAACCTCCCCCTGCTGCCCCGGCCAGCCATAGGCCTCAGCTCTGACTCAGCCCTGGGAGGGAAAGGTGGGGAGGCTCCCGGGCCGAGGCTTGTAGGAAGGAATTGTTGACGTCCTCCATTCAGCCTGACCTTAAAGTATCATCCCTTGTTTAGTGGATTCTGGCTTCTAAAAATAAGCAGGTGAGGGCAAGGGAGACATAAAAGACAAAAGTAAGTCATGAACTTTTTGACATCTGTGGCTGAATCCTGCATCCCTGATGTGTGCTTTACGTGGGTCTCTGTCTCTAAACCTCTTCTCCCTCGCTTTCCAAATCTGTCCTTGCTCTTGTTTGTGAATATGAAAAGAATAACTGACATTTTTTCTGTCTCCATCCCTTGTTTACAAGAAGCTACGAACCCGGATTTAGGGAAACTATTTTGCAGACACATTTCTCTGAGCCAGAATTAAATGAAAGCAATATTAAAAATGCCTTTGAACGTGTTTCACAAATGTGAAAGAATATTTAAACCATGCTCAGGAACACACACCACTCAGCCTTCCCGTGATCAGGACGCTGGGTTCACGTTGAGAGGATGGGGCTTCAGGCACCCAGACCTTCCACCCAGGCTGGGCCAGCTCTGCTTCCCCTACCCGGCTGCCCACGCAGTCCCCACGGAAGTGGTGCCCAGCCTCATGAAAAGGACTCCGACCAAACAGGGTTTTGGACAGTTAGTGTTACCAGTACATTTGGGCTGTGTACTCAGAATCTGATCCTTAACGAAATCAAGGAATATTGAAGTTAAATAAATGTGCTATAAACTCTCCAAAGGTAAAATTGATTAGCTATCCATCTATCTTTCTCTGTCTCTCTCTCTCTCTTCCTGATAACACTGAGCTGGGCATATTTTCACACTAATGCACTAGGCACTTGCAGAATACAGAGTCATGCAGACAAGCCAGAGTTATTTTCTATAGACGTGGGGTTCATTATTTCTGGCCACAGAAACACTATGTTCTGGAGAGTGACATGTTTTATATCAAGCTTCTCACAGCAAACGAGCATATTAAAGCATCCTGGACAGAAGGCAATGATCTATACAACTAAACACACACTTATACTTTAAAGTGTTCAAAAATTGTGTAGAAATCACATGCACATGGGAATCTCATTTATACTAATTAAGCCTGGAGCTATGAGTTTGTTCTAAATGTGCTTACGTTCCAAAGTAGGTATTTTTTTCTTTACATTTTCTCCATCCCACTACTTTGCTTCTCTGCAGCCATAGGAGAAGGTGCTGCTCGGACTCCTGTGGTCATGAAGGCAGACGGGAGGCAGGAAAGCTGCTAGCATGCACCTTGGTGAAGTTTGGTCCTCTCCTCACCACCCTGGCATCCTGGAGTCTCTCTGGAGGGCAGGGGGACCCACCCCTCTTCCCTGTGCCCCTGTGTGGACATCACTTTGCAGTGAACAATGTTATTGAGTTCAGTTTGGGATTGCAGTGCTTTATATAAACTGAATATTTAAGTATTTGTCTGCAGGCCATGTAATGCTGCTTCTCTGTGTCATAACCATGAGTATAGGATGCTCTGTGTTTTTTGAAAGGTCAAATGTTTCTTTAAAATTAAAACTTTTCACACTTACAGAATGCAAGATAATTATTTTTAAAGAGAATCATTAGGTATTTCCCTTTTCTTTGATCAATTCAACATTTCCTAATACCCAAAAGAATAATGTTAATATGCCATAAGGTTTTCGCTTCCATCATTTGAGGAAAGGCGCAGCAGGTGTTATTGCTTTGTGACTGATATTGGCGTATTAGTTATTAACTGAGTGATTGTGTGATACCTTGAATTATATGCTATTATGCTTTATAAAATTGAATGAATAAAACTACAAACTGGGGCTTCCCTGGTGGCGCAGTGGTTGGGAGTCCGCCTGCCGATGCAGGGGACGCAGATTTGTGCCCCGGTCCGGGAGGATCTCACGTGCCGCGAAGTGGCTGGGCCTGTGAGCCGTGGCCGCTGGGCCTGCGCGTCCAGAGCCTATGCTCCGCAACAGGAGAGGCCACAGCAGTGAGGGGCCCGCGTACTGCAGAGAGAAAAAAAAAACAAAAAAACTACAAACTGGTACATAACTTGAAGTCATACAGTCAAAATTTTCAGGAAATGTTTTAATGAATAAAAAAACATAAAGATTAACTATTTTGGACATTTGAAAATTCTATGCTTTCAACTCTGTTTTAAGAATGCTTTTTCTATAAATGCTAAAAAAAAATATCAGTGAGAAAAAAGTACATATTGTTAAACAGGACTTTTGATGGCTGTCACATCATTCTTTGACTTTATATTACATTTTACTGTGGATCTCAGAGTCAGAAAATAAATTTATGAAAATATTATTTCATTATATATGATGTCTGCAAAACAAACAGTAACCATTTCCAAACTTCAAATTCAAATCTTGCCTAATGTGTTATACTCGTTGAAGGAGTTCAAGGTTAAAATCATAAAACTGGTTATTTCAGGTAATCTATGTTCTAGACCTAAAGGAACCTAGATCTCAATAGACCCAAAGAAATAAAATGACAAAAAAACAGCAATGTTTTCCTTCCATCCAGGTCTCCCATTAACATATAAATCTCCTGGTTTCTGCAATAATTATCCAGCCATCTTTAGGGTCCTCGACCCGACCCTGACAACCCCTGGAGCCTGGCTCCAGCTTCCATGTGGCTGACCCTCCAGTGCAATCTAAGATCTTGGCGTCAGTGACATTGTTGTTATTTTTCACTTCATCTCCGTGCCTAGGAGGTTTCCTCACATGTAGAAGCCACTCAGTAAAATAGTTATTGAATGGATCCACAGAACAGCAAGTAGGACCAAGAAAGTGGTGGAAAGATAAGAACTTCCAGCCATGGCTTGATATTGATAACATGACAGTTGTATAAATACTGTATAGATAATTGAGAGACACAGAATTCCTCAGCTTCTAATCTACCCCACACTCTTTGTTGATGTCCAAGATACTTTGGACAAGAAGATGCAAAGTAACTAAGTATTGGAACAAGAAATTAAGTTCAAGTTAGATAAATAGATTGAAAGAGGGTAACTTTCAGACTGTAAGTGAGTTCTCAGCCCTGGGCCTGGACTGATTACATCCTGGGATGCTGAGACAAGATGGGAAGGACATCACTGCTTAACTGCAAATGATACTAAGCAGCCACAGAACAGCACAAGGTAAGGGGGACACCTGATCAGGTGCAGTTACGATTCTACACAAGAGAAAGGCAGATTTGGCAATAGTAGTGCAGAGAACTAGACATCAACCCAAGACCAAGAAGTGGACAGGGATGACCCAGAAGCACAGGGAAAAGGAGCAGCTACCCCTGGAGTCAAGCCAGGCTCATCAAGAACGTAAGAGAACTTCATTTTCTTTGGGGACCAAGATTACTGATTTCTAGATGAGGAATATAACAGATATAGTTGAGTGCCAGTGTCAGCAAAACAATTGCAAATATTACCTTCTTCCTGGACAGGAGAGAGAAACATAGTCACTATACTTCAATTTAGATTCCTCACTAGTTCAAAACAGTTCCCCAAGGATGTTCCCCTTGGCTCAAGTTCAAGCTGGAATTTGCCATCACTTGGATGTGGGTATTGAGTTCAAGCTGCCCTGATTTTTTTGGCATGGCTTAAAGCTTGAAGTAATAACAATTTCCCTGGATGATGGCTCTAGCATCAAATATGTCTTTCTAGCAGAGACAATGAGCTGAATGTAACACAATGGCACTTGCCAAAAGTAGATGAAGCCCGTATAATCCCAGCGGTCTTTTAGATGATGGGGCTCAAGGAGCTCCTAACTTGGGGAGGTAGGTTGCTCCTGGGGGGTGGGGGTGGGCATTTCTCTGAGAGGTGCTGAGCTGCCCCCCACTGAATTAACAGAGTAACTCCTAAAACGAGGGCTGCCCTAGCTAGCTTATAGCTAGAATGTCACTCTTGTCCCCCTGCTCTGTATTTAAAAGGGCCAAAGCAAAATGACATCCAGAGAAAAAAGATTTGGACAAAAAACCCTCAAAAACAGGTCAGAAGAAATAAATTAGACCTATGTAGCTTAAGAGAATGTCTGAAAAAAAAATCCCCAATATTTGAAAATACTTGATGTTAAAAATAGATTAGCTTAATTCTATACATCTTGAAGAATTAAGATTGGAAGCAATGAACAGAAGCTACAAGAGGAATTTTAACCTAAATGGGGACAGGGTGGGTGGAGGAGGAAAGCTGACTGAAGATAAATTGATAACTTTAGAAGGCAATAGATTTGTGATATTTGAAATGTTTGGGGAGTGGTTGACCATACCTTACTGGGATGCTTTTGAAAAGCATTGGAACCTTGGATCAGTCTTTGATCTAGAGCCACCCTTTCCAAGATTGTAGAACGTGTGGCACTTGGACACTTAAAATGTAGCTAATCCAAACTGAGACGCACCTGAACTGTGAAATATCTACCAGAATTCAAAGATTCAGCATACACAAAAAGAAAATATCTTGCTGGTACATTTTTATAATGATTACATATTGAATTGATAGAATGTGAGCTATATTGGATTGCATGAAGTCTATCAAAATTATTTCATCTTTTACTTGTTTAATGGGATTACAAAAGCATTTTTAAGTATCTTATGTGTCTGACATTATATTCTACTGGACAACGTTGGTCTAGATCCCAGCTAGTCAGACTGTGGTCCTTACATCAGCAGCAGCAACATTACCTGGGAGCTTGTGAGAAATGCAAATATCCATCCAAAACTAGACCCACTGAATCGGAACCTGCAGTTCAACATAATTTGAGAAACACTTATATTATCATTGCTTTCAAACATTTTTTAAAGCAGGGAAACCTTTTATTTAAAGAGAAGTTTGTGGAAGAACACTATAAAAATAAGTAACTGAGGATTTTCTCTTTTGTGTGTGGATTCTGACTCATCCTTCCCCATTGCTTCTCTCACCTTTGCACATCTTTACCCCAGCTCCTATTCTCTGGAGTAAAGCATAGCTTGAAAATCATTGGCTTGTACTGTTTTTAACATCTCTAACATACCTAAAAACTGTAAATGACCAATATTTCATAATTCAGACTTGCATTCAAGTTTATTAGAAACAAAATGACAAGGTATCCTTAAGTGTGGACGTGGTTTTGTGGTCTAGTCATGACCTTGTTCAGTTCATTAGCTGTCAACGTTGTCCCATGATGAGAATCATTAGAGAACTTTACTTTAAAAATGTACTTCCCATTCAATCAGAACTTTCAAGGGTAGTAATTTAGCAATCTGTTTATTTAAGAGCTCTCGGGTTAGTTTAATAGAGTTCTAGGAAATTTCACTACAACCTTCACAAGAGCAGTACCATGTCTCTCAAGAGATGTTTTTGATAGATGCTTCAACTCTGGTATAACTCTGAGTTTTTGCTTTATATTTCTAATTCTACATTTTCTACATTTTGCTCTTAAAAACAATGTAGGGAGTATTAACTACCACATGGTGCCTCCGATTTAAGAAAATCCTAAGCAAAACTAAAAGCTTCCTTCTCTATTATAAATAATTTCCTTATAGAAATTGGAACAAAAAATTTATTTTGGGAAGGAGTATTTGGTGGTGATGGTGGTGGTGGTGGTGTGTTTGTGTAGGACCACCTTACACAAGTATTTTGTATTGTCCTGAAATATCTTTTAAAATTACTTTCTGAAAAATACAAAAATAAAAGGCAAAATACATTTTTGCATTTACATAATAAATTAGCTTGGCATCCTATTGTAACTGGAAAGGAGTCCTTTAAACAGAAGGTGGAAGAAGTAACATGCTACACGTAATTATTCCTAAACACTGAATCTCCACATACTCAGTAAAGCTTTTTTTTCTCCTGTGTAAAGTGAGATCATTTGACATACTATTTCCCACCAAATTCTCTGATTTAGAAAAAGACCAGAGACTTACTATGAAAACTGTATCCCCTTTAAATGTATGCTTAAGTTTGCACCCAGGAGCTGAAACAGCAATGTTAGGAAAAAATAATATGGAAAAAGTCTGTCCTTGAAGTCAGATGTGTGTGGTCGAATGGGTTTGGTAGCGAGGTCACTGGGACAAGCGGAGAATGTTCCAGACGAAGGCAAAACCTAGAAGAGCCATCTGTGAGGAAGGTAGGAAATAACCTTAAGTACATATTGTTAAAGAAAAAACTTACCTTGATATTTATTAATTCCTTACCAGGAAGACTTTATTTAAGGCTATTCCAATAGAAAGAGAGATGGAGCTCAGCTCTGAATACAAAGAAGACAGGTGAGATTTACAGCCAACAAGCAGCATAAGAGGGTCATTGAATAGAAAGTTACTATGAAGAGATATCAAATGTAGGGGGATTCTTAGAAAGACTGGGAGGATTTCTGTCACGACTGGACTGTGTAGGCCTGGCAAGGACAGGCCCAAGATGGAAAACTCATGGTGAAGTTGGCTCAGAGGAGCCTGACTAAAGTTTGGTCACAATATCCATTGTGAAACCCAGCATCTTTGTAGTCAGAGAGACCCAGATTATATATTTTAAGGGCTGGGTGAAAAAATATTGTTGTTTGTTTTGATGACTCAGCAAGTTGTTTTGGGGAACTCAAAAATTCCAAAAAACTTCCAAAGTAAGTAATACTATGACTCATAAGTGAAGCACTGAGAAGTAAGAATGAGGAAACAGATGCACCCAAACAGGAATCGCTTCCTTCACCGACCCCCTGTGCCTGGTGCGCCAGCCACCTCACAAGGACAGCCAGGCTCTCCCCGCGCCACCCGGGCATCTGCATCTGGCTCATGAGGACATGGTGTGAGTTTTGCCCTCTCTTCAGGGGACACAAACCACATCAGGCAGAATTCCCAAATCAAAACTTTCTGTGCCGCAGTCTCCCCTTGATGTCACAATCCCACTGTCACTCCCCTCTTCACATGCTTTATACACATTATGTTATTGAAAAATTCTCAGCAGATGTCATCTGAAGATGAATGTGACAGGCCTGTTGACAGCTCCTCTGGAATCTGAATATTCTCAACCCAACTAAAAACGTCAGGGAAAGAAGAGTCAGCTTGAAAAATGCCAGATGTGCCTGCAACAGCTGTGTGCACGCCAGCTTCCAGAGTCCTTGAATGTGTACAATTTTGGCTTCTAGAAGATGTGCGTCTCCTAGGGCATTAGCGGGACAGGCCTAAGCCAGGCACACGGGTGGGAAGGAAATCCAGCCCAAGGCCAGAGAGTGTGTGACTTTAAAGTAGCAAATCTACACCCACAACATGGTAACCCTAACAGTCAGTCAGTCATACAAGAAATGCTGGTTTTACTTCTGCTATGGGGATGGATGGGCCCTGCCCTCATGGTTCTGGTTGTATCTGGAGAGCCAATTAAGAAAACCATGAATCCAGCTGGTAGGTGATATTCAAATAGGAAGAGTGGAAACTCCAGCCTAAAATGCCCTGGGAAGGGTTTCTGGAGGAGGTGGCTTCCAAGTGGTGGTTGAAGAGGGGGCCAGGAGCACATCCCAAGGCACAGAGTTAAGGCTGGGATGAAAAGCCGTTATGTGTGTCTGGACCAGGAATGGAGTGGGGAAGGGGAGGGCGAGGCTGGAGCTGGAGGTGGGTGCTGAGGAACTGGGACCAATGGGGAACCATGAGCTCTTCTAAAGATCTTCTCTGTGTCTCAGATAAGGAATTATTTGCCAGACTGTTTATTGATTGTTTTGAAAGTCCTCCACTTCCTGGTCATGGTCTGCCTACAGCATCTGACCATACTGACCTCTCCTGTCCCTTCCTACTTAGGATCCCTGGGGTGAATTCGGTTCCAGAGCTGTTAGACACTCTAAACCCGCTCATCCTGGATTTGCTACCATTTTACTGAATTGAAACTAACTGTTGGATGAGTCTTTCATATTAACAGTGAAACAGGAGTGACTGGTCCGATAGTAATTTCATGCTTTTCTTTTTTTTTTTTCCAATGTTGATGTCTGTTTGACTATGTCTACAGTAATCTGGGCTTCTGTAAGGTTTTGTTTGTTTTGTCTTGCTTTTTGGCAGAGATTGCTGAAATCTCTTTTAAATTATCTCAGGAAAAGTTTGTCCTTCTTCAAATTACATAGTTTTTAGCCTCATCAATGGATGGGTAAAAAGTCACATGTCAAGGTTTTGGGCTTGCTAAAGCTTTCTTTCCAAAAATAAAGAAAAATAAATTAAACTATATTCTCTTAAAGTCATAGCAGTTCCCAAATATCCTCAGACTAGCCCCATGTCCTGACTTTCTTTCAAATCATCCATCTGGCTGTGTCAGCCAAAATATTTGCAGTCTTCTCACTTCAATCAATTTCATGTCCCGTTGATAAACACTTACCTCATCTTAGGAAAGTTGATTGTTCTTTGTTCAAATTCTGCATACGTTAAACTCTAGCTTGTGAAATTAATTTAATCTGACCCTCAGCTACTTTGGGATATAGATTAACAATTGATAATGTTACTATAAATCTCTACAAATTTATTCTTATGGTGATTATTTTAGTACCACTTAAATACACTAGTGTCTGTATAAATTATAGACGATACAACTGACAAGGGATTAATCTCTAAAATATACAAATAGCTCTTACAGCTCAATATCAAACAAACAAGCAAACAACCCAATCAAAAAATGGACAGAAGACCTAAATAGACATTTCTCCAAATAAGGCATACAGGTGGCCCAAAAGCACATGAAAAAATGCTCAACATCGTTAATTATTAAAGAAATGCAAATCAAAACTACAATGAGATATCACCTCACACCAGTCAAAATGGCCATCACCAAAAAGTCTACAAGTAACAAATGGTGGAGATAGTGTGGAGAAAAGGGAACCCTCCTACATTGTTGATGGGAATCAAATTTGGTGCATCCACTATGGAGAACTGTATGGAGATTCTTTAAAAACTAACAATAAAGCTACCAAACGATCCTGCAACCCCACTCTTGGGCATAAATCTGGAGAGAACCATAATTCGAAAAGATACATGAACCCTAATGTTCATTGCAGCACTATTTACAATGGCAAAGACATGGAAGCAACCTAAATGTTTATTGACAGATGAATGAATAAAGATGTGGTGTGTGTATACACACACACGTATACATACAATGGAATACTACTCAGCCATGAAAAATGAAATAATGCCATTTGCAGCAACATGGATGGACCTAGAGATTATCATACTAAGTAAAGTAAGACAGACAAAGACAAATATTATATCACTTATATGTGGAATCAAAAAAAAGATACAAATTAACTTATGTACAAAGCAGAGATAGATCCACAGACATAGAAAACAAACTTGTAGTTACCAAAGGGGAAGTGGCAGGGGGATAAATTAGGAGTTTGGGATGAACCGATACACACTACTATGTAAAAAATAGATAACAAACAAAGAGAGGACCTACTGTACAGCACAGGGAAATATACTCAATACTTTGTAATAACCTACAAGGGAAAATAATCTGAAAAAGAATATATATATATAACTAAAGAAATTAAAAATAAATAAATAAGCTAGTTTCTATTTAAATTAAATAAAGTGATAATATGTCCGCACAATGTTTAATGCCTCAAACACATTTGGCAGGTGTATTAATTGACTGGAAGTAGAAGCATCTTGCCTTTATTTGAGATGGTCCACATGTCTCCACATAGACCTCCATGGAGCTACAACCCAGACCAGCATGGCATTTAATGTTTTACAAGGTGCATTTCACAAAAAAAGAGGACTCTCACTGAATTCCTACTGTAATACTGTGAGTCAGGAGCTATTATTGTTGCCATATTACGGAAGAAGAAACTGAGGTTTAGAGAATTAAATAACATGCCCAGGATCACAGAATGACTAAGCAGAGAAGCCGGGTCTCAATAGCATGCCTGAAAGTTTTTCAAGGAAAAGAAATGGGAAAAGAGGTCAATCACAGAGAGGACAACAAGGAATCAGGAAAGGGTCTGCCCTTCATGGCAAAATGATGTCTCTCCATGGACAGAACTTAAGGTCACCCACATGAAGAGGGGCTGCTGACCAAAACTTGGTTGCCATAGTCCTTCTAAAGATGACACTTAAAAAAATAAAAGCAGTCAGGCATGGGAGGTGCTAGAAAGTCAGCTGGGAATCATCCTTAGGAGGGTCCATGATCCAGGGTTACCTTTGAGGAAGGATCTCCAAAGGGTGTGTGTGGGTACTTAGGGGCATCAAGGTTGGAACCCCACTGGGTGGGCCAGGGAGTAGTTTCAAATATGTTATGATGGAAAATAGTATGTTTTGAACATTCAAGAAGAGAAGCTTCCACTTCTGCAGAAAAAAAAAAAAAAAAAAAAAAAAAGCTGTGGGTGCTCTTACAGATACCCCATGGAGCTTTTTAATCCATTAAACCTTGTCCCTTGCCCCTACTCAGCGTAGGTTTCTAATCTCAATCCCAAGAAGGATATGCTAATCTCACCTTTGGACAGAAATTCAGAAAGTGGTTTAGTTCTCATAGTTCCAGCAGATTTAATATAGTCAAAGAGAAACTCAACAATGTTGTGAAGCCAAAGGGTGCCCCCCCCAACCTTCCAAAATGAAGAGATCTCCTCAGGTTTGGAAGTCTAATCCAATTCCAATGTCACTTCTTCCATGAAATGCTCCTTAATCCCTTCCCTGAACTTAAAATAATACTTCCCTCTGTTTTTCTCAGAATTTTGCATGTTGAATTTCCTGTGTGTTTTTATATTTCCTGCTCTAGAATAAGTTTCTAGAGGGCAGGCTGTCTTATAACCCTCCCGTTTGCAACATATAGTAGGATTTTGATAAATATTTGCTTAGCAGAAGCCCTGAGGCTTTAGAGGATAAAGATGGAATTTGCTGGAGAAAGAAATAAACTGGATTTTTAGCAGTTGAAATATTTTTTAAAGGAGACTTGAAAGCTCAAATAACTGGACTTTTTGTGAATTTCATAATTACTTGAGAATTATTTTTCCCTCCTACACACCTTAGCAAAATTAAAGGTTGCTGCAAGCAATTAATAAACATGTTGTTTCTTGACCTCTGACCATGGCTACTGACACATCTGAAACTTTAATTGAGCCCTTGGTCCTTTTCCTTCTGACCACCAGTTGTAACGTCTTAAGGACACTCGAAGGTCATTTCTAGCCAATGACTCAATTTAAACTTTCAGGAGATTATGAGAGAAGCCTCAGAAAAGTCATATGAGGGACCTACCCAATCTAGGAAACTTCCACATCTGGCCATAGTCACATGCTGGGTTAATCCAATTATATGGAAATGGTAGTTTTTAAAGAAAACAAAATTCATGCTGAGTTTTGGCAGAACACCTGTCACGGGAGACGAGAGGCTCCTTTTTATAAATCACTGGCCCTGGTCATGTAAGTAATTGAGTTTAAATAAACGGGTGCTTTGGAGGTGAACAGTTCATTTGGCAGAAATTGCTAATTTACACGGGCTCTTTGTGTAACTGGGAAGGAAGGGTATGGCCCCTCTGAAACATTTAAGCTGGCCCGAGGAGCTCTGATACTCCAGCTATTAGCTGACTGTCCTTGTTGTCTTTTCTGTTATGACTGCTTTCCAAACTCATAAGTGCTCTTATCTTGAGGCCTAGTCCTGACTTACTCTTCTTAGGTGTAGCTACATAGAGACAATACCACGGCACCAGCAACTTATGAAGGGCAGTGGGGATTTGCAGCAACAAGTTAAATTAAGTCCTGTGAGTTTTCAACTGATAATCTTTACCAAGTAAGAATGTCCGTCAAATTAAGGCTCCTGGGAGGTGGCTGAAAGTAACCTATTTTGAAAGTAATCTATTTTCTTCCAGCTATCTCTTTAGTTCCACCCATGATCATCATCTTGCATGTCTTCATAGGGGAGATGCTCTAACTTTCATAGAAAGATTAAATCAGCAATTAGATGTCTTATGAAATAGAATTGTATTTAAGAAAACTTTTAAATGTACAGAAAAACAGCAAAGATATAGACACGTTATATGTCCATACCTATATTCTGCCATATTTAACATTTTACCTTCATATGCAACATTTGCCACAATTAAAGAACAAATATTGATATATTACTGTTAATGAAAGTCCACAGTTTATACAGATATCCTGAATGTTTTTCCTAATATGCTTTTTCTGTTCCAGGATCTCATCCAGCATACCACCTTATATTGAGTCATCATGTCTCCTTAAGCACCTCTTGGCTGTGACAGATCTCAGACTTCCCTTGTTTGTGATGACCTCTACAGTATTGAGGGGTACAATCCGGTAGTTTGTAGAATGTCCCTCCTGTGAGATTTGTCTGGTGTTTTCTCATGATTAGGCTGGGCTATGGGTTATCAAGGAGACCTCAGAGGTAGCTACCTTTCTCAACACATCATATCAACAGTCCATGCCTTCAACATGACTTATCACTGCTGGTGTTCACCTTCATTACCTGGCTGAGGTAGCATTTGTATTTTCTCCACTGCAAGGTTACCCCCCCTGCTTACTGTACCCTTTGGAAGGAAATTGCTTTGCAGGGCCCACACTTAAGGTGGAAGGAGTTATGCTCCAGTTCCAGAGAGTAGAGTAGCTACAGAAATTATCTGTAGTATTTCTGTATTGGATATTGGTCTATTTTCCTCCTTTATTTACTTATTGAATAAATTATTTATATCATTATGGGATCATGAATATTCATTTTATACTTTAGGAAATAATCCAATGCTACTTTATTTTGTGTTGCTCAAAAGAAAATGGCTTTAGTCATTGTGAGTTCTTTCACTTAGCTCCTGTGTCCCTTTGACATACCCCCATATTGTATGTGTACATGTATGTGCATGTGAGTGCAGGCAACACGTGCGTGTGTGTGTGTGTTGAGCACTTCCTTACTTTCTATCACTCTAAGATATTCAGAGTTCATCCCAAATATTTCCCACCACAGTCCTAAATAAGTCAGCTATTTCTCTAAGAAGGCTTGATTTGATCCAAATAAATTTTAGATAGGCATTGCTTAATTTCCCAATAACTGGGGATTTTCAACCATTTTTCTGTTATTTCTAGTTTGATTCCATGTGATCTGAGAACATACTTTGTATGATTTATAGAATATTAAATTTGTTAATGTCTGCTTATGACACACAAAGTGTTTTATCGTGGTTAATCGATCCATGTGAGCTTGAGAAGAATGTATATTCTGTTGATATTGGATAGAACATTCTGTAAAAGTCAGTCAGGAGAAGTCAACTAATGCTGTTTAGATTATATATATCCTTCTTGGTTTTCTGTCTGTTTGATCTACTTCTGACAGAAAGGTGTTAAAATCATCAAGTGAATGTGCTTGTATGTATTTCTTCTTTTAGTGTTATCAGTTTTTCCTTTATGTGTTTCGGTATCATACGGTTAGGTACATACAGTTGTAGGATTGCTGTGCCTTCTTGGAGGACTGACCCCTTTATCATTATGTAACACACTCCTTTATCCTTGATAAATCCCCTTGTTCTGAAGTTTTCTTTGTCTGAAATTAATACAGCTTCTCCAACTTTCTTTTAATTAGTATTGACCTGACATGGCTTTCTCCATTCCTTTACTTTTCACTTTTATATATCTTTATATTTAAAGTTAGCTTCTTTTAGACAAAAAATAGGGTTTTTTAATCCACTTTTTAAAATCATCTGACAACCCCTGTCTTTAATTTATTTAGACCATTCACATTTAAAGTAGTAATTGATATAGTTGCATTTATTTCTACCAGATTTGTAATTATTTTCATTTGCTGTATTTGTTCTTTGCTTCTTTCTTCTTCCTCTTTTTCTGCCCTCTCTGGTTTTAATTGAACTTTCTGTGATTCTATTTTATTTCCTTTCTTAGCAGATCTTAGCATTTTATCTCTCATGTTTATTTTTAACAGCTTTTTAGTGGTTGTTCCAGTTTCCGATATGGATTTTTAAGTAATCTAAGCCCACATGTAAATATGAATCAAGCTACATATTGTCAAATTTTAAAAAGTCAAGTTATACATATATATGAATGTGCATATATAAATTATTTTACATATATATATTCTTACATATGTACATGTATGTTTATAAGGACATGGCATTAGGTGTGGGAGATATGTTCCAGATATGGACAGGAACACACCCAGAGCCATGTCAACAATCTAGCAAAAACAGGAGTGAATAGAAGAGATTATAATTTTTGCATTTTTGGATTACTCCAATATTGTTATAAATATGTCCTTTACTTAAATTTGTGTAACTCTAAAAGAAAGAAATTTAGCTTGTTTGACTTTCTGATTTTTTTTTAAGCACATTTTGAAAACTCTCTCTTTTTTTTTTTTTCCTTATAAGTGTAAACTTTACAAAAGCAGGGCCTATATTTATACCTTTCTCCAAAGTATATTTCTGATCCATACCACAACCAGAGCACCTAATAATTAATAATTTAATAATAATTTAATAATTTAATAATAATTTAATAAATTTAACAATTTAATAATTGTTAAATATAGAGTCAAATGAATGAATGGGTTAGTAAATATTGAACAAAACCTATGGGCAAACTGTGCTGATATGTATTTGTTAATATTTTTCCTGTGGATTACCTCTTGGTCTTTAAGACCCAATTTCTTATAATGTATATGTTTTTCAATAAAATATTTTCTTGCCAATGATGATACCAAAAAAAAAAATTATGATGATGTCTCTCAATCTCAGGAAGTAGTTTTACTAAAACGATGTGCCAGAAAACTATTGGGCTACTTTCCCAACACAATTAGTCATTCAACAAAATCATATTTAGTCCATTTGGAAAGTGTGCTAAGGCTATCAAAGAAGATGTACATTCTTAGATGTCCAGGGCACAGGGGCATCACGGTGTCCTCCTGGGAGTGAGCCATTCCCTGCCCTGGAACATCTATACTAACATCTTTCCCACTTCACCTTTTTGGGTGGGGGGGATTTTTAAAATTTATTTATTTATTTATTTATTTATTTATGGCTGCATTGTGTCTTCGTTTCTGCTTGCAGGCTTTCTCTAGTTGTAGTGAGTGGGGTCTACTCTTCGTTGCAGTGCACGGGTTTCTCATTGAAGTGGCTTCTCTTGTGTCAGAGCATGGGCCCTAGGTACACGGGCTTCAGTAGTTGTGGCACAAATTCTTCAGTAGTTGTGGCTCATGGGTTCTAGTGTGCAGGCTCAGTAGTTGTGATGCACGGGCTTAGCTGCTCCATGGCACGTGGGATCTTCATGGACCACCTTTTGTACCTAGATCTTATTTTTACCTAGTTCTTGTTTGGAAAATAAGCGATACAATTATTGTGAAAGGAGTGAGCTGAGTGAGAAAATTGACTACAATTTAAAAAAAGGAGACATCGATGCAAAAGAGTAACTATTTAAAACATTAATTGGACACCAGGAAACAGTGTTTAAAACATTTTACATCCACATGTGATAGTTTGTGTTTCTGTTCAGTTTTATAATAATATTAATATTATTTATAATATTATTAACCTATTATTAATAGGTTTGGGATTGATTTGTCATGTGCTTTAATTTTTCCTATGTGTAATGTTTGGAAACAGGCTTCCTGTTAACAGAATTTTTGGTTGTTAAAGTTAGAGCGATCCAGGCCATGGCTAGTCCACAGGCTCCTCTCTGTGGATTGGGAACAGTTCGGACCTAAGGATTAAACAGTAGGTAGGATCACACCCCTCTCACTCCCTCCCACAGTAGATCTCACAACTTGCAAAAGGTGTGCAGTGACCTGAGTAGAGGCAGACCCGACACTAGATGACTTCATAGGGACAGCTTAGTTTTGATACCACGAACCAATGAAGGAGGCACCATTATCCTGGAGAATAAAGCTGGGCAGGTCCAGTAAACTGCTCAAATGTGCACGCCCAGTTAGTGGCAGAACCCAAACCCAGGTCTTTCTGACCTGGAGCAACTCTCTTGATGAGGGTTGTAAGGTTGTATGCAAAAGCCAGCAAGTATCCGTTTGACTGAGTTTCACTGACCACTTCAATGGGGTTTTAAAGGTTCCCTTTAAAGAGAAAAATAACAAATTTCAGAGACTAAGGTCAATATGCTATGTACCTCAGGAGAATACTATATAAGAAATGAAGGATTCAGTGATTCTCAAAGAAAAATAGCTAAGGAAGGACAGGCAAGTGACTGTGAACAGAAAGGCCAGCCTTTATGGGGTCCATTAATCTATAGTAAATTAGTAAGGAGAGGTGATAGAGTCTGATTGAGGGAAAGAGGGTGAAGAAGTGATCCATCTGTGTGAGTCTAAGAGAGATAGGACGGGTGCAGAAGTGTAGAAGACACGTTTGCATTTTCTGGTTCAGCCTGCCAATGGGCAGAAAGCAAGC
This sequence comes from Neophocaena asiaeorientalis asiaeorientalis, assembly GCF_003031525.2. Taxonomy (NCBI): domain Eukaryota; kingdom Metazoa; phylum Chordata; class Mammalia; order Artiodactyla; family Phocoenidae; genus Neophocaena; species Neophocaena asiaeorientalis. The sequence continues at coordinate 5,166,731 of NW_020173927.1, forward strand.
TCTAGTCAGGTATTAGTATTCCATTTGTCCAGACCAAGGCTTCTGCAGAATGAGAGGAGGGTTAAGGTGAGTGGCAGAGGCTTCAGGAGAGAAAGGCAGCCAGGGAGATGAAAGGGTAACAATGAATGCTTTGGAAAAAAGACAGAAGGAGGGTGATTGTATCACCACCCACAAGAGCAGAGCTGTTTCCAGGACAAATTCAGGTTAACCAACCTCAAGAGACAAATGCATGAAACTGATGTAGATCCCCAAAGTTTTTATGAAGAGTATCATTGCTAATGGAACCCAGTTATCCCTGCTCAGGACAACTATTTCTGTCCCCATGGGGTAATGACACAAGTGGCCAAATTATAATCCAAATGCAAGAAAGTGATCAAGGAAGGGGCATGAGGGTGTGACTTGAAGATTTCATGCACCAGCTAGGCATAGAAGACTGTGACCTTCCGCCTCCCAGGGCCCCTCCCCTGGGGCATCTCTTCTGACCTACTCTCCCCTAGAAGTATTAGGATAGGCTCTGCTATTTCAGATCTTGTTTCTGTCACACTTTACAGAATAACCAGTCAACCACCCACCTTGGAATGACGCATTCTCCTTTGTATAGGCTGATACCTCCAGCACTGCCTGGAAGAAAAGCCTTGGAGAAAAGCTTCCTGCTGGCTCAGGTTGGCTTGGGTCAGTGAGTCCCCCATCCTCCCTGACTCAACCCTGCACTTCAATGCCCAGCAAACTCCTGACATGCAGAAGATACTATAACTGTCTGGGGATGAGTCCATCATTTAAATTGTGAGGTGCTAACAGGACTTCTATTGCAGCCATAAAATCAAATGTTAGTGAGAGAGCATAGCTTGGAGGAGAGCCAAAACTCTTCCAAGACAGAGACTGCCCAGAGCAGAAGCTCACTGAGGTCACAGCCAGGATGAGGTGCTTTTGCCAATGTGCTGACTTTGGTCAATTTATATCTACTTTCTCAGAGGGCCACTCCCCTGACCCCAGGGTCCATTATTCACATACATTTTTGTGATGGACTTCTGCTACAGTTAGAATGTGTCCCCCACGCCCCCAAAATTCTGTTGTTGAAGCCCTAAACCCCAATAGGAAGGTGTTTGAAATGGGGTCCTTGAAGGTGATTAGGTCTCAATGAGGTCATGAGGGTGGGGCCCCGTGGAGGAATTAGTGCCCTTATAAGAATGGACAGCAGAGAGCTTGCTTTCTCTCTGCCATGTCGGGATACAGCGAGGAGGCTGCCCTCTGCCAGCTGGGAAGAGAGCGCTCACCAGAACGTGACTCCGCTGGCACCCTGTCCTCAAACTTCAGCCTCCAGAACTGTGAGAAATAAATGTCTGCTGTTTAAGCCACCCAGTCTGTGGCATTTTGTCATGACAGCTTGAGCAGACAAAGACAACATTTCCTTCTAATTTTATTATTATCCCCAAGTCATGAGTATTTTTCCAAATCACTGTATGTTATTCCTAAATTACTTTGTTCACCATGCCTACAATTCTGGGGTATGAAGAGCAGGTGATGAGGAAATTTAGTCTCATTTATTGTCTCAGTCTGTGATCTGATTAGTCCAAAATTCAGTCAGTGCATCATCTCCATGAAAATGTTAATGGCAGTGACATACTGGCCCCTTTTAGTATTTAACATAAATGTCATATTTTTTTTATTTTCTCTGAGACTCTACTTGTCAATATTTAGCAACCTGAGAAAACCATAATTTAAAAAGAGTCATGTACTACAATGTTCCTTGCAACTCTATTTACAATAGCCAGGACATGGAAGCAACCTAAGTGTCCATCAACAGATGAATGAATAGAGAAGATGTGGCACATATATACATGGAATATTACTCAGCTGTAAAAACAAATGAAACTGAGTTATTTGTAGCAAGATGTATGAACCTAGAGTCTGTCATACAGAGTGAAGTAAGTCAGAAAGAGAAAAACAGATACCATATGCTAACACAAGTATTATGGAATCTAAAAAAAAAAATGGTTCTGAAGAACCTAGGGGTAGGACAGGAATAAAGATGCAGACGTAGAGAATGGACTTGAGGACACGGCGGGGGGAAGGGTAAGCTGGGATGAAGTGAGAGAGTGGCATGGACATATATACACTACCAAATGTGAAATAGATAGCTAGTGGGAAACAGCCGCATAGCACAGGGAGATCAGCTCAGTGCTTTGCGACCACCTAGAGGGGTGGGATAAGGAGGGTGGGAGGGAGAGGCAAGAGGGAAGGGATATGGGGATATATGTATATGTATAGCTGATTTACTTTGCTATAAAGCAGAAACTAACACACCATTGTAAAACAATTATACTCCAATAAAGATGTTTTAAAAAAAAAAGGATTTTTTTTTTTTTTGTGGTACACGGGCCTCTCACTGTTACGGCCCCTCCCGTTGCGGAGCACAGGCTCCAGATGTGCAGGCTCAGCAGCTATGGCTCACGGGCCCAGCCACTCTGTGGCATGTGGGATCTTCCCGGACCGGGGCCCGAACTCACATCCCCTGCATCGGCAGGCGGACTCTCAACCACTGCGCCACCAGAGAAGCCCCCACAAAAAAAGGATTTTTAATGTGCAAACACACATCTCTCCTCTAAAGAGGGTCTCCAATCCGTGCCCTGAGTTGGGGTGCTCACCAGCAGGGGTAAGGGGGTTCGGATGAGGTGACACCTAACACCTGGCTGACATAGAGGTAGTGCTCCACTGGAGCCAGGCATCCTGTTTTATGGATGTTGGTCATCACTGGACCCTCCACTGCTCCTGGGGGAGCATCCCAGGCCAGCACGAAGAGCTGAACTCACACAGAACAGCACACGGCAGAAATGGAAAGGAAGCTGGCATTGAGGTGCACAGATCAAAATGAGGGAACTTGAACCTCACAGAGAAAGACCTGCTGATTTTTGCTCACTGTCCATAACTTGGGCCCACATGCCACATGATGTGAAAACGTTAACAGTATCGGAACGTATTGCCAGGAGAACCATGTCCTGATCTAGAGAGGTCACAAGGCAGGAAAGTCCCAGTTGCTCGGGTCATGTTAATAGGAAACTTAATGACCTGGGCCGGTGTTAGAGCAGATATGGGGAGAGCAGTGGGCTCTGGGTGTGCGGGACCCCGGGTGGGCATGGAGCAGTTGAGACCTCCTGCAGGGCCAAGGGTCATCTGTCCCCACCCCCCACCCCCCCAGTGCAGGAGCAGTATGTGTCTTTTGGAAGGAATAGGATATAAACTTTTTTTCTGAATCACTCCAAGAGCCAAGGGAAGAGGAAATGTCTGGGGCATCTTTCAGACCTTCAGTGAGTGAAGACCCTGAAAGCAGTCATCTTGTGTGGCACTGGGCCTCCATCGCTTGGCTGGGGCAGTGGCTGGAAGACACCTTCCTCCGCAGAGCACCTGGCTGTTGGACCAGTGAGTAATTCAGAATACATCACACCCTCATCTTCACAGATCCAAGTCCACGTGTCCTGAGCATTCTGGCCACGTGGATGCTGCCTGCCCTATGGAATCCCTGCCTCTGGAAGCACAGAGCAGAGGACATGGGATCAGTCGATTGTCAGAAATGCTAATTTTGTGTCAGGCCTGCTAGTACCTACAGCAGCGCTGGGTGAGGAGTCAGCACTTCTTGCGCCCTCGCTGGATGATTGCCTTCTGGGGAAAGTGGGAATCACAGCAGACCACCCAGATGAGAACGGGAGGGGTTGTTTACTCAGAGTGGCCATGGTGAGGGGCTGGGCCACTACACAGTGTTTGGCAGACATCCAAAGGCAGGCAGAGGAGAGGGGGGCCTCAGGTGGGCCCGATGGAGGCCGGGCCCTGGGGAAGCTGGAGGAGGGCCACCAGAGGTGGGCGTCCTAGATGATTGGTTAGGGACATGTTTCAGGCTTTCTGTGGTTGGTGCTGAGTTGGAAACAGGCACAGATGTCACTGAGCGAGTCCAGAGAGTTTTGGGCACAGTAGCTTCTGTTCTGCAAAACCAAGGCCATGGCTCAGAGCTCTGTTGGCATCTACGGTCTGGCCAGTATCACTTTGTGCATTCAGAGCCAGGGCCTTCCTGAGCTAGGATGCTGGGATGGTGCTGTGGGCTGGCTCAGCGGGGAGGGGACGGAGAGGGGAAGGGAAGATGCCCAGCAGGGGGCACAGCCTCCCTCTGTGGTTGGCTGTGGGGTGGTAGGTGACCAGCCATGAGAGGCTCTCATCACGAGGGTGAGAAAATACTTGTCCTGGACTTCAGCTCTGGTTATGATACAACCAGGTTGGGAACTTATCTTAATGAGGGAAATATGGGCTCTTTATTTTATGATGAAGGTGACATTTCTGTTCCATTTAATGCAGAGATGAGGAGCTGTTTGCTGAGGGTTGTTTCACCGCAGCAGGATTTTTAGAGATGCGTGTGGTGGAGAGACAGGAGCTGCTGGCTAGAGAAGCACTTGGTCCAGCCTCTGCTGTGTAATGTGCTTGTTCATCCCTCCCGTACTTCGCCTGGCTCAGAATCTCCTTAACACACACTTTACTCACAGAGATGGGTTTTCATATTGGGGATGTAAGACCAGGGCCGAGTTCTGGCCTCCAGGGGGCTCTGGGGGCTACGTTTCTGCTGACTCAATGATATCAGCTTGCTGCCTGCCCCATGGTGCCCCAAGGGCTGGGCTGTCCTTTGAAACAGTTCTGTGGATGGGTCCCTGATATGGAAAGAACAGCACATGGCTCATGCATGGAATTTGATGAGTTTGCAAACTCATATGTGAACTCCCAGGAGACCACCACCACCATCAAGGGAATAGACACCACCAACATCTCCCAGAGTCGTCTTGGGTCCCCTTCTTTGTTTTTTTCATTTATTTATTTTTTTTAATTTTGTGTTAAGAATACAACATAAAATCTACCCTCTTAGAAAATGTTGAAGTACACTTCAAAACTCAAAATGACTAGCAGGTATGAAAGGGTGAAAGGTTCCCAAGAATCAGGGAAATCTCCACCTTCACCTGAGGAAGCTCACTGGGACTCCCCAGGAAAGAACATTCAAGAAAGGCTCAGGAATTCACCGAAACCACAGAAACTGGAAATACATACCAGGCATCAAAAGACACACCTAGGGCTTCCCTGGTGCCGCAGTGGTTGAGAGTCCGCCTGCCGATGCAGGGAACACGGGTTCGTGCCCCAGTCCGGGAAGATCCCACGTGCGGCAGAGCGGCTGGGCCCGTGAGCCATGGCCGCTGAGCCTGCGCGTCCGGAGCCTGTGCTCCGCAGCGGGAGAGGCCACGACAGTGAGAGGCCCGTGTACCGCAAAAAAAAAAAGAAAAGAAAAAAAGACACACTTGTGAGTCCTGAGGTACACAGTGATATTAAATGTGAAATAACGAGGAAACACTGGCCACATTTTCATTCCACCTAAATGTCTAGACAACTTTGAACGATGGAATTCCCAGAACAAAGCAATAAGGAACTAACCTGTTTTCTGTGGAAATATGATGATTATATAATGATGGCTATAATTGTGGGAATTACAGTGGTTCTGTAAAGCTTTCCAAATAAGATACCTATGTGGTAAGCTCTATGGGACCTAGTTTAATTTAACATTCAAATTACCTGAATGATTATTCTAATTTATTAATTATAATATGTGTAACAAATAAATTATTAATGGTATTATCAATACAAATTATACATAATGTATAATAAATACAATAATTATGTATTACTGTTTATAATAAGTGAAGAAAAAGCAACGGAGAGCCCAAATCACTCCAAATGTAGGTTGTAATACTGACAATCGGTGGGAATTTCATTCTGTCGTGCTGCTTTTCTTCTGTCAAGTAAGCCTGTCTGTATCTACAATCACAAAGCTCCAAAACCATCTTCCTGACCTTCACATTTGACTTTGATTCACCATCAGCCATTTAAATAGGAAAATGGTAAGCCGGTATGAGTCAGATAAAGCCTGTACCTGGGCAGATTTGTAAAATGGGAAGATGCTGGCATTGGCCACGGGCAAGTGGAAGTGATAAAAGTCAGATAAAAGCCTTTTTAAAGACAGAAAATAATGAATATGAGAGAGGCGGAAAAAAGAGTTGTTTTTTTTTTTTTTTCTTAAGTGCGAAGGAAAAGTTTCTTCAAGGAAAAAAATAACACAGGAAGATTTTTCTCCTTCCCAGGGAAGGAGCTGTCTGTTCTGGTCCTTGTAGATTAATCAAGTGTTTAAGTGGAGGCTCCTTGACATTTTGAAGTGGGTCGAGACTGAAGTGGTTTAGCTCTGACACCCCGTCCTACGGCAGCGGATTTTCTCATCTAATGGGATGCAGGGTCATTTCCCATGAGCTATTTAGGGGACCTTTGTAGCTTCAAAATGTGATGTTTCCCTCAGAAGTGCCTAAAGCTGATTATTAAGCATGATTCATAAATTCTTCAGAAGGTGATCAAGTTAGGTTTATACATTCAGACAGTAACAGAAAGCAGCCTTCCCTCCAACTGTAAATACCCACAGGCCCACTATGGGGCATTTTAACATTTGTTTTCCTTGTTTGCCACCTTTTATTTGTACAGCATTCTTTTTGAAAAATATAGAATCTATATACATACATCTCAGGGTGAGAGGGTGAGGAAGACGTGAGATGAAATTTAGCTTCCCAACCTCGGCTCCAAGTTACTTAACCCAGGACTCACTGAGGATGCAAAGCAAAGTGGACAGGAAACAGTAACCAAAGGACCACCTTTGTGCCTCACCATCAGCATGGAATACATCACAGCCTCGTGGTTTAACTGACGAACTTGACCTGCAGCGTGTGCGTTGGGGACAAGTGATGTCCCTCAGCCGCATCCTGCAACCTCCTCTTCACAACCGACTGCCCTCCATCCTCCAGGAGCAGGAGCAGACCGGCCCCAGGCCAGGGACTCTTTCGACTTCTCAGAACAGCAGCCTTTCACTCCCAGCCAGACAAATACAAGGAGATGTTCATCGCAGCTCTATTGACAATAGCCAGGACATGGAAGCAACCTAGGTGTCCATCGACAGATGAATGGATAAAGAAGATGTGGCACATATATACAATAGAATATTACTCAGCCATGAAAAGGAACGAAACTGAGTTATTTGTAGTGAGGTGGATGGACCTAGAGTCTGTCATACAGAGTGAAGTAAGTCAGAAAGAGAAAACCAAATATTGTATGTTACCAAATATATATGGAATCTAAAAAAAAAAAATGGTTCTGAAGAACCTAGGGGCAGGACAGGAATAAAGATGCAGATGTAGAGAATGGACTTGAGGACACAGGGAGGGGGAAGGGTAAGCTGGGATGAAGTGAGAGAGTGGCATGGACATATATACACTACCAAATGTAAAATAGCTAGTTAGCAGGAAGCAGCTGCAGAGCACAGGGAGATCAGCTCGGTGCTTTGTGACCACCTAGAGGGGTGGGATAGGGAGGGTGGGAGGGAGATGCAAGAGGGAGGGGATATGGGGATATATGTATGCATATAGCTGATTCACTTTGTTATACAGCAGAAACTAACACACCATTGAAAAGCAATTATACTCCAATAAAGGTGTTAAAATATACACTAGAATATTTATGTTATTTGTGTTTGTCACGTGGGAACGATTATGAAAAATGAGCTTGGAGTCACCCTTATTCTCCCACAGATTTGAGGGAGAGCACAGAGATGGTGGTCCCGGCCAGAGGCAGAGTGTACCAAGGTGGGCACTTCCCTATAGCTCTCCCCCAATCTGCCCCTGCAAAGACACATTTTTTTTTTTCATTTTATCCCCAGACTCTCAAATGTGAGATAGCACATGCTTTACCAAGAAGCCAGAAAATCCAAAGGGTTAAATTTGTGTTTGACCAGTTGTCCTTTTGAAACTGAGATTTCTCTTCGCTGTCAGCCCCTCCCCTACAGAGACTGAGAAAAGAGCACAACTGTCGCATTTTAAGAAAATCTGAAATGAAAATCCTGATTACCTTAGGGTGAAATTGCTATCTTAGCAAAGAAGGGCTTTTTTGAGTTGCTTGTCCTGATGGATCCACCCTTTGTATGATCCATAAGACAGAGGCCAGCTGGAGTCGTAGATCTGAGCATACAAGTTTTCAGCAACGCATTTGCCACCAAAATCAGAAGATACTTTAACAGCAAACCTTGAAAAAGCAAGATATTAAGTTAACACCTGTGGAGCTCTTTGATTTGGGAGCTTTTCACCGTTCCAGTATTCAGTTTGGTCCAAGTTCCATTAGGGGACATTACTCAGCTGACAACTGAATTTTACTGACTGATGAACTGATTAAAAGGGTAGCTTTTACGTTAATACATGGTGGCAGCTGTTGTCTTCCACCTATATTGGGTGTTCTTTGCAAAGAAGACCAGCACAACACATTTCTTCACAGTATTCTGTTACCATCCTTAGACCAGCACTGACCGTTGAATAAGTTATAAGCAGGAAATACCACACTGACATGGCAATGTGGTTTCAGTCCTCTAGGCCTGGCAAGTGGCTTTTCACAGAAATAAAACTCAATCAGTATTGGGATTCTGCAGGAGTGCAGTTCAGTTGTTGTCCTTCAGAGACTAGAAGCCCTGTTTTCACTCTTGTTGGAGGATCTGGTGGGTGGAAATGTGTCCCCCCAAATACACAGGTTGACTCCTAAACCCCATTACCTCCAAACATGAACCTTTGGAGATGGGGTCTCAGAAGAGGTAATTAAGGTGAAATGGGGCCACGAGGGTGGACCCTAATACAATCTGACCAGTGTACTTACAAGAAGAGGAGATTAGGACACAGATACACACAGAGTGATGACCACATAAGAACACAGGGAGGAGATGGCCATCCACAAACCAAGGAGAGAGGCCTCAGGAGAAACTGACCCTGCACACACCTTGATCTTGAACTTCCAGCCTCTGGAACTGTGAGAAAATAAGTTGTCTACTGTTTAAGCCATACAGACTGTGGTATTTTGTTCCAGTCACCATAGCAAAATACAGAGAGTGAGTGATTTTACCCTCTTTAGAGTTGCCAATAGATAAGTTCAGCTACCCGTATTTACATTGAAGATATTTTAATAGAAGCCTTCACTCAATCACCTACTAACAAATGCTTGTCTTCACTGAGATTAGTCTCTGAGGCAGATACTGGCGGACGAGCACCAATCCCACCTGGCCAGTTACTGCAGGTAGGTGAGAACACGATGTTTCCACAAAGGGGGTTGGACGGCCCGCAGGACAAGTGGGCGATATGAGAATCTGGCTGGGCAAAGCATTCCATGGGGCCATTAGACAGAGCCGTATGAGTGATTTTTTAAGGCAATTCTGAAGTCTAAATCTGAGTATGAAATGCAGGGGATGAAAAGCAAATATTACAAAATTAATCTACTTAGAACCATGAATCTTATTATATTTCCAGCCACTATGCATTCATGCTTAAGCAACAGATGTTATTCTTTGGCCATGAATTTGCTTCCACCAGATGTTTAGCAACCCTCCCCCCTTCCCCCATTCTTCCCCTTCCCTCTTCCCCCCCCG